>NC_134884.1:43371535-43394387 GCF_041734735.1 Babylonia areolata
TCTGGCATTGACATCTCGTCGACTTTGTCATTGTCAGGAAGAGGGACAGACAGGACGTACGAGTCACGAGGGCCATGTGCGGCGCCAAGTGCTGGACAGACCACCGCCTTAACGTCTCCAAACTCAACCTCCGCATCCAGCCCAAGAGACGGCCTCAGGGCATGAAAGCACCCAAACGCCTGAATGTCAACAAGCTGGAGCTAGGCAACATCAAGCAGAGCTTTGCTGACACCCTGGAGGAACACCTTGAGTCCACCGTGACCGTGCTGGACAACCAGAATGTGGAGGCAGCATGGGGCGCACTGCATGAGACGGTGTACAACACACTGCCATGGAGTGCCTGGGGCCTTCTGCCAGGAAGCACAAAGACTGGTTTGATGAGAACTGCACTGAGATCAAGCAGCTGCTGGAAGACAAACGCCAAGCCTGCAGAGCCCACATTGAAGATCCCAAGTCACAGTCAAAGAAAGACATACTGAAGAGCGCACGCAGCACCATCCAGCTGAAGCTGCGGTAGATGCAGGATTCCTGGTTGAGCAACAAAGCTGATGAGATTCAGGGCTTTGCAGACAGAAACGACATGAAGACTTTCTATAACGACCTGAAAGAAGCCTACGGTCCCACCACCTCCGGATCTGCTCCACTCCTCAGTGCTGATGGTTCTACCCTAATCACTGACAAGGACGGGATCCTTGAGAGATGGGCTGAACACTTTGACAGTGTACTGAACCGCCCTTCCACCATCAGTGATGAAGCCATCGACCGACTCCCCCAGGTGCCAGTCAGTGAGTCGTTGGATGCCATTCCAACTTTGGAGGAGACCCAGAAAGCTATCCGTCTGCTATCCAATGACAAAGCCCCTGGCTCAGACTCCATTCCAGCTGAGGTCTACAAAGGTGGTATGGCGCTGACTGAGAAACTTCATCAGCTGTTCAAGCTCATCTGGCAGCATGAGGCAGTTCCACAGGACTTCAAAGACGCTTCCATCATACACCTGTACAAGCGCAAAGGAAATCGTCAGGCCTGTGACAACCATCGTGGAATATCCCTGCTGTCCGTCGCAGGCAAGACTCTGGCCAGAGTGCTACTCAATCGTCTCTGGCCAGAGTGCTACTCAACCGTCTCATAGCGCACCTTGAGCAAGGTCTCCTACCAGAGAGCCAGTGTGGCTTCCAGAAAGAACGCTGGACTGTCGACATGGTGTTTGCTGCCAGGCAGCTCCAGGAGAAGTGTCAGGAACAGAACGCCGACCTTTACTCCACCTATGTCGATCTGACCAAGGCCTTCGATTCTGTTTAGTGTTAGCAGAGATGGCCTTTGGAGAATCATGACGAAGTACGGATGTCCCAGAAAGTTCATCACCATCATACGGCAACTACACGAGTCCAAGACAACAGAGAGACTTCAGAACCATTCCCTGTCTCCAACGGAGTCAAGCAAGGGTGTGTTCTTGCCCCCACCCTGTTCAGTCTCATATTTTCAGCCATGCTGACAGATGCCTTCAGAGACGCTGACGTAGGCATTGGCATCAGGTACCGCACAGATGGCTCACTCCTCAACCTCAGGAGGCTTCAAGCAAAAACCAAGGTGAGGACAGACACCGTCAACGACTTCCTGTTTGCTGATGACTGCGCTCTCAACGCTGCCTCCGAAGCTGACATGCAACAAAGCGTCGACAAGTTCACTGCTGCCTGTGACAACTTTGGCTTCACAATCAGCACAAAGAAGACTGACGTGATGCACCAGCCAGCTCCAGGAAAGCCTCACATTGAACCAAACATCTTCATCAACGGGCAACGACTGAACGCGGTGGACAAGTTCATATACCTGGGCAGTACACTCTCTCGCACAGTTGTCATCGACGACGAGGTGAATGCCAGACTCGCCAAAGCCAGCGCTGCCTTCGGCAGACTCCATAAGAATGTTTGGAACAGGAGAGGCATCACTATGGAGACGAAGCTCAAAGTATACAAGGCCATAGTTCTCACCACACTGCTCTATGGATGTGAATCATGGACGGTCTACAAACGCCACGCCAAAAAGCTGAACCACTTCCACACCACCAGCCTCAGAAAACTTCTCGGCATAAAGTGGCAAGAGAAGATCCCTGACACAGAGGTACTCACTCGTGCAAACTTGCCGAAACTGAAACTGAAACTGCCCAGCATCTATACCATCTTGATGCAGGCCCAGCTGCGCTGGGCAGGCCATGTAGTTCGCATGCCAGACCACCGGCTCCCCAAGAAACTGCTGTACGGCGAACTCCAACATGGCAAGTGCTCCCATGGAGGCCAAAAGAAGCGCTTCAAAAACACCCTGAAAGCTTCTCTAAAGGCCTTCAACATCAGCCACGACACATGGGAGCTGAAAGCAATGGACAGACCAAAGTGGCATTCAGCTGTCCACAAAGGCGCCAAATCCTGTGAGGCCAACAGAATCGCTGCAGCAGAGCAACGCAGACTGGCCAGGAAAAGCAGGGCCAGCAAGTCCCTAACAGCCGCCACCATCCCCTGTCCACACTGCGTTAGAACCTTCCGGAAGCGAATTGGCCTGACCAGTCATCTGCACACCCACAGAGCCCCCCCCCCAGGATGACTAGATGGTCCTCATCGATCCCGACGGACGAACCACATGTGTGTGTCTGTGTGTGTGTGTGTGTGTGTGTGTGTGTGTGTGTGTGTGTGTGTGCACGGTGTGTGTGTGTGTGTGTGTGTGTGTGTGTGCGCGCGCGTGTGTGTGTGTGTGTGTGTGCACGGTGTGTGTGTGTGTGCGTGTGTGTCAGTGTGTGCGCGCGTGTGTGTGTGTGGCGGCTGTGCGCGCGCGCGCGCGTGTGTGTGTGTGTGTGTGTGTGTGTGTGTGTGTGTGTGTGTGTGTGTGTGTGCCCACTGGCACTGGCACGGTGTCAGTGTGTGCCGTGCGCACGAGTTTGTAAGTCATACGTATGTGTCAGCAGAGCACTACCAGTGCACGACGTGCGAGCACATCAGTACATGTGTGTATTTGCTTATGCCGCGTGTGTGGGTGTGGATGTGGGGGCTGTGGTTGGTGGGCTTTGGTGGTTGTGCGTCGCGGGATCTTCGACTAGTGTGCGTGCGCACGCGTGTGTATGTCAGTGTGTGTGCCGTGTGTGTGTGTGTGTGTGTGTGTGTGTGTGTGTGTGTGTGTGTGTGTGTAGAGGATGGTGCGTGTGTATGCATGTCTGTATTGTGGGAGCAACGGGATATTGGAAAGTGCATGTGTACAAATATACTGATGTGTATATGTGTGTGTGTCGAGGGGGCCCAGTGGGGAGGATGGGGGGCGAAGTGTGCGTCAGTGTGTGTGTGTGTGTGTGTGTGTGTGTGTGTGTGTGTGTGTGTGTGTTGTGGAAGCTACGATACGTTGAAGCTCTTTGTGTGTAGGTGGGCTTGCCGTGCGTACTTTTGTCTGTGCTTTCGTCAATGTCTGTGGAACTCGCGCTTTTTTTCTTCTTTTTTTATCAGTTTTCTTCGGGTTTTTTTGTTTTTTGTTTTTTTTTGTTTTGTTTTGTTTATTTGTTTGTTTTTTGGGAGGTTTTTTTGTTTATTTTTGTTTGTTTTTTGTTGTTGTTTTTAGTGTGTGTTTTTTTCCATTCGTTGTGCATGTGTGTGGGTGAGTGGGTAGGTAGGCGTGTTTTACATTTTTTTGCTTGTCTGTTTATTTATCATCATTATTGTCTTCTTTTTTATGATAATGATCATTGCTTTTTTTTCATTTATCTATTCATTTATTTGTTTGGGTTTTTGTTGTTGTTTTTCTTTCTTTCTTTCTTTTTCTCTGAAGGCCTGACTAAGCCCGTTGGGTTGTGCTGCTGGTCAGGCATCTGCCCGCTTAGCGGATGTGGTGTGGCGTGTATGGATTTGTCCGAACGCAGTCCGGGACGCCTCCTTGAGTTACTGATACTGATACTGATACTCTTGACAACTGCCGAATGTTTTGATCGGAGTGTTGAGAGTACTAAACAACGCTGAGGGCGTCACACACACACACACACACACACACACACACACACACGGCATGGATAATCTGTATGGGGGGGGGGGGGGGGGGTCTGGGGGGGGGGGATGCATGCTTTGTTGCATTCCCGGCCAGCACAGGCACGATGAATTAGAATTAAGTAAGGTTAGTAGACTTTGTGAGCAACAGAGATCCACTGACAAGATATGACCACAGAAAGTACTGGCATAGAAGTTTGACAACCGAGTCATCGAAAGGCCCTTTGACCCAATGTTTCTTCCCTTCCAGTCTACTCATCTGTGTGACTGAAGGAGAGAACATTCACGCCTTGTTGTGAATATTGCCAGGAACTCTTCCACAGAGGTTCTGAAAGAACCGGGAAAGGAATGTAAAGATGGGGAGATACTGTACGAGGATGTGCAGCTCCCTTTTGTATGACGTACATCATAACGGGTCGGCGTGGGTTGGGTACAGTTGGGTTGCTGCTCGGACTCAGAAGTCGCACTATAATAGATATGGACACACTTTCGGATGTCCACAAGCAGTGTTTACTTTGTATGCCGCAAAACTCCTAACAGCCAAAGGGAAGAACTGGAAATATATTCTGCGGATAACTTGAAGATAACTATACCGAATGGACAAACCAAAAACCGGTGTTTACTTTAGTTCCTGACCGCAGCCAAAAGGAAGGACTGAATACATACTCTGATAATGAATGAATGATATGGATGCTTCTATAGCGCATATCCTCTGTCGGAGACCAATCTCTAAGCCGCGCTTTACAAACATTGGGTCATTTGCACAACAGGCTGTTTACCTGGGTAGAGCCGACTGACGGCTGCCATCATTCGTTTCCTATCATTCAATCAGATTTCAGGCACGCACACATACACACTCAGGCAGACATGTTACAATTTACGTGTATGACCGTTTTTTGTTTATTTACCCCGCCATGCAGGCAGCCATACTCCGTTTTCGGGGGTGTGCATGCTGGGAATGTTCTTGGCACAACGCACCGAACGCTGGATCTTTGACGTGCGTATACACACGAGGGGGGTTCAGGCACAGGCAGGCCTGCACACATGTCGACCTGGGAGATCGGAAAAATATCCACCCATTACCCACCAGGCGCCCGGTTACCAAGATTCGAACCCGGGACCCTCAGATTGAAAGTCCAACGCTTTAACCACTCGGCTGTTGCGCCCGTCAGATAACTGTAAAGGGACACAGTGGTGACCTTTCAAGAACTCCCCAAGGACTATAAATGAAAGATACCTGAGAAGCTGACGTTATACTAGTCTTTCGAGTAATGGCCAACAGTAACAGTAAATTTGAAACATGCCGGAAGTTCAGTTTCTTCAGGTTAACTTTAAAGTTTTACATAATGTTTCTTGAGCAAAGGTGTCACTGAATTATGCACGTTTAAAATTCTCAGAAAAGCTTGAGAACCTACGGACTCTTCTAGTTCGAAGAAAATCATTTTGAGTACAACGTGAACAGACCGGCAAACAGAGGAGCCAGACCATTGAGCAGTTCACAAATTATGCCATCAGAAAAACCTTCGAATTTCCCAAGGAACTCTACCTCTAGTATATAAAGTACGCGGCTGACACAGGCAATAGCCCAGTCACTGCACGAATGTCTTATATTTTCTGTTCGAAGAATACACATAATTCAGATCAGAGAGATTACGTGGAGATATAGCTGAAGTAAAGATTTGATCAGTCAATATGAACTTAAGAAATGGCAAAAAGCTCATCAGTGACATGAAAATCACACTTAGTTAACTCACTTTTCTGCATATCCATGCTTTGAAGCAAGCGAGCTTTGCATTCAGACAAGCAAGCAGTTATCGTCACTTTTGGCCATCGCCTTGAAGAAGCGATTTGAGAAATGAGCTTTGTTGGATAAATACTTTAGCGATCAGATAAACGGAGAAATACTTCTGTGACATATAGCACCACTGGACAGAAATTAGTTTACACGCCATTTCCCATTCTATCCCCACTCTGACATGGTGTTGAGGTCACTAGAAACAAAGATTCCATTGTGTTGGTTCTCTCTCTGTCTGTGGGATGAGTACATGAATAAATCGTCAGGAACAAAGGGGGAAAGTCCAATGCTAGGATGATGTTGTTACCTGATATATTTGGTGAACTTAAGGAAGAGATATGGACTGAAAACTGTGCCTTTTCCATGGTACCCACCATTACAAATGCTGGGGTGATGTTAATAAATTATTTGATATAATTGGTAACCTTAAGAAGGAGATGTGGACTGAAAAACTGTGCCTTTTCATGGAACCCACCATCGCTTTATGTTCTACCTTGACGATGTGCTTTTTGGTGTCTTTCATTTTCAGATAGAATTTCCAAAGTTTATTTTATGTAAGATGTTAATAACTCCAAACATTTATAACACTTCGAGGTCCACAGTTAAAGGGAGGCACAGCCCGGCCGTAATTTCAGCACAGTTATCTCTTCTAGAGATCAAGGAATCATCAAAATTCACTTGCTTGGCTTTACTACAGTCTGTCTGCGGATTGCTCCAAAACACGTAGACAGAAGCTTACAAAATCAGGATGGGTGTGCTTTTGTTATCTTTTATCTGAGAATTACCAGACTGTTTCAGTCAAAACAAGGTCTCGGTATACTAACGGTCTGTATCACCGTACGTGAATGATATGTGCCCCAAAGACTCAAACTCTTTTGGGCTGTGTTTATCTTATTTGGGGGCTGGATCGGACACACCCTCGGGAAGCCAGTGTCCAGCATCACACGCCAAGCCCTGACCTGGAACCCGCAGGGAAAGAGGAAGAGAGGCCGGCCTCGCAACAGCTGGAGGCGAGACACCGAGGCAGAGCTGAAGCAGCAAGGGACCAACTGGACTGGAATGGCCAGAACAGAGTGCGATGGCGAGGGGTCGTCGATGGCCTATGCTCCACCAGGAGCGATGGGCAAAATGAATGAATGAATGAATGATCTTATTTGACCCCAAGTCCGCTGCAGGCAGCAGATGAGTTTTAGGAGAATCAGGGCATGTATGCAGACCAGCTAGTGCCTTAACAAAACAATCAACGTGTTGATTGTGGCTACACAACAGAAGAACCCTCTCCGTGTGTATACACATACGGAAAATGATCTTGTTATTCATGTCCGTATTCGATGATTAATGGAAACATCAACAAGCTCATCACACACACAACCTAAAACGGAATATTGTTGCCTAAACGGTAGAATAAAAACAATCGTACACGAAACTTCTTCTTTTTTCATTTGAGTATCCACAATCATCAGGCTGATTTCGCGATACTGTTATGGTCGAGGTCCGATGGTCGAATGGTAAAAAACAAAAACAAAAACCAAAAACAACCTATAATACGTTCTCCGGCAGGTCGTTTATATAAGCGAGGAAGAGGCAAGGCCCAAGCACTGATCCCTGGGGGTAGCCGGATTTTACCCAAGCGAATTCTGATCGTGCTCCCTCTACTATGACTGCCTGGCGTCTGTCTGAGAGAAAGTTTGCAATCCAGCGGTTGACTTCGCCCCTGATGCCATATCGGTGGAGTTTGTGCAGGAGAAGGCTATGATTGACCTTGTCAAACGCCTTGGCAAAATCCATGACAAGGATATTTGTTTGTCTGCCCTAGTCCATGCTGTCCACCAGTTCACTGATGAGGTCCAGAAGCTGAGTCTAGCACGATCAGTTTTTCCTGAATCCGTACGTGCTGCTGGTAGCAAAGGAAAAAGCCCACTCGAAGATGTAAGTGAACACAAGACCTGCAGCCAACAAAAGCAGAAAAGGTTACTGAAGTGCATTTCTTGATTCCAAATGTCCAGGTAAATGTAGACTCTTACTTTAATCAAGAATCTATTTTCTCAGTAAGTGTTCGGCCTTTACCAACACACCGAACCACATATTAAGAAGCCATTAATTTTTCTTTAAAAATTCTTTTTAAAGCTTGTGAATGATTGGTGTTCGTTCCGAATGCATGCTTTATTGTGGGGAAGCCTTTGCCATTTGTGAGTGGTGGGGTGCTTGCGAGTCACTGAGCTGAACGGGACTCGATGTTGCGAGTGCCCGTGCATTCATGGGTGTGTGTGTGTGTGTGTTTGAGTGTTTGAGTGCGTGTTGCAGGGATGTGTCTTTTAGAGGGCGTTGTGGATGAGTGGTTGTTTAATGGAGGTACTGTGCGCGGGTGTATTCTGACACATGTTTTTCTGTGTGTGGGGATGGGAGATATGGAGGAGGGGAATGGGGGAATGAATTGTCAAGCGCTTTAAGCAGTATTTCTTGAAACTATAAATGTCTATTATCATCATTATCGTAACTCTGAATTTGACCTTGACCCTAAGGTCCCATAGTAATAGTTCATCAAACTGACAACTTCATTCCCATAACGTTTTTGGTAAAGACAACTTCATTCCCATAACGTTTTTGGTAAAGACAACTTCATTCCCATAACGTTTTTGGTAAAGACAGCCACAACAATCAGAAATCTAAAACAAAACAAAAAAACACAAAAAACAACAACAACAAAAAAAACGTTCAGAAAGGTAGATGTAATACAGGAAACCAATCCTCTTTGGTTTTCTTGGTCTCATGGGAGGCAGTGGCTGCTGCCAGATGTTCTTACCACAATCAGCACGCCAGTTTGAACTTTTTCAGGGCTTCCACCTAACCCAGTGGGGCCAGTGTCTGGGCAGAGCTGTCCAAGCCATTCATCGATTGTGGAGGACAAGAATGACTACTTGGGATCAGCAGGTTACACCCACCTAAAGGAATTCTGAACTCATAGACCACAGACATGTAGTGTTGACAAAATTCAGTGGACCATGAGCATGAGGTATCATGCTCTTTCAGCCCATCGCTCACTTCTGTCCTTGTCCAATCCATATCCCCTTTTTGGGAGATCAGAAAACAGAGAAACATTTTCACAAACTTTTTCCACCAAAAGGGTTATTGGCACTTGTTAATCTCCTCTACTGTGTTATGGCAAGTATTTCATAAACTGCCTCTGGTCAAGATCAGCGATGGTGTTCAATGTCAGTGTCACTGGGCTTCAGGTACTGAAAATGCTTCACTGTTTTCAGCTGTTGTCCACTGAAAATGATCTTGGTCTTAACTGGTTCAGTGTATATGTCCAAGAGTGGTGGATCTCTGCATGCGCTTGAGAACATGCAACACAAAATATCTCACCCCACAGGGTGTAAAATAAACAATATCATGGCCATTTGGTGGACTGTGATCGATGCCAAACTGAATGTTACTGCCAGAACATCCAAAATAAACACATAGCCTATGAGTGATTTGATGAATAGACTTTACTCCCAAAGTTAAGTGGTCTGAAGCCTTGTGGGTTGAGGGTGAAGATTTCTTTAGCCATACTCAAGACTGTGTACAGATCTGCCAATGAACTTCATAACTTTGTGTAAATATACATGTAGAAAATGAAATATACACTTTGAGATTCAAGTCAGCCTTTCCCAGGTTATGGAAACACAAACATAGCATCATGTATTGTCACTGAAAATGATGAATGGCTGCCCTGGAATAAAAATTGGTTCTGTACACAGAAGCCAGCTTGTTCAAAATGAGTGAATAAGTAAGTCGCAGTCTGTGAATGCAGAACACCAACACTCATGCAACACATCAAAAAGAAAATGCAAACACACACCTTTATATTTTTTTTTATTTCACCATGATCAAATACATACAATTTTTGCATGATGTCTTTTATTTATTTTCTTATTTATCTTTTATTTTCTATTTTATGTTTTTTTTTAAACCATTTTCTGTATTTTGGCTAGAAATATATTTACCTTACAAACATGAACATTTGGCAGACACATTGGCGACATTTGCCTTTTTCTTTTGTTTTAATAGCTTTAAGTCAACACAGCTGGATACAGGCACACATCAAGATAAAACCACAAGAAAAACTGGACTTATTCAACATGCATAAAACTTTCCATATCCATGACTTAGTGTGAAAAAATAAAAACAACAAAAATCAAACACACAGCTCCGCACCCTGAGAGGCGCGACAATTCCAGTTCCATTATATAATAAGTCACTTTGGATACCTCGGTGTCAGCAAATGCTGACAAGTGAACCCAATGCAGGCAATGGAAGATTAGGTGGAAAGGTGGGGTTCAAGAACACTCAAACACTAAGGATGTATGTTTGTTGCTGGAGCTTGTTGACCAACTCCCAAACATTTTCAGAGGAGTCAGTGATGGACATGTTGCTGTGCTGTGAACTCGCTCATTAATCAAGGGTCCAGATCTGCAGTGCTTCAGACTGCGGAAAAACAGGTAACATTTCTAACAAGCTGGACAGTTTGGTAATCTTGAGCAACAGTGAGAGAGAGGCAGAGACAGACAGAGAAAGAGAAAATCTGAAACACACCAATGCTTTAAAAAAACATCTGTTGAAGTCCTCCACAAATAAACATATGGCAAATCATTCTAACACAGTCAACCAATCACAAAGTTGCAAACAGAGTAGAAATCCTGGGGAGAAACAAAAAGCATTGTCAGACCAATTTCACCTCAATCCACATGAGACTTGGCAACTTAAGCCCTTGTATATTCATCTGTATTCATCTCAAATTTACAAGGGTGAGAAGCCCCAAAATATATGATTCTAACAATTCAATTTCTAAACAGAAGCAGTTTACTTTGAACAGGTACTGTTTTCATTTTATTTGCTTATTTTGACACTGTAGTGGTGTTGTTGCCCATTTTATTGGCTGGTTGAATAAATGCAAGCATTTTCGATATTTCAGAGAATAATTTGAGACACTTCAGATATCTACATAATCCAAATGTGGCAAATTATTCATGACATGTGTATCCATAAAACAAAGCATAAAAAACAACCCCTTTCAGATGACTAGATGGAGCACACAGAAAACAACATTATGTCTTCATATTTCTGTCATTCACACTGTGTGCAGTTTTGAAGATGACGTTATACTGCTGTATGAACTGTGACAATGCAAGACCTTGGTCAAAGTTCAATGCCATGCATCAGTAACATAAGGGAGACCAGGTGTTGATGGGATCCCAAAATTCTGAACACACAATTTCCATTGTTTCAAAACTTCCAATCACACACACACACACACACACACACAAGAGAAAACGTATCTCTTGCAGCATGTGAAAACAAACCTCCGGCATCGGCATACTGGGACTCCCTGTTCACTTGTCAACATACAAAGGAGAATAAGAATGTGAGATCCTAGAACATGTAAAATGGGTAGTGTAAGTAATGTCAGGTAAAAAGAGTAACTGACCATTTCTTTTCCTTCTCTTTTTTTAATTTTTAATTGATGCTTCATCCTTTAACAGGTGCTGGTGTGTCAATGTGACAAACCACTCCATCTCCTGAATTAATGGTAGTGTTTTTGAATAAATATAAAACTGCACAATGTTACCACACTTTAGAGATCTGTGTGGCTATGATTCACAATTCACTGAACAGGTCTTCAGATCAGGGGCCAGCAGTGACTGCAAACAATGCCACAATGCAGACTCTGCAAGAGGTATTTCCTTCCCCCTTCACCCACAGTGATCTGACCACTGTGCATACTCTCTTCTTTCCACCAAAGACATGTACCAACACACCTTCACTACAGTGACAAATGGGCGAGAGAGAAAACATTTACCCTGCAAAATCAGTGGTGCTTTCTTTGCAAACAGCCTTCTCCCATTTTGTGGAGCATTCATCAGTGGCAGAATGTAGATAATGTGTTGACGCATGATGCTGAGGCCTTGAGCTTTTCATAAAAAAAGATGAGAACTGCTGAACACACATCCAACAAGACTTATCCCTCTTGTCTCTGTTTCAATTAAAGCTGCTTTCAATATCCCACAAAATATATTCTAGTGTTGTGGCCAAGACATTAGTTTTGTCATTTCTTGACTGCATTGTCTTTGCAATGCTCAACCAGCCCTGTCACTGATGTTCTGGTAAGAGGTGATAATTCTGGTAAGTTATCTTGCTCCATCATAGTGAAAGGAAAAAGCACCACTGACATTGCAAGCTTTGTTTTCCTCCTCTCCCTTTCCTCATGTTGTAGGTGGCAGACTGACTGCCGGTTTTCTGCATGGATCAGAAAACTGAGAGTGACTGACAAAAAATGAAAAAGAAAAAAAGGGAGAATTAAACACACACAGAGACTCAATAGTTTGCACATAAATACTTATATTGTCAATGACACTATGGAACCATTACACACAAAGTTTGTAGGGGTATGACTGACCAAATGAAAACATAAACCTCTTTACACATATGTTTTTACTGTACTAAATGTGGCAACAGACTCCACCTGGTATGTTTTGCTAATCTGCAGCTAGCTGACAGCTTTGTGTTTCATTAATCTTTCCCAGATACAGTATACCCTGGTATTCCATACTATCAGGCCCAAGGATAATGTCTGCAAGAATGGAGCAATCTGGTATGGCTGTGTTGTTGTTTTTTAATTTGGGAACTGCCCAGCGAGAGAAATTCCACTGACAGCATACAGTAAATTAGGAGCCAAAAAAGATTAGTCAGTATGGGTGTTTTTTTTTGTCTCCCTCGCTCTTTACTCACAAAAAGTTGTTCACACACAAATCCATGCATACATTCCTGTAAGTGGTCCTACTCCATATAACAAAAAAAAGCAAAAAAAGCAGCAAAGCAGACTGGTTTTTCTGTTTGCTCATGTATACAGTTGTACAAACACACATATCTTATTCTATGATTTTTGCTCTGCACCTGCATTCCTTGAATTAATTTTTATTTTGTCTTTGAATGCATTCCTCAAATTATTGCTAATCTTTTTTCATATTTAAAAATTCTTTTGTCCATCTGGAAAAAAAAAAAAAAAAAAAAAAAACAGGAAAAAAAAAGAAGGCCAAACCCTACCTTAAGAAAAATCCATCCAATGGCAAACAGGTTTTTGCAAGTGTTCTGTCATGCTTTCCTCGCCAGAATGAGGTCAGTCTGGTGGCAAGGAATAAAACCTGTCATTGACCTGACAACTTTATTGAACATTTATGATTTGTTTCTTCTTTGCAATGCCAATGGGACAGCCAGTTTGAGATATCACTTGCTTTGTGTAGATGCATGGGTATGGGGATCAGCCCATGTTTGCACTTTTTTGGCAGTGCATCTGCACATATACAAGCATGCAAAGACCCATTCTTTGTTCTTCATTTTAAGAACTGTATCTAGTAACATGCCACTACGATCATTGCTGCAAGCACACCATGTTTAGTTAGAAATTTACCCCCGAGAATGGAGTATGACTGCCGACATGGTGGGGTAAAAACGGTCATACACGTAAAAGCCCACTCGTGTACATACGAGTGAACGTGGGAGTTGCAGCCCACAAACACAGAAGAAGAAGAAGTTAGAAATGTATTCTGAATGGTCATTTGTTTGCATATTTACTTTGCGATTGCTTTTTTCTGTGCTGAAGGTTTTCATGCGTACAGTATAAATGCCCTTTCAAAACACAAACAACCAGTTTTGCACCTTTACTTTGAACGTGAAAATGCATTTACCCTGCATTTTGTCTGACTATACCTGATCAGGCACTGATCATCATTATCTGTCACTAAGATCATATGTCTAACAACTGTAAGTAAAAATACTATCTCTGAACAAGATCATTCTCTGTCACTAAGATATTATCCGCAAGAAAACTGTCGCATGTGGTGCATGATTCACCTGCCATACTGTGTGGAAACTGGTAAACATTAAATCTGCCAGAGGGTAGATGTGCCGAAACCACAATCATGACAAAACAAATATCACTGAACAAAGAATCAACAATCAAGTATCCTGGCACAAACAATAAATGGCTTCCAAAAGTTAGACGTAATGTAGATGACCAGTCTTTTTTTGTTTTGTTTTTTTGTTGTTGTTTTTCCTGTTCAGTACCAGGGAAGGGTGTGGCAATATCCCCTACCTCTTTTTCAAAAAGGGCTGACAACAAAGTATTCAAAAGAATGATAAAACGAAGATGTATGACCTCGTAACGCACGAAGCACAGGGCAGATGTGCTACCATAACCATGTCTCTTGACTGCAACATGATTTCCAGCTGCACAATGCATTGGATAAAATAAGAAGACTACAAACAATAGAATGGAGGAGAAAGAGCTCTCAGAGAGAAAGGGCGCCATATAAATGTACATTATTATTATTATTATTATAAAGAGAGAGTGGGAAAGACAGAGAGTGAGAAGGAGAGACAGAGGGAGAGCACTCAGAAAGACTGGAAATGAAGAGGTTATGGGTCAATACAGAAGTAAGAAACGGCTAAGAAGGGGTTACAGAGTGCCAGTGATTAATAATGCAAAAAAAACAAAACAAAAACAAAACAAATAAACAAACAAAAACACTGGCAGACATGACCAAAAAGCAGTTGAGGAGAACAGGTGATGTCAAATGGAAAAGCAAGAAAGCAGACCACAAAAGAAGTAGCGTGAAGCAGAGGGAGACACTGAATCTCTCTGACCTCCCCTCCAAGAACAATGCAAAGGATAAGATAGTCAGTTCCACAAACATAACAATCCTAGCACATTCAAACTTAGTTCGGTCTCGGCCACCAGACAAAAGTTTCTGAGACAATTGGGAAGCTACCAAAGTCTTCTGAACATTTATTTCATTGCTGCACATCCAATCATAATTTCATTCTCAAAGAGACAATCAAGTACAAACAAAATAAAACCTACCAGCTGAAAAACGAAACAAACAAAAAACAACTGCGAAAACAAATTTATCATTCACTAGTAGAGTTTGATTTTTGTTGTTGTGACAACAATATATGTAACTTAAAAAAGTGTTTAAAAAACAAAACTCCCTCTCTCTTGTCTGTTCACATTCATGATGCATAACTGCTCCTGGCAACAGACCTGTTCTGATTAGTCACAATCAATCAACGTGCACCCTACAATGTTGTGTTACAACTTAAAAACAAGCAACCTTTCATAAACAGTCAACACATCTTTTTTTCATGTGCATTCAGCTTCACATTTCCATCACAACAATCCCACCACATTCAGACCATATTAACCTGAAACTTTGCATCTACAATGCCATGTCATCAGTTGTGTTGTTCATCCAATTTAAGAAGTTAAGGGGGAGAAGGCAAGAAAGACAATATGCCAATTCCACAACGCTCATCTTACATGCGACATCAGCTATACTATGAAGTTATACTATTACAGCATCAAGCATAATAAAATTCATGTAATAACTGCGAAATTAATCAAACAAAAGTTACTTTAATTTAAAAACAGTGCAACCTTAAAAATAAACAAATCAAAAAATCCCATGCTCAAAACTTCTTAAAATGCAAGAGAAATGTTAATGTTCTGTTTTTAAACATGGCAACAATAAAATTTTCAGTTATTGTACTGCGCTGTTTCACAAACAACTATTCAGCTCAAATGCTTGGACTGATACTCTGTAGTTCCATTCCATTTTGGATATTTTCAGCAAGGTATTAGGATGCATGCACCAATATTTCATTGTCACATCCCACTGAGGTCATTTCAGTGAGGTATTACTTTCAAAGATTTCAAACAAAAACGCCCAAAACATTACTCCTGTGATTGCAATTAGTGACTAGAGACAAGCTGTCACAGACAGTGCAGAGTGGACAGATCTCTTAGACGGGGCCTTCAGTCCTAAAACTACTAGTCAGGTCAGGCTACTTAATTAACAGCAGCGGTCCACATCAGCTGAAAACAGCTGACCAGTAGTTGACAGCATGAGGTAAACAGAAACAGCATGAAACTGAGGGAGTGGGGGTGGGGGTATTAGTGCTAGGCATCTACGTAGCTGATTCACTTATTCACATGGTAATAATCATGGATCAGGAAACAGAGGACCTGAGAATCACCATCTGATTTCCATGATGTTGACTGATTTTGATACTGGGTGAGGTATGCTGATTGATTTTGATACTGGGTGAAGAACAGTAATCACAGACTTGACACATTCTCACAACTCTCCATTATTGCAGACTTACTCCACTTGGATGTCTAATGAACTTTTTTCTCTGGAAGATGGTGAAGAAAGCCTGGCTTCTGGCGGATGACAGCATCACAGGGCTTTTAATGTTATTTCAATTAAAGCAGGTGATTCAAAGTGGATGGAAGTTTTCATAATCCAGCCTCTTTCTCCCTTAGTTAACTTTTAAATAACATTCTGTTTTCCAATTTCATTCAACCCATTTTTTGTGTATTTCACACACACATACATACACACACACACACACATTTTTCTTCTGACATTTCCTTTTTTATTTATGTTTTTATTTTCATATATTTGACATTTCGATGTTACATGCACACACACACACACTCTCTCTCTCTGAAAATAACTAAAATATGGAACATGAACAAAATGTGTTGAAAACTGTTTTAAAAGATGTGTAAAAGTGGTCAAAACAATTTACTTTTATTCAAACTGCAAATGTGAAGTCCCTCTGTCTATATACAGGTGTGGTCAGTGTTTTCATTTCTGACTGAGTGCCATCATAGAAATGCAGTATTAATGAAAAGTACTTTAACATGAAGCTTATATAACCTACTGTAGTAAGACCTAACAAAATAATGCTTTTTTAAAGTCACTGCTTTTGCAAGGATAAAAGTGAAAGGTTTCAAAAGCATTTAACACTTCTAACTTTCTGTGGGTGAACTGATACAGTCTATATTTCTGTTGATAATTCCATTACTTGTACAAAAAAAGCAACATTTAAAACAGTGGAAGCAAACTCAGAACAACGTTTTCAGTCTGAGTGAAAACTCTCTCCCTCTGACCTATATCATTCATCCTCATACCTTGTTAAAAAAAAAACCACAAAAAAAAACCACACACACATATACAACAACAAAAAACAGACTGTAATAATTAGTGTAAAGCATGTGTTTTACACAGGTTCTCTGTCTCATGCAAACTTATACACACACACATGTTGAGCAAAGGCAGAATGAATACAACAGTCAGTGAACAATATGTAATTTGTCCTCTGTCATGTCTGTGTGTGTGTGTGTGTGTGTGTGTGTGTGTGTGTGTGTTTGTCCAGTGTGTGGGGGGGTGTATTTGTGTCTGTGCGCGTGTGTCAGTGTGAGTATGCTTGTGTGTGTGTGTGTGTGTGTGTGTGTGTGTGTGTGTGTGTGGAAAGAGTCCCATGTCAAGGTTGAATAATAAATACAGCATCAACAACCTCCTTCTGGATGATTCCTGCTCAGTTCCTGCTTTCAGCTGGGAAATTCATCACCATGCATCATTAATGCACAGCCACAAAAATTCTTAATCCAGCAAAATTTTCAACACACTTTTTCTTTCTTCACAGACAAAAGCATTAAAAGAAATTCCACGAAGGAAAGAAAAAGTATACTGGCTTCCATGTGAGTAGATTTCATACAGTCTGAAGGAGAAAAGGAGAAACCCTGTATAACTGCCAATTCCCTACAGTCACTCTCCTTCTCTCCTCTGCAAAGGCTGAGAACCACTGGAGGACAATTACTGCCAAAAAATCAAGCAACACGAACACCTTTTCGTCAAGAAAACAATTTGTACATTAAAACCCATGGACAGATGAATCTGATTATTCGTTAAATGAAACTGACAGAGGGCTACAGAGATGTCACAGCAATGAATCTTTACGTATTGCGGAGAAAATGATCAGGCTGGGTCTATTTTTTTAATTTCAACTCATACTAAAACATAACAAAGCACAATTTAACAATATACAAAAACACCTACATCATTATGGTTAACACACAACATTTGCTGAAGATGATCCACAATGATCACTCACCACATTCTGGAGAAGATCACCAGATCAGCATTTTAAGACAATTCAGATTATAATCATGACCCTTCAAATACAAAAATTCAGATATGCTGAGGAGTGGGGGTACGGTAGAACACATTAAAAAAAATCTTCTGATCAACTCTAGATAATACTAAAAATAAGATAATTAAAAAAAATTAAAAACACTGAAATATGACGGCTGACAAACTTGGTCAGGATGGTCTTTTCTCCCCTTGACAGAGGCAAATTCATGGAAACAGTACAAAATCAAACAGGCAATAAGGAAATGACTGAAAGAAAAAGAAAAAGAAGACAGGGGGAGGAAAAGAGGGGGAGGGGGGGGGGACAACCCCCCCCCCCCCCCCCACAAAAACAAGCAAACAAAGACAGTAACAAAGTTGTGCAGAGTTTTGAGAAGAGGAGGAGACCACAGCAGGAAAAACCATCTCCACCTTTCAAAGTATGTCATTATCTATAAATTAACTTATTCATTATCATTGTTGCTAACAGCCAAGCTGACCACACAGGGCTGAATCAGGATTGAAAACATCCATGTCAAAAACACCACCATCAGTGCCAATCATGTGGAACCAGAACAGACAACAGATAACAAAGAAGGGAAGCGCAGTCATGTATGCAAGCACATGAACTCATGGCATGCTAGTGCTGCTACCATTCTCAGATTCTTTCCACTTTCCACCCGGGATTAAGAAAAGATGAAAAAGAAGAAGAAAGAAGACCCTGAACATAAAAAGACTTTTACACCCCACACAAAATTATACAAAGACTAAAGAGATCACACACACAAAAAAACAGACATGTCAACTAAAACCACAAACTCGCAATTCACACGTCCTCGACAGACACACACACTGTTAAAAAATAGAAAAAAACAAAACAAAACAAACAAAAAACAACTAAAAAAAGCACCCAATTATCAAATCCAGAAAGACACAAAAATATTACAGTTATATGTTATCCAGGAAAAAAAGTACAGACGAGGCACCAGTACCTTAAGCAAGGCAAAAAACAAGAAAAAAAGAGAGACCCCCCCCATCCCCCCCCGCCAAAAAAAACACCCCGCTAAGATAGTGATAGAAAAGAGGACATTTCTAACACATAATCTTCCAGATGGAGAAACCACTAATACTACAGTTCACAGTTATAGCCAACTGAAAAAAGTCCCCTGCGTCTGCACAGGAGACTTTCCACCTTTGACAGAAGACAACAAATTCTGAGAATGATGACATGAAAATCATCTGTCTCCTGCAGCTGCCAGTCATGTGGCCTTGCTATAAAAGTGAATTTGTTGCTACTTTACTGATAATGATAAGCTGGACTCATTGTGATTTTTAACCAGGTACGAAACAAAATATTCTAAGTCAGTAAGTGGCTTGAAACATGATTTTTGTCCTTTTTTTTCTTAATTCTAATCAAACCAATTTCCTTTTGGGAAAAAACATTAAAAAAAAGAACAAATGAAGGGAGAAACTGTCACCTGTACACATTAAGATAAAAATGTCAATGAAATGTACTGCGTGCACTGCTAGCCTGTGTGGTCAATGTATTCAACATAGAAACCACTGCAACATACGCAAACTAGACCTCAACTTTTTTTTTTCTTCTTTTTTTAAACTATAGCTCAGTAGCTATTTGTATCAAGCTGACATACCAGAAGTTTGAAAATCATACTTCTAAATTAAACTTAAGCACACACACAGGGTCATTCAGTCATAAAGTTAAACCTCACTCAAATACACGTATGTCCAAATCCAAACAGACAAAGAAATGTAGCTTTTACGACCCCCAAAGTACTTAAACATTCAAGCCTATGCATAAACATACAGATTGTTCCATTACTTCCCACCTCCTTCCACCCTTTCTCCCAATCTTTCCACCAAACACACTGATACATGAGCACACATGACATGCATGCGAGAGTGCAAAACTGCACATGCATACAATAACAAACACACACACAAACAGCGATAAGTTTACTAAGCCTTTGTCACTTTCAATACTAAAAGGGCAAACCAGTGTGCTAAAACCTTAAAAGGGGTTGTTAAACAAAATCCATGTAAAATGCTGAAGCCAAGTGTCCCGGTCCTCCTCATCTCTGCTGTGAAACAACCCCAACAGCAAGTCCCTGTTCATCCTGTGTGTCAGCAGTGCAGCAAGAAGAATCTCAAGAAGTTGATTCCAAGTCTTCTGACCAGTTCACAGTTTCTGACCTGACAAAGCAGGAGCCATAACATGACAACAAACAATTGTCCACATTGCTGAGAGTCCAACACTAAGATACTATCATCATAACCCTGCAAAACCTGAATCATTATTCACTTCTTTTATTCTGTGCCATATTGTATTATAGAATTTGCAGGCCAAAGTCCAGGGGAAAATGTTCAAATCTTATCATAACAGAACCTCATTACAACGATATCAGAGGCAGAATGATGGAAACTTTCTGATTTAATGTTTCTGAAACTAAGTTTAATATTCTTTCATATGTTCCAGGGATCTACTTTTGTCACAGCTTTGTTTGCTGTAAGGACTGTTTCTGTCAGTAAAACTTCAAACATTCTGCTGATGGCATTAACACTCCCCATTAAGACCTGTGCACTGAGTTCACATTTACAGCTTACTGTGTGCAATAGATGGAAAGTACAATTGCCAAGACTGGTACCTGCCATCATCATCAAGCTATGTTAGCAAACATTATCATCACAAGAGATCTATCAACCAGCTGAGCACAACTTCGTACTGTGCATTTCCACTTTCCGTGCACCAACAGGGCAGCACCTTCTGCTTTCACTGTTATACTCTACCACTGCTGTTACTGTTTGTAAATATATTTCACCCATGCCAATCACTGGGCAACATTCACCATTCTATGTTATGTTCACCAGAAAAAAACAAAATAATATGCATGCCAAATCACCGGAGCAAGATCCAGCATTGTACCCATGTCCATTACAAAAACAGAAAAAGAAAAAAAAAGATGACCAGTACATGAATGCATGCCAAACCAAATGGGCAACATTCATCAATTTCTGTTTGTCAATCAGAAAGTACTTGCTCATCAAAGTGTTCAAGCAGTATTCTATAATCAGCAGCTGCTTTCAATGGCATTTTCCTTCAACATCATTCTACTGAGGCAAAACTGAGTAAAGTCATGGGGAAATGTTTATCCCCAGAACTGCACCATCATACACGCTTAAATCCTAAACATGCAAAACTTACGCACTTTTCATAGCACCAAATCAATGTCCTACCTATCTGATGTAATTTTGTTTTCTTCTTCTTTCTCAGAGGTCATGGACTTCAACTCTATACAAACCCACTCATTTTCTTGGTAGTTCATTAAGTTTTCAGCCACATTCCTCCTACCATTGGTAGCCATACTCTGTTTTGGGGGCCCGGGGTGTGGGGGTGGGGGCATGGGGAGCAGGGGGGGGAGATGTGTGCATGCTGTGTGAGTGTTCATGTTTTATGACCAAGCCAACACAGGCAGAGATCATGGGCTCTGTAATTTGACAGTTGCGTGTGTTCATGTATAGATATATATATATATATTCATATGTATGTGTTTGTTCAAAGATTAAGGCACTAGCAGGTCTCAGATGTTCACTTGATATATTCAAAATATTCTTTACCCTTTATCTGCCCTCTGGTGTGGCCAGAATTTGAACCTTTAACCTCACTAGCCTTCTCACCCAGTGGTGGTCCAGCACTCTAACCTGTCCACTATTCCACATGTCTAATTTCTTACTGTCAAACTGATTCATTTTTTAAGTGAAAGCCCTCTGTGACACATTCACTGGCCAGAACTCTACATATAACCCTTCTTGAGTTCATAGCTTACACATTTCTTAAAACAATGAGTCACTACGGTAAAAACATCAAGAAAACAAATAAACAAACAAATAAAAAAACCAATGCTGTTATAAATTCATAGCTCTTTTGCTTTTCCCAATGAAATTTATCATTACCAAACGATTCCCACTGACATTCATCCTTTCCAAAATGTTCCTATAGTGACACTGATTTATCATTTCTAAACATTACAGTCTGAAAATTATGGTTTATTACTAAATGAAGAATATCCTAGTGAACCACCTTCAACAAACACAAGTGTAGTGATCTTCTCTGCTCTTCGTAACTGATGCAGCATTCTGTCTACAATCACTGACTTTGTATCAACTTAACCCAGACAGAAGAACTAATACATATAACCATATATCGCTATTGATATTTTTTAGGGAGATTCACAGCACCAGCACAAACTGACCAAGCACAGCTGATATTCTACAGGTTCAATTATATTTGTTTTAACTTAATTAAGCAGTCATTATTATCAGAAGTTTTGATGACTTTCCCCTCCAGGCTGAAATAAACAACACATTTCTATTTATAAACAATCCAAAATTGAACACAATGAAAATGCTATGACATGTTGATATTCTGGAAAACATTGCTTCTCCCAAAACGGTAATCATATCATACGGAACCTGAATGAAAAACAATATCTATGTAGCAGTCTACAACAGAATGCAAAATGAATTTGATCAAAAAGGAAGTTCCTTGGAAAAGGAGAGTAAACTGTATGAAATTTATACAGAATGGCATCATCATCATTATGTATTCAATAAATCACAGAGGAGCCTCAACATGTGCCACACAGAATAGCAGTAGAATTCACTGAACAAAGTCCAGACCATTTTTTCTTTACTTGAGGTTCAAAACGGCGCCACCTTAAGCTCGTAAAGTTTCACAGAAGTCAACAATCTGGAACATTCGTCTTGTGATTAATATTGATGGAATCAGTGTACACGTTCATATAATCAATATGCATACGCTCCATGTTCAGAAACACAGCAACAGGTTCCTCACCAGAATCCTTCCAGGGGGAAACTGCTCGCGCATCAGAGAAACTGAAGTGTGCCCAGGAAAACACTGCCAACACCAGGACCCAGCTTTTCTTCAGTGCCACAAAACAGTCAATGTCAATCAGTCTGCGAAACATTATCTGAAGAACAAACCCTTCCTG
>NC_134884.1:43394487-43489487 GCF_041734735.1 Babylonia areolata
ACACAGAGAGAGAGAGAGAGAGAGAGAGAGAGAGAGAGAGAGAGAGAGAGAGAGTTTCAGTTAAAAGGAAGTGTGTTATTAAAACTTTAATGTGCACAGACTGATACATACACACTACACATCTGCTTGAAAAATGGAACAAAAAACAAACAAACAAAAATAATACTAAAATAAAAACAACACAAAAAAGAAAGGGGGAGGACTGGAAGACACTGGGGGGTTGGGGGGTGGGGGGGTTGGCAGGTGCTTTGATCTGTGTACAGAAATGAAATGCAGGTCAGGTCTTGAGAACTCACTAGATGCCAATGGGATACTACAGGGATGAAAATAAACAGGAGAAAACGAAACAAAACACACACACACACAGACACACACAGACACACACACACACACACACACACACACACACAAAAAAACACCATAAAAGAAATAAATAACACATGAAGATGTCTTCTTCTCCTGTCTTAATGCTGATCAGGCATATGCCTCCTCACTCATCCTGCCATGCCATCCACCCCACCCACCCACCCACCCACACATACACAACAAAGCTTTGTTCTGTATTTCCAAATAACTAAAAATGTATTGAAATAAAAAGAAGAAGTTCAATGACTAGATTTAATCTCTTAACTCTTGATCTTGTCTTGGCTTATATCACAGATTGACATAAGCTTGCAGTTGGGCCAACAGCAAAGTGAGAGCTGTATGATCAATAGTTTCTCCACTGCAATGTGAAGTTATTCACAGCTCAGTCTTTTGTGAAGGACTATGACTGAAATTAAGAGGCAAGATTTTCACTGGCGCAGTGCTGCAGCCTTGATGGTAAGTCAGCCTTTGGGAACCATCTCAACGCCGACTGTCCTTAAACCCTTTTGGCCAAGATAGTGGGGATGTAACATGAACAAAACACTCTGAACTATAGATACATAGCCCAGATTTTGGACAGCAGATGCCTTGCCTCCTCTGCTGTTCTGGTGGTCATGGTCGGACACGACTGACTATCATACAATGTTGATCTAAATTCTTTTCTTCATTTTTGGGGGCAATACAATGGACTGATGAAACCATACACTGACAATCTTCCATGCATGTGTCAATTAAATAAAAAATAACCAAATGATCTCAAGTCAGTTTCACAAGATCATGATGGAGACATCTAACTTTTCACAACTAAAAAATGTCAAGCTCTGTGAATCATCAATATACTTGGTGTGCACAACAGTTGAGTGGTTAAAGCTCTGGACTTTCAATCTGAGGGTCTAGGTTCAAATCCCGGTTACAGCTCCTGGTGGGTGATTTTTCCAATCTCCCTGGTCAACAGATGTGCAGACCTGCTAGTGCCTAAACTCCCTTTGTGTGTATATATGCAGAAAATCAAATACACACATTAAAGATCCTGTAATCATGTCAGCTTCAGTGGGTTATGGAAACAAGAACATATCTGGCGTGCACCCACATCCCCCAAAACAGAGAATGACTGCTTACATGGCGGGAGTAAAAACAGACATACACATAAAAGCCCACTCATGTACATATGAGTGAGCGTGGGAGTCACAGCCCACAAATGAAGAAGAAGAAGAATATACTTGTCGAAAAGAAGGAAATCAGTCCATAAATTTCATGCATTACCAACCCTACCTGAGGGTCTTTACACTGTTACAGCCAGGCTTTAACATTTTTTACCATATGCTCAAATGCCCCTGAGCTGCATCACAAACCTGTGCCCAAGCACTAAACTCATGTAAAATATTAATATTCTCTGGTCATGTATATACATGTACTGTACTTTTGTCACAAAAGATTTCCCTGTGTGAAATTCTGGCTGTTTTCCCAAAGGACAGCAGCACCATAACCACCACAGTGCAGCACCACTGGTTGTTGTTTTATATCTATTTGCAAGTATATCTCTTTTTTATAACATCAAAATGGGTTGTTGTTGTTTTTTTACAGAAATTTGCCATGGACAATCTTTCTGTAGATGTGGGATCTTTTACACATGCAAAGTCTATGCTTCACACTGGACCTCTGTTTATCATCTCATCTGAAGGACAAGCACCCAGACCACCACTTAAGTTTTGTACAAGGGACAGTAAAAATTCTGGTCTGTATATATATGACTCAAATGCTTTCTAGTCAGCCCCACTACTAGTACTACTGGACCATCACTCCAATAAATACTGTGTGCATATAAACATCCAGCAAAGAGAAGTAACTTCACAGCGGCTTCTGGTAAGAAAACTCAACATAACTATGTCAGTTTTGCTACATAATTCAACAATTTAGGTTGTATTTTTCAGTGTTTGTTCACACCAGAAAGCCAAAATATCAGAGGCTTGCTAAAGAGTTCAAAGAGATCCTTCTGAAAATTCTTTCAAGATCAATGGTCAATAATCCAGAATAATCCTTACACTGACGAAACAGGTGTATAGCAATCTGACGACGACAAAAAACAAAATCCCACAACCATCAGCATCAGCTTTTATTAATTAAGTCATTGTGACAACAATTTCAACCATATATTCTGTGTCAGTCTTTAACCTGTTTAACTTTTACAAATTACAACTCCCAAACATTTGTTATGGTCTGCATCGTCGCTGTTTGATTTTGTCACTGCATCGAGTGTCAGATATTATATGGAATCATATCAAATAATATCTGCAAATCCAGATTTGGTCTGCAGAGCAACTCTCATGTGCATAGACAGACCTCTAAACAGTCACATCTTCCTTGTAACCAAGGGACAACCATCATCATAAGTGAAATGTTTACATGAACGGAAGACTGTCACTGGGGAGGGTGGACGTGGGGATGTGGTGGTGGTCTCCATACTGGGGGGTGTAACTCACTAGTCTGATCCGTGTTGTGCGTAGGGGGGCACCACCAAAGAGACTCAGCAGCAGTGCAGGGTCTCCTACAGTTTGTGGCATCTTGGTGACCTAACATCGGTGGTTCCCTATGGACTGCCTTCTTCTTCTTCTTCGTTTGTGGGCTGCAACTTGCATGTGCATGAGTGGGCTTTTTTATGATCTTTTTTACCCTACCAGGTAGGCAGCCATACTCCGTTTTCGGGGGTGCACATGCTGGGCACGTTCTAGTTTCCATAACCCACCAAACACTGACATGGATTACAAGATCTTTAACGTGCATATTTAATCTACTGCTTGCGTATACAAACAAAGGGGATTCAGGCACAAGCAGGTATGCACATATGTTGAGTTGGGAGATCTGAAAAACCTCCACCCTTTACCCACCAGGCGCCATTATCGAGAATCAAACCCAGGACCCTAAGATTGAAAGTCCAACGCTTTAATCACTCGCCTATTGTGCCATCCCCCTGTGGACTGTCAATGCTGGGACCACGACAGAAGAAACCTAGCTGTGGTTGTGTATAAGGGATTGGGAATGAGCAGTGTGATAGTAATGCCACTGATATGGCACAAATGATGGGACAGCAAAAGTAAGAAAAATACATATAATGAAATTTTAATATGTTGCAGTGCAATTACATTTTCAGTGCCCAACTACAACCATAGCAAGCGATGGACAACCCTTCCACAGCATGACCCAGATCCTTCAGGCTCACCATGCTCACCACATCTGACCACTGACTGCACAAAATGACTCTATCCCATGCATAAGTATTCCCCTAAGACTGGAAGGCAGAATTTCATGTGCACAACATAAGACAAATTATGTATAAAAAATGTGCATGAGCAAATTGTGAATAGGAGACAGGCCTTTGAGGATGATATATATATATATATATATATATATATATATATACTGTATGACAGCCAGATAGATAGATAGATAGATTGACTGATTGATATATAGGCAGATTCATAGATGGATATATGTATACATATATGTAAGTTATCAGGATTCATTCAAAACAAGCGGCATGTCTTTCTCAATATTTCTGTGGTTCTTTACCAACTTCCTCTGGAGTAAATAATATATATATATATATATATATATATATGTGTGTGTGTGTGTGTGTGTGTGTGTGTGTGTGTGTGTGTTCTACTGTACTGTATTGTATTGTCACAATATATTTCTGTGTGTGAAATTCAGTCTCTCCACAGGGAGAATGCCTTGCTATAGTGAGAGCACCACCCTTTTTTTCGTGTGTGTGGGTGTTTTTGTTTGCTGTTGTTTTTTGGTTCTGTTTTTTGTTGTTGTTGTTTTTCAAGTGTAGTGTCTGTGTGTGTGTGTGTGCGTGTGTGTGTGTGTGTGTGTGCGAGTGCGAGTGCGTGTGTGTGTGTGTGTGTGTATGTGTATGTGTCTCTGTGTGTGATGTGTACGTCTGTGCGCACTCCAAATAACACTTTCGATCATTATCTGTTGTTGATGGGCTTTTTCATATGTGAATGCATACTCTCAGTCTCATGATCACAGGACGAGTAATTCAGCAATAAATAATAACACTTTAATAGAGCACGAAATTAAGTAAAACTAGTTCCCATATTCACAAGACGATCATTCGATGAAAAGTTTGATTACAGCTTCCATTATCAAATAAACAAATATTCGACTTATAAACAGTGCTTCACAGACAATGGAAATATAAAAAAAAGTGTTGACTCACCTCAAGTTTGCTTGGTTTTCACACCCCACGCCCCTGACTCAAAACACACAGCCTCCCAACCGGAAGTCTGCCCACCTTCCGGAACGTAAAGTTCAAGGTTGCCAACTAAGGTCACGGACTGAGAGAGGTCGCGCAGGAACATCGAGAGGAAGATGGCTAACGTTCAGAGAGAACTCTTGTCCTCCTGGAAGGCCCTGCAGGAATACTACGACCAACATGGCTCCAAACTCAAATTGGTCGATATGTTTAACCAAGACCCCAACCGATTCAGCAAATACAGGTGTGTGGAATGGGTTTTAGTTAGATGTGACATTGCACTTACCGGCTCTTTTAATAACAATTTGCTCTGCAAGATGCATCTGATCTAGTTTCAGTTTTGCATTCATTGTAAGCTGGAACTTTGCGAGTTGAATTATTACCGAAGGCATATATTTATGTATGGTCAGTTTTGTGTGTGTCGTTACAGTATTCAGCATCTTAAAGTGCCTCCATGACTAAAATAAAATAAATTGTACCTTCTATCATAATCAGTGTGCTATGTATTTGCAGTGTCACGGTGAATCAGACTCAAGTTAACTGATGCGGTCAAGCGTAACGCAATATGGTCCTTGTGGTATTCAATTGAGATTGTTCCGAAAGGTCCTGGTGTAAATGGGTGTTGGTGGGAATGGAACATGTGTGAATTATCCCTATTGCTGATGAGATGGGAATAGGGGAAAGAGATTTCGTTGGGTGGGTAGGGTGAGGAGAGGAGGTGGTGTGTAGGGAGGGGTTGTTCCTGTGTGTGAGTGTGTGAACAGTGAACAGAAATTGAAGAAAGCCAGCATAATAACACAAAGCTTGTCAACTGGATAAAGATCTCACCACAGAGAAACATGGGAGACTTACAAGTACCCAGAGCAAGTCATGGAAGTGCCTTACTGAAGAAAAGGAGATACTAGATGAATGGACAGAACATTGCTCAGAGCTATGTAACTACCAGGTCAATGGAGACTGAGCCGTATTAAATTGTCCACAGTCAAGACCAGAAGATGACTCGCATTCCATCCTACTTGAGGAAGTGGAAGCAGTAGTCAAGAAGATGAAACAAGGGAAGTCAGCAGGAACTGACAACATACCTGCAGAACAGGTTCAGGCAAGAGGAGAGGTAATGATCAATGCTGTCACTACCATCTGCATTAAGATCTGGAGCACTGGAATACAGCCAACTCCCTGGACACAGTTGTTAATGTTCACCCTGCCCAAGAAATGAAACTTTCAGTTATGCCAGAGCTTGATAAGCCATCCAAGCAAAGGTCGTCTGAAAATCTTAATGAACACTCTGAAATCTCAAGCAGAGACCATTATTGCTGAAGGACAAGCAGGTTTCAGGACCATCAAATAGATATTCAAGTTGGAGATTTATTTGTGAAAAGAATCTCCAGCACCAAGAAAACTTTACTATATATTTGTCAACATTAAGGCTTTCAACTTGGTGTGGCTTACTGCTTTATGGTCAACCATGAGGATGACCAATATTGCTAACCTTGCCTGAGTGATTGAACAGCTGTACCACAAGGCCACAAGCACTGTACTCTGGTAACAAGGGAGACCGGTTCTACACTGACATTGGAGTGTATCAGAGATGCCTGCTATCGCCCACCCCCTTCAATGTCTTTCTTGAGAGGATTATGGAAATTGCCTTGGAGAATCATGAAAGCACAGTTTCCGCATGGGAAAGAACAATCACCAATCGGCATTTTACAGGTAATATTGATGGTATATCATTTATACGCTAAATTCTGCATTGGTCACTCAGCACGGCGCGCCTGTGGGAATGACAGACAACAGAACATCTGCTGCAGTCCTGCCCCCTCCATGAGGTGCTCAGGAAGAGGTACTGGTCCGACCCAACTCCAGCAACCAGGAAGCTCTACAGCTGTGTGGAGGACCTGCAGTGTACAGCTGCCCTCATCATGGAGAAAGGGGTGTCCATCTGATGAATGAGAAGAAAATATTGACCGTCTTGGAGGGGGTGAAGATGGATTGGCTAGCTTGATGGAACATCTGGACAAAGCAGCCTCTGCATTTGGTGGGAAATCATGCGCCAAAAAGAATATACTCATGACCAAAAGCACCTTGTGTATTGCATCAGACAGCAAAGTGAGCAGGACAAATTTAGAAACAGTGAAGACATTCTGGTACCTTGGCTCTATTATATCATATGATGGCTCAAAACCTGAGATTGTGGCAAGATTGCACAAACAGCAGCTGAAAAAACAGGACCCCAAACCATCTAGAGAGACAAAAATATCAGTCTGCGTACCAAGATCCAACTTTTGTACTTCCTTGCTTTGTCATTTTCCTCTATGCCTGTGAAACTTGGAAGCTGTCACCAGACATGCAAAGATCCTGGCAACTGAAATGAGATGCTACAGGAAATATTGGGCATCCACTACACAGATCATGTGGCAAACAAAGAGGTCCACAGCAATAGGACATCATGAAAACCATTTCACAGTTGTTAAGATACAGAAAATGAAGTGGTAAGGACATGTTTCCTGCTCAACAGGACTTGCAAAGACCACCTTGCAGGGTAGTCAGAGGTAGCCACAGGCAAGGAGGATAGAGAGAGAGATGGGAAGACTATCTAAGAATGGACAGGGATGAATTTGGTGGAATCCCAGAAAGCAACATGGCAGTGGCATTGTCTCTACTGTTGCTCCAATGACATCAACAGACATGTGAAGGTGAAGGAATAGTGGTTAGAGAAGGAGACGGAGCTGGCTTCATTCATTGTGATGACCAAGATGATGGAAGTGGATTTGTTATAGGTTGTTAGGTCAATTGATTGCTTTATTTTGCTTCCCAGTTTTGTTGGATAAGGAGCTGGGAGCAGTGGTGTAATGTGGTCTGTCTTTGTGTTGCTTCAGATTGATAGGCCACAGCTTAAAGTGAGGGACCATAAAAAGCAAAGGTCATAGGCCGATGGACATTGAGCAGCCAGATAAATGCCCACAGAGAAACAAAGAAACGCTGAGAAGAAATAATAATAATAATAATGGATATTTATATAGCACACTATCCAGAAATCTGCTCTAGGTGCTTTACAAAAACGCTTTTGATAACATGAAACATTATATCTATGTTACATACACAAACCAAAATGTGACCACACACACACACACGCACGCACGCTGCATACATACATTTTAACATACATGTGTATCTAACAGCTACCCTAACACATACACACACATAGGCAGGCACATACTTACATAAACACACGCACACACAATACACATTCATATACATGCATGTAGTTGTGGGCCTGCCACAACTGAACTTATTGCTGAGGGAAAAGGTGAGTTTTGAGACGAGATTTAAAAGATCCGAGGGAATCAGAATGACGGAGGTTATCAGGGAGCTTGTTCCACGTCTTTGGCGATTGAAAAGAAAACGATCTGTGTCCATAGGTCTTACTTCTGACGTGAGGTATCCTGAGAAGTCGAGTATCAGAGGAAGAACGGAGCTGGCGAGACGGGGTATAGATATGGATGAGTTGAGAAAGATACTTTGGGCCAGATCCGTTGACTGCAGAAAAGGTCAGAGTGGATAGCTTATAGTCTATTCGATCAGAAACAGGCAACCAGTGGAGAGACTGAAGGAGAGGAGAAACATGGTCAAATTTAGAAGCTCTGCAAAATGAGTCTGGCAGCGTTATTCTGAATTCGTTGGAGTCTGTCTAACAGGTATTTGGGAAGGCCGGCCAAAAGAGAGTTGCAGTAATCCAATCTTGAGAGAACCAGAGAGCATACAAGTGTCTTGGTTGCATCGGTTGAGAGATAGTGGCGGATAGAGCTGATTCTACGCAGTTCCAAATAGGCAACTTTACAGATATTCGAAATGTGCTGTTGGAAGGAAAGAGACTGGTCCAGGATTACACCAAGACTGCGAACAGAGGGAGAAAGTGAAACAGGTGTGCTATTGATCAGAACAGAGTCAGGAAAGGAAGGATGTTGACGAAACTTCTTTGGACAGGTTATCATAAATTCAGTCTTATCATCATTTAATTGCAGCTTTGTGAGAGTCATCCAGTCCTTTAGGCCAGCAATGCACTCCTGTGTTTGAGTCACCAGTGCATCAAATTCAGCTATGGAAGCCGACTGATAAAGTTATGTGTCATCAGCAAAGCTCTCATGCGACATCGTATGATGACTGATGACATCCGACACAGGAGCCGCATACAGCACGAAAAGAACAGGACCTAGGACGGACCCTTGTGGGACACCATATTTCAAGGCAGATACTCTAGAGTATGTACCATTTACACACACTTTCTGTGTACGATCTGACAGGTAAGACGTGACTGTGCTACAACTAATAATGCTGCAATCCAAAGAACAAAGGCAGAGAAAAAGAACCTAGACATGGTATGGCTGGATCTGGCAAATGCGCATGATCATGAGATGATCCAACTGGCTCTCGAGATGCACCATGTACCAACAAACATCAGGGAAATGCTGAAAAAGTACTTCCATGGCTTCTCAATGGGGTTCACCACCAGGGGATACACAACAGAATTGATCAATCTGGAAGTGGGCATCGCCATGGGCTGTGCAGTTTCTCCAACCCTGTTCATGCTAGCAATGGAAGTGATCTTGAAGGCATCAATGAAGGGAAGGGATCGAGCCGACCTCGGTAACGGATACCAGATACCTCCTTTGAAAGCCTTCATGGATGACACAACAGTCCTTTCAACAAAAGAGAATGACACCTGTGAGACATTGAAGCAACTGGACAAGCTAGCTGCCTCAGCCAGGATGAACTTCAGACCAAAGAAATCATGGAGCCTCTCACTGCATAAAGGAAAGATAATTGAAACAGTCACATTTACTGAAGCCAACCAAGCCATTCCAACAGTGTCAGATGAACCAGTCAAGAGCCTTGGGAGATGGTATGATGAGTCCCTGAAAGATACAAAAAGAGGAAAGGAAACCAAGCAGACAGCAGAAGAAGGCCTGCATATCATAGACCAGTGTGGCTGCCCTGGCAAATACAAAGTGTGGTGCCTACAGTCTATACTGATACCAAAGCTCCTGTGGCCTCTCCTGATATATGATATCAGTTGTAGCACAGTCGAGTCAATTGAGGCAAAGATCAACAGGTACACACGCAAATGGCTTGGTGTCCCACCTGATCTCACTGACGTTGTACTCTACTGTCACCAAGCAAAGCTGAGGCTACCTCTGAAATCCCTGATTGAAGAATACAAGGTAGGAAGGCAAGACTTCTCAGCATGCTCAAAGACTCAAGAGACAGTGTTGTGACATCTGACCAACCCAAGCTGAAGACTGGCATAAATGGAAAGTCAGGGAGGCAGTCAGTGCAGCGAAAGAAAGCCTTAAGACAAGGAAATAATAGGACACACCCAAACCAACAGACAGGGCTCTGGGATCGACAAAGATGGAATGGTGGTCCAAGGCAAAGGGGAAAGCAAAAAGAAACATGATCATACAGCAGATCAAGAAGAAAGAGGTTGATTAAATTTAAAAAAAATTAAAAAGTCCAGAAGGCAGTCCAGCAAGGCCAGCAGGGGCAGTGGACAACATGGGAAAATGCACTTCAAAGGAGCTTCAGCTGGAGCAACATGTGGAACATGGCCCCTCTGAGGATCAGCTTCATTCTAAGATCTGTTTACGACCTCCTTCCCATGAATACAAACTTGGTGAAATGGGGGAAAACAGATGACCCTGCATGCCCACTCTGCCATGGCAGACAAACAGTGATGTCCTCAGCTCATGCAAAGTGGTGTTTAGCCAAGGACGGTACACATGGAGGCACAACCAAGTACTAAAAGAAATTGCACACATGGTGAGCACCAACCCCACCAGAAGTTCCTGTAGAGTTCCGCTCTGCAGAAGGCAGTAATGTCTGGCCAGGAACACCATCCAAAGTTTCCAAAGCATGGAAACATGGGCTGCTTGATGGTGCCGAAGATTGGGAATGCACAGTTGACCTACCAGAGGGGAAGAGACACCCAGAAATCATCAGCAAGAGCGGCATGAGACCTGACGTAGTACTCCACTCTAAGGCAACGAAACAAGCAATCCTGATTGAGCTCACCATGCCGTACGAAAGCAGAATGGAGGAAGCCCACATCTACAAGACTGAGAAATATGCTAGTCTAGCCAGCAGCCTGAGAGAATCTGGCTTCCAAGCCAATGTCCTTGCCATAGAGATTGGTGCAAAAGTGTTTGTGAGTGTATCTGCCTACAGCCTCATGAAACAGCTGTCGATTCCTGGCAGAGAGAGACATGGGCTCTCAATGCATTGGCAGAAGCAGCAGAAAAGAGTTCAGTTGGATTTGGTCGAGGAGGAATGAAAGTAAACTTCATAAGGATTAAATTTCCCCACTCAAACTAGGCATACGATGGCTCAGTGGTCAAAACGTCTGCCAAAAAAGGTGACGTATCCTGAAGTGGCGACCACCCAGGAGGTGCAGGTTTGAACCTGCTGAAGACCAGGAAGAGAAAAAAAAAAAAGCGGCAATACAGGAGTCATGATCTGGGTGCGGCCCGGCCCCCTTCGATGGTAAGGAGTTAAAGGCCAAAACACTTGACTGAGGAGGGCTTCTTCTCTGAATACTTTGTACTGTCCAGCTCTCCCTGGAGTTTCTTATCACTGCAGTAGTGCAGCTGCAGCCCAGGTTTTGACATTTTGCCTGAGAACAACGTGTGAAGGATGTATTTATTTTATATGTGTGTCAGACTTGGGGTGTCAGCTGTTCATAAAAGCAAAGAACAGCACTGGAATCCTTTGAAGACAAGGCATTCGATCCCAGTATCAAATCAAAATGGGGGGTAGGCTCATGACTCATAAAGGATTATGCCCAAAACTAGTCTCCAGTCTTCTCGCTCCTCCCAGTAATCACATCCTTTTCTCTGTCAATCTGTCTTTGGTTGCACATTCAAAAAATAAAAGTGTTACAACCCAAGACTACTTAACAATGGATATTCTTCTAGTTCCACTCACTTACAAACTACAATACAATAAAGCTGTTGTACAGAATAATGAAGAGCTTTGCTCCACCAATAATGCCTACAAGATTTCTGCAAAATCAGTCCAGGTACATAAGTAATATTATTATTTGAAAACCCAAAATCGACCTGTTTAAAACTAGCATAACTTACTCAGGGTCAGTTTGGAACTTTTTGCCAAATGATATTAAAACTACAGGTAGTATAGCTGATAAAACATTTCTGCTTCAGGCATTGCACTGTAGAGTTCAATTCACACAGCCTGTTACTAGTGTTGGATACTTTATTCATTGCGTTTTTTTGTTGTTGTTTTTTGTTTGTTTTTTTTGTTTTATTTTTGTTTTTTGGGTGTGGTTGTTGTTGCTTCTGCTCTAAACAGATCAGTGGTATGCAAGATAAAATAACTGATATGTGAACATATTTGCAAACTCATCCCATATTGGTCATGTTTAATGTATTCCTGTTCCAAGACTTTTTGGTCTCACGTTATTGACTCCCACTCCCACCACCTTTCACGATTTCCTGTGAGTTGCAGTAAAAGCTTGGCTTCACTTGTGTGCAGGGGTGTGTGTGTGTGTGTGTGTGTGTGTGTGTGCTCACATGTATGTTTCTGTTCTACCATTCATAGATTGTGTTCCTTTGACATTTTGTGTCACGTTTTTGTGTCTAGTTTTCATTTCATTTCTTGTAGATAATTAATGTGTGTGTCATCAATTTTTCAGTTATGATTAAGCGCTTATAGTTTTTAGAGGCGTTTGATTGGCTGAGAGCGGTTGGGCCCGTCTTTTCACTGTTAGCCGCGCAAAATTTGGCCAAGCAGAGCAAACCAATAGGCCTAGTTTGCATCAGTTTGACATGGTAAGTATATTTAACACCAAACATGGAGTATAATACAAACTCCTCCTTTTACTTTTCTTTTTTCTTTTTTTCAATAGGTGGGGAAAGAAGCATATATTTTGCATATCTCATTTCCCCAGTGAATAAAATTTAGGTACATTTCTTTTCGTTTATGTCTGTCCCTCCCTTAACCATGATCACATGACAAAAAGGTGTATAGGAGAGTGCTGCTGGACTAGAAGTAGAATTGCTTTTGATCTTTTTGTTGTTATTATTAATAGCAGTAGTATAGACTAATAGAGGCACATATTGAAAAGAAATTGATTGGGCAAAGGATTTTCTTTGTTTCAAACATGTTCTCTCTCTCTCTCTCTCTCTCTCTCTCTCTCTCTCTCTCTCTCTCTCTCTCACTCTCTGTCTCTGTCTCTGTGTCTCTCACAGATTGATATTTTTCTTTTCCTGTCTCTCTTTGTTGTCCATGTGAATATATATATATATATATATATATATATATATATATATATATATATATATATATATATATAATGTGTTTGCATGTTCCTATGTTGTTGTTTTTGGGGACTGTGTATCGTGCATGCTGCTTCAGTAACAATTCAGCACATGCATGCGTATTATTTCAGCGTGGGTCTGGATGCCCCGGATGGAAGCAAACTCTTGCTGGATTACTCCAAGAACCTCATCAATGATGAGGTCATGACAAGACTCTTCAATCTGGTAATTTGCTACTTCCTGTTTTGTTTTGTTTTTTGTTTTTTTTTTGTTGTTTTTTGTTGTTGCTGTTTTTTTGTTTGTTTGTTGTTGTTGTTGTTTTTTGGGGGGGTTCTGTTGTTGTTGTTTTTTGTTGTGGTTTTTTTTGTTGTTGTTCTTTTGTTTTTGTTTTTTCGCTGTGGGAAAAGGGGGTAGGAGGAGGGGAAAGGTCAAGGCCGGCTATCAATTGACATAATTGAATTTAAAGCTTGTAGACAAAACATTGTCATCAATATCATAGCTTGTTTGTTGTTGTTGTTGCTGTTGTTTTTAATCACATATTCACCAGACATTGAAGTCAGTGGCCATACTAAGAGTAAGAGCATGAAGTGTATTGAACTTAAAATTTGGAGATTAGAGGTTAAGGTCACAGCTGGGCTTAATGTAAGAATCTTGCAGACAAGCTAACATATTGTTTGGCTGTTGTTTTTGCTACATTGTACCATCATATCACATAATTGCTTCATGTTGTTATTGTGTTTTTTGTGTGTGCTGCATTACTTTCTTTTATGTGCTGTGATTTCAGCGACAGACACACACACACACACACACACACACACACACACACACATATATATATATATATATATATATATATATATATATATATATACCTCCATGCTTTCTGGCTGTTGCTGATGTTTGACTGATCAGCTGATGATCTTTGATTTGCTGCCAGGCAAAAGAGTGCAAAGTGACGGAGATGCGAGATGCCATGTTTTCCGGGCAGAAGATCAACTTCACAGAGGACCGGGCTGTGCTGCACATTGCTCTGCGTAATCGTTCCAACAACCCCATCACGGTTGAGGGGAAAGACGTGAGTGATCTGAAAGTTCGCAGATTACAGTTTTTTCAGAACTGTGTTTATGTACTGTACTTTTCTCTGTTTTCTTAGATATGTGCTTTTCTTTGTTTTGGGGTGGTGGTGTTTTTTTGTCGTCGTTGTTTTTTTAATTCTTTCGTTCCTGTTTTTCTATTAACCATTACTTCCTCTTGCTCCCAGATAAGTGTGATACGTATGTTCCCTTCATTCCTGGATTTAGAGAAGAGAAAGAAAGTACAAAGCAAGGTACTTGTTTTGGAGACACGGCTCATTACAGTTCGCTAAGATTGTCATATATGATTGTGTGTCTGATGGAGAACTGTATCTGATGGTGGACTGTGTGTGTCTGATGGTGGACTGTTTGTGTCTGATGGTGGACTGTGTGTGTTGGATGGAGGACTGTGTGTGTCTGATGGAGGACTGTGTGTGTCTGATGGAGGACTGTGTGTGTGTCTGATGGAGGACTGTGTGTCTGATGGAGGACTCTGTGTGTCTGATGGTGGACTGTGTGTCTGATGGAGGACTGTGTGTCTGATGGTGGACTGTGTGTGTCTGATGGAGGACTGTGTGTCTGATGGAGGACTGTGTGTCTGATGGAGGACTGTGTGTGTCTGATGGTGGACTGTGTGTCTGATGGAGGACTGTGTGTCTGATGGAGGACTGTGTGTCTGATGAAGGACTGTGTGTCTGATGGAGGACTGTGTGTCTGATGGAGGACTGTGTGTCTGATGGTGGACTGTGTGTGTCTGATGGTGGACTGTGTGTGTCTGATGGAGGACTGTGTGTCTGATGGAGGACTGTGTGTCTGATGAAGGACTGTGTGTCTGATGGTGGACTGTGTGTCTGATGGAGGACTGTGTGTCTGATGGAGGACTGTGTGTGTCTGATGGAGGACTCTGTGTGTCTGATGGAGGACTGTGTGTGTGTCTGATGGAGGACTGTGTGTGTCTGATGGTGGACTGTGTGTGTGTCTGATGGAGGACTGTGTGTGTCTGATGGAGGACTGTGTGTGTCTGATGGAGGACTGTGTGTGTGTGTCTGATGGAGGACTGTGTGTGTGTGTCTGATGGTGGACTGTGTGTGTCTGATGGAGGACTATGTGTGTCTGATGGAGGACTGTGTGTGTGTCTGATGGAGGACTGTGTGTGTCTGATGGAGGACTGTGTGTCTGATGGAGGACTGTGTGTCTGATGGTAGACTGTGTCTGATGGAGGACTGTGTGTGTGTGTGTGTGTGATGGAGGACTGTGTGTCTGACGGTGGACTATGTGTGTCTGATGGTGGACTTTGTGTGTCTGATGGAGGACTGTGTGTGTGTGTGTCTGATAGTCGACTGTGTGTCTGATGGTGGACTGTGTGTGTCTGATGGAGGACTGTGTGTGTCAGACGGAGGACTGTGTGTGTCTGATGGTGGACTGTGTGTGTCTGACAGAGGACTGTGTGTCTGATGGAGGACTGTGTGTGTCTGATGGAGGAATGTGTGTCTGATGGTGGACTGTGTGTCTGATGGAGGACTGTGTGTGCCTGACTGAGGACTGTGTGTCTGATGATGGACTGTGTGTCTGATGGACTGTGTGTCTGATGGAGGATTGTGTGTGTCTGATGGAGGACTGTGTGTGTCTGATGGTGGACTGTGTGTGTCTGATGGAGGACTGTGTGTCTGATGGTTGACTGTGTGTCTGATGGAGGACTATGTGTGTCTGATGGTGGACTGTGTGTGTCTGACAGAGGACTGTGTGTGTCTGATGAAGGACTGTGTGTCTGATGATGGACTGTGTGTCTGATGATGGACTGTGTGTGTCTGATGAAGGACTGTGTGTCTGATGGTGGACTGTGTGTCTGATGATGGACTGTGTGTCTGATGAAGGACTGTGTGTCTGATGGAGGACTCTGTGTGTCTGATGGAGGACTCTGTGTGTGTCTGATGGAGGACTGTGTGTCTGATGGTGGACTGTGTGTCTGATGGAGGACTGTGTGTGTGTCTGATGGAGGACTGTGTGTGTGTGTCTGATGGAGGACTGTGTGTCTGACGGTGGACTATGTGTGTCTGATGGTGGACTTTGTCTGATGGAGGACTGTGTGTGTGTGTGTCTGATAGTCGACTGTGTGTCTGATGGTGGACTATGTGTGTCTGATGGTGGACTTTGTGTGTCTGATGGAGGACTGTGTGTGTGTGTGTCTGATAGTGGACTGTGTGTGTTGGATGGAGGACTGTGTGTCTGATGGAGGACTGTGTGTCTGATGATGGACTGTGTGTCTGATGGAGGACTGTGTGTGTCTGACGGAGGACCGTGTGTCTGATGGAGGACTGTGTGTCTGATGATGGGCTGTGTGTCTGATGATGGACTGTGTGTCTGATGGAGGACTGTGTGTCTGATGATGGACTGTGTGTCTGATAGAGGACTGTGTGTCTGATGGATGACTGTGTGTGTCTGATGATGGACTGTGTGTGTTGGATAGAGGACTGTGTGTGTCTGATGATGGACTGTGTGTGTCTGATGGAGGACTGTGTGTCTGATGATGGACTGTGTGTCTGATGAAGGACTGTGTGTGTCTGATGGAGGACTGTGTGTCTGATGGAGGACTGTGTGTGTCAGACGGAGGACTGTGTGTGTCTGATGGTGGACTGTGTGTGTCTGACAGAGGACTGTGTCTCTGATGGAGGAATGTGTGTCTGATGGAGGAATGTGTGTATGTGTCTGACGGAGGACTGTGTGTCTGATGGTGGACTCTGTGTGTCTGATGGTGGACTGTGTCTGTCTGATGATGTACTGTGTGTCTGATGGTGGACTATGTGTGTCTGATGGTGGACTGTGTGTGTCTGATGGAGGACTGTGTGTCTGATGATGGACTCTGTGTGTCTGATGATGGACTGTGTGTCTGATGATGGACTGTGTGTCTGATGGAGGATTGTGTGTGTCTGATGGAGGACTGTGTGTGTCTGATGGTGGACTGTGTGTGTCTGATGATGGACTGTGTGTCTGATGATGGACTGTGTGTCTGATGGAGGATTGTGTGTGTCTGATGGAGGACTGTGTGTGTCTGATGGTGGACTGTGTGTGTCTGATGGAGGACTGTGTGTCTGATGGTTGACTGTGTGTCTGATGGAGGACTATGTGTGTCTGATGGTGGACTGTGTGTGTCTGACAGAGGACTGTGTGTGTCTGATGAAGGACTGTGTGTCTGATGATGGACTGTGTGTCTGATGATGGACTGTGTGTGTCTGATGAAGGACTGTGTGTCTGATGGTGGACTGTGTGTCTGATGATGGACTGTGTGTCTGATGAAGGACTGTGTGTCTGATGGAGGACTCTGTGTGTCTGATGGAGGACTCTGTGTGTGTCTGATGGAGGACTGTGTGTCTGATGGAGGACTCTGTGTGTCTGATGGAGGACTGTGTGTGTGTGTCTGATGGAGGACTGTGTGTGTGTGTCTGATGGAGGACTGTGTGTCTGACGGTGGACTATGTGTGTCTGATGGTGGACTTTGTCTGATGGAGGACTGTGTGTGTGTGTGTCTGATAGTCGACTGTGTGTCTGATGGTGGACTATGTGTGTCTGATGGTGGACTTTGTGTGTCTGATGGAGGACTGTGTGTGTGTGTGTCTGATAGTGGACTGTGTGTGTTGGATGGAGGACTGTGTGTCTGATGGAGGACTGTGTGTCTGATGATGGACTGTGTGTCTGATGGAGGACTGTGTGTGTCTGACGGAGGACCGTGTGTCTGATGGAGGACTGTGTGTCTGATGATGGGCTGTGTGTCTGATGATGGACTGTGTGTCTGATGGAGGACTGTGTGTCTGATGATGGACTGTGTGTCTGATAGAGGACTGTGTGTCTGATGGATGACTGTGTGTGTCTGATGATGGACTGTGTGTGTTGGATGGAGGACTGTGTGTGTCTGATGATGGACTGTGTGTGTCTGATGGAGGACTGTGTGTCTGATGATGGACTGTGTGTCTGATGAAGGACTCTGTGTGTCTGATGGAGGACTGTGTGTCTGATGGAGGACTGTGTGTGTCAGACGGAGGACTGTGTGTGTCTGATGGTGGACTGTGTGTGTCTGACAGAGGACTGTGTCTCTGATGGAGGACTGTGTGTCTGATGCAGGAATGTGTGTGTGTGTCTGACGGAGGACTGTGTGTCTGATGGTGGACTCTGTGTGTCTGATGGTGGACTGTGTGTGTCTGATGATGTACTGTGTGTCTGATGATGGACTCTGTGTGTCTGATGGTGGACTGTGTGTGTCTGATGATGGACTGTGTGTCTGATGATGGACTGTGTGTCAGATGGAGGATTGTGTGTGTCTGATGGAGGACTGTGTGTGTCTGATGGTGGACTGTGTGTGTCTGATGGAGGACTGTGTGTCTGATGGTTGACTGTGTGTCTGATGGAGGACTATGTGTGTCTGATGGTGGACTGTGTGTGTCTGACAGAGGACTGTGTGTGTCTGATGAAGGACTGTGTGTCTGATGATGGACTGTGTGTGGACTATGTGTGTCTGATGGTGGACTGTGTGTGTCTGACAGAGGACTGTGTGAGTCTGATGAAGGACTGTGTGTCTGATGAAGGACTGTGTGTCTGATGATAGACTGTGTGTGTCTGATGGTAGACTGTGTGTGTCTGATGGAGGACTGTGTGTCTGATGGAGGACTGTGTGTGTCTGATGGTGGACTGTGTGTGTCTGACAGAGAACTGTGTGTGTCTGATGGAGGACTCTGTGTGTCTGATGGTGGCCTGTGTGTGTCTGATGGAGGATTGTGTGTCTGATGGTGGACTGTGTGTCTGATGGAGGACTGTGTGTCTGATGAAGGACTGTGTGTGTCTGATGGAGGATTGTGTGTCTGATGGTGGACTGTGTGTCTGATGGAGGACTGTGTGTCTGATGAAGGACTGTGTGTCTGATGGTGGACTGTGTTTCTGATGAAGGACTGTGTGTCTGATGAAGGACTGTGTGTGTCTGATGGAGGACTGTGTGTGTCTGATGGAGGACTGTGTGTGTCTGATGGAGGACTGTGTGTCTGATGGAGGACTGTGTGTCTGATGGTGGACTGTGTTTGTCTGACAGAGGACTGTGTGTGTCTGATGAAGGACTATGTGTCTGATGGTGGACTGTGTGTGTCTGACAGAGGACTGTGTGTGTCTGATGGAGGACTGTGTGTCTGATGAAGGACTGTGTGTCTGATGGTGGACTGTGTGTCTGATGGAGGACTCTGTGTGTCTGATGGTGGACTGTGTGTGTCTGATGGAGGATTGTGTGTCTGATGGTGGACTGTGTGTCTGATGGAGGACTGTGTGTCTGATGAAGGACTGTGTGTCTGATGGTGGACTGTGTGTGTCTGACAGAGGACTGTGTGTGTCTGATGGTGGACTGTGTGTGTCTGATGGTGGACTGTGTGTCTGATGAAGGACTGTGTGTGTCTGATGGTGGACTGTGTGTGTCTGATGGTGGACTGTGTGTGTCTGATGGAGGATTGTGTGTCTGATGGAGGACTGTGTGTCTGATGGAGGACTCTGTGTGTCTGATGGTGGACTGTGTGTGTCTGATGGAGGATTGTGTGTCTGATGAAGGACTGTTTGTCTGATGATGGACTGTGTGTCTGATGGTGGACTGTGTGTCTGATGGAGGACTGTGTGTCTGATGATGGACTGTGTGTCTGATGGTGGACTGTGTGTGTCTGACAGAGGACTGTGTGTGTCTGATGAAGGACTGTTTGTCTGATTAAGGACTGTGTGTCTGATGATGGACTGTGTGTCTGATGATGGACTGTGTGTCTGATGGACTGTGTGTCTGATGAAGGACTGTGTGTCTGATGAAGGACTGTGTGTCTGATGGAGGACTGTGTGTCTGATTATGAACTGTGTGTCTGATGAAGGACTGTGTGTCTGATGAAGGACTGTGTGTCTGATGGAGGACTGTGTGTCTGATGAAGGACTGTGTGTCTGATGGAGGACTGTGTGTCTGATGGAGGACTGTGTGTCTGATGAAGGACTGTGTGTGTCTGATGGAGGACTGTGTGTCTGATGAAGGACTGTGTGTCTGATGGAGGACTGTGTGTCTGATGATGGACTGTGTGTCTGATGAAGGACTGTGTGTCTGATGGAGGACTGTGTGTCTGATGGAGGACTGTGTGTCTGATGGTGGACTGTGTGTCTGATGATGGACTGTGTGTCTGATGGTGGACTGTGTGTGTCTGATGAAGGACTGTGTGTGTCTGATGAAGGACTGTGTGTCTGATGATGGACTGTGTGTCTGATGGTGGACTGTGTGTCTGATGAAGGACTGTGTGTGTCTGATGGAGGACTGTGTGTCTGATGGAGGACTGTGTGTGTCTGATGGAGGACTGTGTGTCTGATGAAGGACTGTGTGTCTGATGGAGGACTGTGTGTGATGGTGGACTGTCTGTGTCTGATGGACTGTGTGTGTCTGATGGAGGACTGTGTGTGATGGTGGACTGTGTGTGTCTGATGGAGGACTGTGTGTCTGATGATGGATGCCCTGTGCAGGTGATGCCAGGTGTGAACGCAGTGCTTAAGCACATGCGAGAGTTTACGAATGAAGTGATCAATGGACACTGGAAGGGCTACACCGGCAAATCCATCACGGATGTTGTCAACATTGGCATTGGAGGATCTGATTTGGTATTGCTGTTTGTATGGAAGGAAGGGAGGAATGTGTATCTGTGGTGTGTGTGTGTGTGTGTGTGTGTGTGTGTGTGTGGTATCTGTGTGTCTTGTCTTTCTCTGTGTGTGTGTCTAGATGCATAAGTGAATAGATGTAAATGTCATTGTGCCTATGTGGAGGACTGGAGGCAGGGGGTATGTGAGTGTGTGTGTTTGCACACCCAGACGTGCATGTATTTGTATATACATATTTAAACATTTAAAGTTATGTTTTTTTCCTTTATGTGCGTGCATGTGCGTGTAGATGGAGCGCATGAAGACTTGTTATCTTGCTTTAAAATGATACAGCACCTGCCATATTCTAAATATGTGTGTGTGTTTGCGTGTGTTTGCGTGTGTGTGTGTGTGTGTGTGCGTGTGTGTGTGTGTGATATATGTTACCTGACATGTTCAGATGTATGTGTGTGTGTATGAAATACAACACCTACACCATCTACCATGTTTCAGGTAGGGGTGTGTGTGTGTGTGCGCACGTGTGTGTGTGTAGATGGAGTGTTTGTGGGTGTGCTGATCTTGCTCTGAAATAATACAGCACATGCCACATTCCAGATGCCCAGCCACCACACATAGGACCCTGTGTATGAAAAAACAAAACAAAACATGAATGATGACCTTGCTTTTGGAACGAACTTCCTCTTTCGCTTCATCAGGTCTCAGCACTCAGCTCTTTCGAATCTGGCTTTGAAACCCACCTCTTTCCAGGATAGCCTTCCTCCCCTGCCTCTTCCTTGTCTTCAGTTTCTCAAGTTTAGAGTTATACTTGCATGTGGAAGACTGGTGTGAAAGTGCTTTGATTTGTCTCTGCAGAAGACTCAGCGCTATATAGATACTAATTATTAATATTAGTATTATGGTGAACTGTCTGTGTCGGGGCATGCAGGGCCCACTGATGGCGTCTGAAGCCCTGCGCGCCTACCAGATAGGTCCCAACACCCACTTCATATCCAACGTGGATGGCACCCACATGCAGGAGACGGTCAAGCGTCTGGACCCGGAGACCACGCTGTTCATCATTGCTTCCAAGGTGGGCGGGGAGGGGGCGCTGGGGGGGGGGTAATACCAATAGGCTCTGCTGGGTGGATTTTTATCTTTGGTTTTTTGGTTTTTCTTTTTGTTTGGCTTTTTTTTTGGGGGGGGTGTCTTCTCCTTTACTGAGTTAGGAGGCTAACATATAAATAAAAAACATTCTGTTTAGGGTCGGTGGAGGATTTGGAGAATATTAAGACCTTATGATGTCAAAATTTGCTTTTCTATCTGTTTCGTTTTTTGTTTTCATTCTGTTGTTGTTATTTTTTGTGTGTGTTTAGGTGTGACAGTTTTTTTGTTTTGGGTTTGGTTTTTTTTGTTATTTGTTTCCTCTTCAAATGTAATTGGAAGAATTACTGAAAAAATGTCTGCTTTTTTTCATTGCTCGCTGCGGAATCTTAATAGATAACTACCAAATCTTTCACTGGCAGATCGTAAGGATTTGGGGAGTATTGGTATACTGTGATGTCTCTTTTTCTTTTTTTTTTTATCTAACTAAGGAGGTTTAATAGATAATTCGGCTTAAGGATTTGAGGAGTGTTATGGTACTGCAATGTCAGATTTCTTTTTTCCATTTTTCTTTTTTCGTTGTCTTCTTCTTCATTGAGTGAGTAGGCTAATGGATAACAGGCAAACCTTTGACAGGGGGGGTGGCAGGTATCAGAATTATAGGGATTGTGAGAATGTTATAATGCCAGATTTCTTTTCTTTTTCTGTCTGGGAAGGTTTAATAGATAATTGGAAAAACTTCCACTGGGGTAAGGATGTCAGGAAGTGTTAGGGTGTTGTGATGTCAAACAGACAGTTGTGTGCATGTACTTTCTTTAGTTATTATAAAGGAATTTCAAAGTAAGAGCAACCTGTGTTCTTATTTTCAAGCTGTGTTTGTCTCTCTTGGGCATAGCAGGTAATAATGATAATAGCAATAATAGTAATAATGATAATGATCCTGATTTTTATTCTCTGTTTGATGAAACGATAACCATTCAGGAAGGAATGGAAGTTTAAAAGAAAACAACTGGTTCAAATGAAAATGTGAGATAAAGACACATGAAAGGTTTTGGTGTGGTGGATGTTTGTATCTGTTTATTTTTGTGTGTCTGTCTTTTTGTTGTTGTTGTTGTTGTAGTTGTTGTTTTTTAAAGTAGGCAATGATTATGTGGAAGAATATATAGATTTCTGAGAAAATTAGGAAGTTTGTAAAACAGTTGCATGGATCAAATTGTTGCAGAGCACTGGTAGTAACTGTGAAAGTCAAAAGATATAATGTAGGTTGTGCTGCGCATAGCATTTCGTGACTGGTGTCCTGGATGTGTCGGCAGACCTTCACCACACAGGAGACCATCACCAATGCCAACTCTGCCAAGGAGTGGTTCTTGAGCCATGCCCAAAATGTGAGATTTGTTTCTCTCTCTCTCTCTCTCTCTCTCTCTTTCTCTCCCTCTCTCTTCCACTTTTCACAGTTTCCTTTTTTCAGTAGTTTTGGGCTCTTCATTAACCACTTTAGTGCCAGAGAATTTTGTAAAAATTGCTCTCCCCTTGCCAGGGAATTTTGAGGATTCAGTGGTAATAAATCACAAAAAAATTGGAGCACAAAAGCTATGGTCGATACAGAAAGAAAGTAAACATTTTTTTGTGAAGGAAAATGAATGTAGATTATGCTTTTGGGCTTTTTTTTCCAAATTAGGTGTTGTAGGTAATTGTTCAGGCATGTAAAGTCCAGATAATAATTTTTTTGTGCAACAAAAAAGTCTATTTCCACCTCTACATAATAACATTCATAAAGAAAAGAAACAAAATACAGCTTGAAATAGCATGCTTATTGTCAGATTATACCTGTACCTACAGACATGTAAGTAAATTACTGTCCCAACAATAACAAAGGTGGGTGAAGTCAACGTAAAAGGTCAATCACAGTCTCAGAAACTGAGATGGCAAGCTTTTTGACAGCAAAGAGCATTTGCAAGTGAGAGGGTGAAGTTATTTGATGACGTTCACTCCTTTCAAGTTGCACATGGGCTGATTAAAGTGTCTGTTGTGCATCGGGCTTGCCACCTCTTGAAACAAGTCAACCGTCCGATTCAGCTAAAAAAAAGCATTAAAAACAAAAAGCACGTGTTTCACAGCCAGTGCAGGTTCAGGCCCTGTGTTTCATGAAAATTGTGGGTCATTGGCGGTTGTTGAATTCCTACGGTCTGCTTTGAAATGTGAGTACACTCTTCCCAAAAGCCACGCCCCCTTGATGACCTCTGGCTGGCATTCGACCTATCGTCTTACATCACTCTTCTCCCTCTCCTCCCCTTCTTCCAACGCCCGCTGCACATATTCTGTCAGTCATAGCCAGTTGTTCAAAAACGCTGTCTGATTGGATGGACGGACTGCATCACCATCAAATGGGCTGTCAGTTTCATCACTGTCGTCAATCGCCTTCGTTTTCAAACCAGTCATCAGACAAGAGAGATCCTTCTCCATCGCGAAAGCTGTCCATAATCACAAGCAGAGCTTTCAGAATTGTGTAAATCTTCTGACTGTGACTATCTGCTTTACTGGGCACAAGTTTTCAGTGCATTTTTTTGCACATGATTCAACCCCCTTTTCCACGCACGTATCACGTGGTCAGTTAGCAAATTATTATCAAGTAGAAAGGGGTCTTCTACCTGATGTATGTTCATTTAAATAGTATTTTTTTATAATCCAGACACATCAAGCTAACTGTTCAGAGTCTGTTTATGTGAATTGAAACAAACTCCAATAAAGGAAAAATTGGAACATATGCAGGACGTCAGTGGACGTCTTATAGGCACTATGGCAATACTTCTTGTAGGACGTCAGCTGACATTTTATAGGCACTCTACTGGTTAATATTCTTGGGTATGGGTTGGAGTGTTTGTCTAATGTTTGTGTGTGTGAGTGGTGATGCATTATTATAATATCATCAAGATGCTTGACTACATGTTTGTCATTTCCTCTGACTGAATGTTTGTCAGTTCCTTTGCATTGAACATCAAGATGCATAACTAAATGTTTATCATTTCTTCTGACTAAATGTTTGTCAGTTCCTTTACATTGAACATCAAGATGCATGACTAAATGTTTGTCAGTTCCTCTGACTAAATGTCAGTTCCTTTACATTGAACATCAAGATGCATGACTAAATGTTTGTCATTTCCTCTGACTGAATGTTTGTCAGTTCCTTTACACTGAACATCAAGATGCATGACTAAATGTTTGTCATTTTTTCTGACTGAATGTTTGTCAGTTCCTTTGCATTGAACATCAAGATGCATAACTAAATGTTTATCATTTCTTCTGACTAAATGTTTGTCAGTTCCTTTACATTGAACATCAAGATGCATGACTAAATGTTTGTCAGTTCCTCTGACTAAATGTCAGTTCCTTTACATTGAACATCAAGATGCATGACTAAATGTTTGTCATTTCCTCTGACTGAATGTTTGTCAGTTCCTTTACACTGAACATCAAGATGCATGACTAAATGTTTGTCATTTCTTCTGACTAAACGTTTGTCAGTTCCTTTACATTGAACATCAAGATGCATGACTAAATGTTTGTCATTTCTTCTGACTAAATGTTTGTCTGTTCCTTTACATTGAACATCAAGATGCATGACTAAACGTATGTCATTTCCTCTGACTAAATGTTTGCCAGTTCCTTTACACTGAACATCAAGATGCATGACTAAACGTATGTCATTTCCTCTGACTAAATGTTTGTCAGTTCCTTTACATTGAACATCAAGATGCATGACTAAATGTTTGTCATTTCTTCTGACTAAATGTTTGTCAGTTCCTTTACATTGAACATCAAGATGCATGACTAAATGTATGTCAGTTCCTCTGACTAAAATGTTTGTCAGTTCCTCCAAGTAACTTCAAACCAAATTAGATGTCCTGTGATATCATTGTTTGAGTTGGTCATGCCTGGTAATGATTTTATAGGACCATGGGGGCTTGATAATGCAGTTTAAAGATCACAGCATTGTTATTCAGCCATATGACAATCCGCTCATTTGCACATGAATTGATGGAATGATTATTGTTTGGACCGTTAGTCAGAAATGGCATGTGGGGATCCTAAAAGCAGTTGGCCTCCAGTGTGCATAGTGTTGATTCATAGGCTGTACTGATACATTTACACATACTTTTGATACATACACAGTACTGGTGCATGAACAGTACTGGTGGGTATGTGCACTAATGCATGGATAGTACTGATGTACACAGTGCTAATGCATGGATAGTACTGATACATACATGTATGAACAGTACTAATGCATGGATAGTGCTGACGCACACATGTACACACATTACCAACATACAAACAGTACTGATAGATGTACACACAGTATTGACATGTAGACAGTTCCGATGCATGAACACACAAAACTTACATGCATGTACACACAGTACTAATACATGGACACACTGGAGGAAGGTGGCAGAATGGTTAAGACGCTTAGCTAACAATACAGAGAGTCCATGAGCGTGTGGGTTCGAGTCCTGCTCTCACCCTTTCTCCCAAGTTTGACTGGAAAATCGAACTGAGCGTCTAGTCTTTCGGGTGAGACGATAAAACAAGGTGCAGCACACACTTGACGCACTGAAACAGAACCCATGGCAACGAGAGTGTTGTCCTCTGGCAGAATTATGTGAGAAAAGAAATCCACTCTGGCAGTTGCACAAATATATAAGCATGCACTAAAGACCTGACAAGCACGTTGGGTTATGCTGCTGTCAGGCATCTGCTTAGCAAGTGTGGTGTAACGTATATATATATAGATTTGTCAGAACGCAGTGACGCCTCCTTTGGTAACTGAACTGAACTGAACAGTACTGTTACACACAAGTCCACATAGACAGTGCTAAAGCACATGCACACTGCACTGTGGCAGAACCCTCCCACGGTGCTGATGAGACAAATGGTCAATGTGAATGTGGAGGTGATGGGGACAGTAGTACAACAGTTTACCGCTGAAGTTACGGAGGAGGAGGATTCAGATCCCCTGGTATCTGGTTCTGTTGGCGTTCTCTGATTCTGTGCTTTTTGCTGCTTTGCCTTGTGTGTTTGGAGTCTTGCACGTTCTGGAATGATTCATTTTGCAAGCAAAAGTGTTGCTTGTTGATCATTAATATATGTAAGTTAAACAACATTAACTGGAAAAGTTGGTTTTCACAGGATGCAGAAAAATGGTGATCTTTTCGTTCGTGCCATTTCGTATTGTTTGATTTGGATTGATGAGATATGTATTTCCTTTCTTGCTTTTTCTTTTTCTTTCTTTTTTTTTTTCCTTTTAATTTCTTTTCCAGTGTGGGGGTCATTTTGTTTTTGTTAAAAACAGCAAGGGGAGCTTCACTTTTGTCTTTGTGGCGACAACAGATGGTCTGTCTGGTGGTCACAAGGATTGAACGGCTTGAAGATGATCAGTAGTGATTCTGTCCTTTACCTTGATTTCAGGCACAAACGTCGCAGAAGCTGTTTGGGCATTTGCGCCTATTAATAAACATAACTGAATAGCATTGGCTGTTGTGAAAACCCAGTAGAAAACTGCAACACTAACAAGTTCTCTAAACTGTCTAGCATCCCAAGCATCATTGTTGATGAGAATTTTCCGTCTGCAAATAGTGTACATCTCTTTGTTATTTATACCATTGGTCGGTTGTGATGCAGCTTGCAGTACAAGTTTGCAATGTTGGCTGTAGAAATTTCAGAATGGATGAAAATGATGAAATCGTTTTGACCTTGATAATGATGTGTACATCTCACAAGGTGGGAGACATGGTTTAGATCTTTGTAGTGGCTTGTTTGACACTTGCTGCACTGACAGTTCTGAAATCTCATGGCTGTGACATAGTGTGACTCTGAGATCAGAAAAAAAACAGGCATGCAATGGTCTTGGGTTTGTTTTTGGTTTTTTGTTTTTTTTGGGGGGGTGGGGGGAGGGGGGCAGGTTGTTTTTTGGTGGTGGTTTTTTTTAGGAGGGTGAGATACACAGAGATTTATTATATGTATGTGTGTGTGTCACACATGTGCAAGTTTGAGTTGCAAATGGGAAATGTTTTTCGTCCCTTTCTCTTTTTTTCTTTTTTTTCTTTTTTTTTTTTTTTTTTACAGTTCATTTGCATGTTGAGTTTGATAAGTTTGATTTTCCAGACATTTTTCTTTTTAAGGTGTCTTTGGTTTGAATGTCATCTTTTTCTTCTCTTTTTTTTATCCATTAAAGTTTCTTCTGAATTTCTTGTTTTCATTTAGTCTGACTTGGTTTGTTTTTGTCACATACTTATTTGGTGTGTGTGAGTGTATGTATATGTATATATATGTGTGTGTGTGTGTGTGTGTGTTAATATAATTGGGATTTGTGTATGTGACAGAGAGTGCTCTTACATGTGTGATGTGTTGTGGTATGCGTCATTTTTTTTTTTTTTTTTTTGTTAATATTATTCTGTTTTTCTTTGGTTTTGTTTTTGTTTCTTTGAAAGCGGGTTTGAGACACATTAGAATAATACTGAGTGACAAATTGTGTTCCTGTCAGCATGTCAGTGATGGGTGACATCAGTTCTCTTCTGTTGTCCAGGCTTCCGCTGTGTCCAAGCATTTCGTGGCTCTCTCCACCAACAAGGTGAGTGACCAGTTTTTGCTGCTTCTCATTACTGGGGCGGTGTTGGTAGTGTTTTTGTTGTTTCTTTCTTTCTTTCTTTCTTTCTTGTTGTTGGGGTTGTTTGGTTTGATTTTTTTTAATATGTCAACATTTTACAAAGAAATAAACTTTGGAAAGCAATGGAAGACATGTATAACAGAAAAAATACTCCTTACTGGTAGTTATTAGCATGGAGCTTGATTCCAAGATGCATAAGTTTGATTGAGAAGCAAACGCAACATTAATGTTTGTTGTTTGTTTGTTTCTGCATCAAATAGAGGAAAATGGTAAAAGACACTTTTTTCAGTTTTGTGTTATGATGATTTTTTTTTTAAGCGCATTGAATGTGCTATTGTTGAACTTGCAGATGAATTTTGACAATTCTTCTTCATTCGTGGGCTCCAGCTCCCACATTCACTCATATATACACAAGTTGGCTTTTACGTGTATGACTGTTTTTACCCCACCATGTAGGCAGCCATACTCCGTTTTCAGGGGTGTGCATGCTGGGTATGTTCTTGTTTTCATAACCCACCAAATGCTGACATGAATTACAGGATCTTTAACGTGCATATTTGATCTTCTGCTTGCGTATACACACGAAGGGGGCTCAGGCACAAGCAGGTCTGCACATATGTTGACCTGGGAGATCGGAAAAAGCTCCACCCATTACCCACCAGGCGCCGTTACCGAGATTGGAACCCAGGACCCTCAGAGTCCAACACTTTAACCACTTGGCTATTGCGCCCATCAATTTTGACAATAATTTAATTTGATACAGTGGACATGGATAGATGTAGGAAGTGCTTTGTAACATGCCATGTTTCTGATGTTTTCTTTGTGCCACTATCAACGCAGTGTCCCTCCGAGAAAAACAATGCATATAGTTGGAAGTGTATATACACAGACATATACACACACATGCAAATACACTGATATACACATATGTGCGCACCCTCCCTCACACACACTCAGATTCTTGAAAACATATGTACACACATACATACTCTCTCAAAAACACATACATGCCCACTCCCCTCCCCACCTCTGTCTGTCTGTCTGTCTGTCTGTCTCTCTCTCTCTCTCTCTCTCTCTCTCTCTCTCTCTCTCTCTCCACTCATATTTTATACTTGTGGGTATGTACAAGGAACTGCTTGTTCTGAAAAGAATGAACTTTCAGACCGGAGCTAGATCAGGTGAGAAATATTTCAGGTATACAGATGTGTGCAGGAAAAGTATGTTTAGGAGACTGTGAAATCGTTTTCATTTTCTCTGCAAATATCGGCTAGTATCATCAACATTTTCATGACAGCTTTTTTCATCATATTAGGGACTGTCTGAATGAAGTGTTTCGTTAAATTTTCTTTAACATGATGTGAATTGAACTAGATGTTTCCATACTTGGCTGCTTTCATGGTTGTGACAATGGATGTCTTGTGTGCGTGTTTGTTTCAGACTAAAGTGAAGGAATTTGGCATTGATGAGAAGAACATGTTTGAGTTCTGGGACGTGAGTATATTCTCCTCTTCTTTTTCTTCTTCTTCTTTTTTTTTTTTTTTTTTTTTTTTCCAAAGTAAACTTTTACTATGTATATGTTTAAAGTAGATTTTTCCTTGAATTTTAAGGTGTTTTCTACTCAACTCAGGAGGCTTTTTAGTCATATATCTTGTTACGATACTTGAGAGTAACATGCCAGAAAAAAGAGAAATCCACTTTTGGCCAGATGAAAGCAGTCTCTGGTGCATCCTGTGTATGACTTGGTTTTTTAATGTGAAGGGTGAAACAGAAAGTTTGCTGGAGTCCGGTTTAAACACCCCCTTTAATTACACATACTTAACCATGACCCAACTAGTGCAGACTCCGGCAGGGGTCTGACATTCCTGTCCTGTGCAAACTACTATCCGCCTATGCGGAGAAAACGAAACTACGGCTGATAACCTCCCCTTTGTCCCGCTGGCTAGTGCCCTCTTTTTCCGGCAGCCATTATGACTCGTGTTCCTGTGCTCTCCATACAGCTAACCCCCCCCCCCCCCCATTCCCCACTTCCCTTTTCCCAGCTTTTTCCACGTGAGCTGTCACTGTTTGATTCATCATCTAGTCTCCTGTTACTTTTTGCTTACCTAAGAAGACACAGGAGCTGGCAGTTCACATCACTAGCAGAGTCTTAACGCTATTGCCAGAGAGAACTTTGTTCCAGACCCATCTACCTCTGGTGCCAGACACCACAAACCCATCCACCTCTTCTTTCTGCTGATGACTCCCAGCACAAGCTGTGTGTGTGAGTGTGTGTGTGTGTGTGTGTGTGTGTGTGTCCTTGGTAGACTTTAGCATTGGCATTTTGTCGTGGTAACTGAAAGTTGTTGTTCGAACCAAACATGGCATGATGGCAGGTTTCAGTAAGACTGTGGTGTGGTGTCAGGTGGTAAAGGTGATGGCTTTGTTACAAAGTGAAATAAAAGTGGCAAATGTGTTAGTGTTGTGTACTTTCAGTGGGTCGGTGGTCGCTACTCCCTGTGGTCAGCCGTTGGAATGTCCATCGCTCTTCACATTGGTCAGTTTGTTTGTTCCTCTTTTCTGTGTTTGTCTTTCTTGGCCTTCTCTGTTTTTTACCCATCGTCATTCTTGCAGGCTGCCTCCTTTCACCACCACCTGTTTCCGCAGCTTTCGCTCTTTGTGTGGTTTCACTGCCTTGCCCAGTCAATCTGTGTGTGTGTGTATGTTTGTGTGTGTGTGTCTCTCTCTCTCTCTCTCTCTCTGTGCCATGTGCTGGCATGCTGGTGCAAACACACACATATGCACACACACACAGAAGCACAAAAGCACAAGCTTGGACACACATGTGCACATTTGCACACACACACACACATGCACGCATGCACAAAGGTGGTGTTGGCCTTATAGCTACCCACTTTGGTTCAGTTCAGTTACTCAAGGAGGCATCACTGCATTTGGACAAATCCATATATGCTACACCACAGTATGCTATTGCTAATCAGATGCCTGGTACATTTAATGTATTGGTTGGCAGCACGTTTGCATCAGCACCTTTGTGGCATAAAAAGATCATGAGTTTTGCCATTTGTGTGTACTGTATTATACTGAGAGAAAAAAGTGCTTCAGATAATTAGCCACATCCTCCAAATTTTTAAGAATTTCTGATTTAAACTCTACATAGTTTTTCAAGGAGGCGTCACTGTGTTCAGACAAATCCATGTGCACTACACCATCTGCTAGGAAGATGCTTGACAGCAGTATAACCCAGTACATTAGTGCATGCATATATATTTGTATAACTATCAAAGTGGATTTCTTCTACAGAATTTTATGAAAAGATGACTGCACATATGTTGCCATGGGTTCTTTTTTAGTGTGCCAAATACACAGAATATTGTCTCATTCAAATGACTAAATTGACTAGATGTTCAGTTTCATTTTCCAGACAAGCTAGCTTAAGTGCTCTGTTGATCTTCACCTTCTTGAATCCATCCTGTTCCTTCTATCCCCAGTGAGTTGTTTCGGAGCTATTTTTATTATGATTCATGGAAAAGCTTCATTTGAATTCACCGCCATAAACTTCATACCTACAGGCTCAGATGTCTACCTCAGTACGATAACAGTAGTGTTTCAACAGATAACTGCACATTAGGTGCACGGAATGATAAGGTATATGGTTTGAAGTTAAGGAAAAAAGTATCACCTTATCATCTATGAATTATGGTATATACTCATATTCATTTATGGTATATATTCATTATTATTATCAACATCACTTCAGCCTTTGTGCATGTATCAAGTTACATACTTTTGTGTGACAGGGATGGACAACTATGAACTACTGCTGAGTGGGGCCCATTTCATGGACAACCACTTCAAAACTGCCTGCATGGAGCATAATGTAGGATGGCATGTTCATGTCTGCTCAATGTGGGTGTCAGTGTGTCAGTTGTGCGTCTGTGCATGTGTGTATTTGTGTTTTTCATTTTGATATCTGTTCACATAGTGGGGTTTTAGACAAATGTGGGTTTCTGGATGTGGGTGAGAAAGAGAAGACAAAGACAGCAGTGAAAAGAGACTTAATGAGTGTATGCTTGTGTGTGTGTGTCAGTGTGTGCACTTATGCTGTCAGGTTGGTTTTCGTTCAAAGAGAACAAAAAACGTATTGTTCACTTAACATATGTTAAGAGATTTTATATTTTGTGGCTTTTTGATTGTTGAATCCATTGCCTGCCTTGGGACATGAGACTTACATCCCATTTGTTGCACTGTTGTACACATACAGGATGTAACTCTCACATCCAGTTTTCATCAGCAATTTACAGTTCTCAAGGGAAACGACCTGCTTTGTTTCTCCCTGTCTTCTACAATGCTTGAAGATTGTTTACATCCCTTGGACTTGTATGGTCTGTACTGTATTACTCAAAGGCAGTGGGAAATTCCAAAGTCGCTTGCAGACATGGAAGGTCAAAATAGTGTTGTCTTGCATAGATCAATCTGGGATCATTTTTCGAAGCATTCCAGCCCAAAAGTGGCTCAACAAATACTGAAAGATACGGACAGTGAGGAAGAAAACCTTTGTAGTGGTGAGGGTGGTGATTCAGGTACAGATATGGTGTATGATGACAACAGTCACAACCCACTTCGTGACACAGTGAAAGCAACAGTGATGTCAGTTTTGTGCCCGAGACTGGTCAGTCTGCATCTGTATCACACCAGGAGTGACGGGCGCAATAGCCAAGTGGTTAAATCGTTGGACTGTCAAAATGAGGGTCGCGGGTTCGAATCACGGTGACGGTGACAGCACCTGGTGGGTAAAGGGTGGAGATTTTTACGATCTCCCAGGTCAACATATGTGTAGACCTGCTAGTGTCTGAACCCCCTTCGTGTGTATATGCAAGCAGAAGATCAAATACGCACGTTAAAGATCCTGTAATCCATGTCAGCGTTCGGTGGGTTATGGAAACAAGAACATACCCAGCATGCACACCCCCGAAAACGGAGTATGGCTGCCTACATGGCGTGGTATAAACGGTCATACACATAAAAGCCCACTCGTGTGCATACGAGTGAACGCAGAAGAAGGAGGAGAAGATCACACCAAGAGTAAAGTAACGTTGAACATGAACCAGTTGCCAGCACAAGCGCTGTCACTCCACACGTGTAGCTTGAAAGGGAAGGGGGATGAGGAGAGTGGTGGTCAGTCAACCTCACCATCAGTGGGTGGAGGGAGGGGAAGGCACTTGGTCAGTCGGATGAGACGATAAACCATGGGCCACATGCACTCAGCAAAAACAAATTGGACTGGAAATCCTGAATTAATTGTGATGTCTAGAATTTTTAACCACTTGATATCATGGAAAGTTTCTTTGACTTGGATTTAAAACAACAATAACAACAGTTGAATAAAAGTATTATGATAACATTATAACCTAATTAAAGTACATTGTAGAAGCAATCTTCTTGCAAAATTTCAAGGATATATCTTTGTATTGAGAAATTAGGGGAAGTTTTTTATGCACTTAGGTGGAAACCCTGAGTTTTTCTTCAGCTCAGAGGAATGACAAAATTGTTAAAACGTTCAGCAGGCAATCTTTCTGTATGAATGCTTTCCCTCCATACTTTTTTGTTGTTGCTTTACTAGGATCATGATCTGAACATTGTGACACTGGTGTGTGTGTGTGTGTGTGCATGTGCGTGTGCATTGTATTACAGCTGCCCATCATTCTGGCTCTGCTGGGTGTCTGGTATTCTAACTTCTACAAGGCCGAGACCTTCGCTATGCTGCCTTATGATCAGGTGACATTTGTGTGTGTGTGTTTGTGAGGGAAGGGTGGGGGATGCTTTGGGGGAAGGACATGTGTGTGTGTTGCTCTCTTGTCATTTGTCCTGCTCCTCGTTTTTTTCCCTTTCGTTTTTCTGCCCCATCATCTGTAACGTTACTCCCACGCTGCTCAGTCCAGGTTCCTCCATACTCGGCCACACCCGGGGTTCAGAGTCTCAGAGCCAACAGTTCACAGGAACTATTGGTGGTTTGGGGGATTTTTTTTTTTTCTTCTTTTTTTGATATTTTCATCTTCTTTCCCCTTTCCTTTTCATCTCTCCTTTCAGTTTGTTTGTTTTTGTGTTTTTGTTGGGGTTTTTTTTTTCCAAAGTTAACGTGATCTTAAACGTTTGGTGTGTCACCGCTTACTATGAACATTTCTTTTGATGGTCATCAGTGATTTCCATTTGTCATTTTCTTCCCTTTTTTTTTTTGTCATTTTTTTCTCTCTTTTTTTCAGTTTTGATAGGTCAGTATTTTACAAAGCATTGAACCTGGAAAGCAATAGAAAACACTTCAAAATTGCTCCTTTCTAGGGTTTGAGTTTGAGTTTGATTCTCAAATGTAAGGACAAGGAAAAAAAGAAAGAAAAACCGGAAAAAACAACAACAACAACAAAGCACACATTCTTGTTAAGAACATAGATAGGTAGACTGATAGACAGGTTGACAGACAGGGAGAAGGTAGACTGATAGACAGGTTGACAGACAGGGAGAAGGTAGACAGGTTGACAGACAGGGAGAAGGTAGACTGATAGACAGGTTGACAGACAGGGAGAAGGTAGACTGATAGACAGGTTGACAGACAGGGAGAAGGTAGACAGGTTGACAGACAGGGAGAAGGTAGACTGACAGACAGGTTGACAGACAGGGAGAAGGTAGACTGATAGACAGGTTGACAGACAGGGAGAAGGTAGACTGACAGACAGGTTGACAGACAGGGAGAAGGTAGACAGGTTGACAGACAGGGAGAAGGTAGACTGACAGACAGGTTGACAGACAGGGAGAAGGTAGACTGATAGACAGGTTGACAGACAGGGAGAAGGTAGACTGATAGACAGGTTGACAGACAGGGAGAAGGTAGACTGATAGACAGGTTGACAGACAGGGAGAAGGAGGTTGACAGACAGGGAGAAGGTAGACTGATAGACAGGTTGACAGACAGGGAGATTGCACACAGATTGGATATTATCATTAAGTGTTGTCATTCATTCATTCATTATTTCCATTATTATTATTATTATTTGTTCGTGGGCTGCAACTCCCACGTTCACTCATATATACACAAGTGGGCTTTTATGTGTATGACTGTTTTTACCCTGCATGTAGGCAGCCATACTCCGTTTTCATGGAATTCATTTATTATGATCTTTTGCAAATGTCAAGGACATTAGTTATGGTAAATGAATATTGCATCCAGTGACAGTTGTGATGTGTGTGTGTGTGTGTTGCAGTACATGCACCGGTTCCCAGCCTACTTCCAGCAGGGTGACATGGAAAGCAATGGCAAGTACATCACCCGCAGTGGGGGTCGGGTCTCCTACACCACGGGCCCCATCGTGTGGGGAGAGCCCGGCACCAATGGACAGCATGCCTTCTACCAGCTCATCCACCAAGGTATGACAAGCTGCTGTGCTGGCTTGTAAGGACCAGCTTTTTTTTTCTTTTTTTTTTTTTTGTTGTTGTTCAGCCCAAGTCTGACCTCTGTGTTTCATTGGCAGTATGCACCCTGTCTCTGAAAACTGGATTCTGACCTCGGTGCCAGCTCTCACTCTTGACAACAAAACAGTGGTTGGGTAAGCTGGAGCTAGGCAACATCAAGCAGAGCTTTGCTGACACCCTGGAGGAACGCCTTGAGTCCACTGTGCTGGACAACCAGAATGCGGAGGCAGCATGGGGCGCACTGCATGAGACGGTGTACAACACTGCCATGGAGTGCCTGGGGCCTTCTGCCAGGAAGCACAAAGACTGGTTTGATGAGAACTGCACTGAGATCAAGCAGCTGCTGGAAGACAAACGCCAAGCCTACAGAGCCCACATTGAAGATCCCAAGTCACAGTCAAAGAAAGACATACTGAAGAGCGCACGCAGCACCATCCAGCTGAAGCTGCGGCAGATGCAGGATTCCTGGTTGAGCAACAAAGCTGATGAGATCCAGGGCTTTGCAGACCGGAACGACATGAAGAACTTCTATAACGACCTGAAAGAAGCCTATGGTCCCACCACCTCCGGATCTGCTCCACTCCTCAGTGCTGATGGTTCTACCCGAATCACTGACAAGGACGGGATCCTTGAGAGATGGGCTGAACACTTTGACAGTATACTGAACTGCCCTTCCACCATCAGTGAGGAAGCCATCGACCGACTCCCCCAGGTGCCAGTCATTGAGACGTTGGATGCCATTCCAACTTTAGAGGAGACCCAGAAAGCTATCCGTCTGCTCTCCAGTGGCAAAGCCCCTGGCTCAGACTCCATCCCAGCTGAGGTCTACAAAGAAGGTGATATGGCGCTGACTGAGAAGCTTCATCAGCTGTTCAAGCTCATCTGGCAGCATGATTTTGGCAAATAAAATTTCACTTAAATCTTATTTTCCTGGCAGCGAAAGGGTTAAAGGCAATAGTTACAAGAAGATGCCAGTCGAAATATGTGGTGCTGAACTGCAGAAGGGTGCTGTCCTTTGCAGCATCTTTTTTTGTTTTCTTTGATTTTTTTTTATTCCCGTGTTGGGTACAGTACATGTGTCATGTCCCTCTTGGTCCCCATCCCCCACTTATTTTTTTTACCTGTTTCAAGGAATGTAGAAAACAAAAGTGTTATCATGTTCAACCAGTTAGGTTGGCAAATGCTGTGTTTCTGTGTGCAGGCACACGCATGGTTCCCTGTGACTTCCTGCTGCCAGTCAAAACCCACAACCCTGTGCGTAACGGCATCCATCAAGAGGTGGGTCTGCTGGCAGTGCCCGTGACTGGTGATAGTCATGATGATGATGATTGTGATGGTAGTGATGATATTGAATAGAATGACGGTAATGGTGATGATGATGATGGTGCTGATCAAAATGATGGTACTGATAAACAATGGTGATATTGATTGATGGTGGTGGTAGTGACCTTGAAGGGGATGATGACAAAACCCTTGGCCTTGGTACGTACCCTTGCTAGTGGTCTGAGTCTTTAAACATTGTGAACTGCTGAAAAAATGTGAGGCTATCTTGTGCCGACCTGACACTCTGCTGATGTGTGCATTGATAGCTTGTGCTGACACTGTGCTCTGTTGTGCCAGCACTGCGCCGTGTTAGTGCTGTCTCTGCGCCGTGTTTGTGCTGACTCTGCGCCGTGTTTGTGCTGACTCTGGGCTGTGGTGTGCTGACACTGCACCATGTTTGTGCTGACTCTGGGCTGTGATATGCTGACACTGTGCCATGTTTGTGCTGACTCTGGGCTGTGGTGTGCTGACACTGTGCCATGTTTGTGCTGACTCTGGGCTGTGATATGCTGACACTGTGCCATGTTTGTGCTGACTCTGGGCTGTGGTGTGCTGACACTGTGCCATGTTTGTGCTTACTCTGGGCTGTGTTGTGCTGACACTGCCATCTTTGTGCTGACGCAGTGCACTGATGTGCTGACACTGTGCCATGTTTGTGCTGACGCTGTGCCATGTTTGTGCTGATATTGTGCTGTGCTGGGCTGTGTTGTGCTGAATCAGTGCTGTGTTGTGCTGACACTGTGCCGTGTTGTGCTGACACTGTGTTGTGCTGACACTGTGCTGTGTTGTGCTGAATCAGTGCCGTGTTGTGCTGAATCAGTGGTGTGTTGTGCTGACACTGTGCTGTGTTGTGCTGACACTGTGCCGTGTTGTGCTGAATCAGTGGTGTGCTGTGCTGAATCAGTGGTGTGCTGTGCTGACACAGTGGCATGTTGCACCAACACAGAGCATGATGTCCTGTGTCCACCAGATCCTGGCGGCCAACTTCCTGGCCCAGACAGAGGCCCTGATGCACGGCAAGAGCAGTGAGAAGGCCAAAGAGGAACTGGAGAAGTCGGGCATGAGCCCTGACCAGGTGGCCAAGATCCTGCCTCACAAGGTACACTCTCCTCTGTCCTCACTGGGGGTGGGGCTAGGGGGTGGGGGGTTGGCAGCTAATAGAAAGTGAAAGGGGGCCTTTGACTTTGCTTTGAAGAGTAGTTATTGTGTGGGTGGGTGGGTGGTGGAGAGAATTTCTTCAGTATTAAACATACACATTTTTCAGGAGATAATTTCTTCAGTATCAAACATGCACAATTTTCACCTTTTTTTGAGGGGTTAGGTTGGATTGTTGGGGACATGAGGAGGGGGGGGGGGGGGGCAGGGGAGGGAAACATGCAACAAGGGCATGTCTTAGCATCATGCAGTGATTTGCAGTATTTTCATGTGGAGCTCAATTTGGTTAGGTTCTATATCTGACTGTTTTCAGGCTGTTTATCTGACAGGTTTGAGGATGTCTTTCTCCTGTTGCAGCCTCTGTGTGTCTGATGTGTGTGTGTGTTGATGACGGTTTTCATGTGTGCAGGTGTTTGAAGGCAATCGTCCCACCAACTCCATCATGTTCACCAAGCTGACACCTTTCATGCTGGGCGCATTGATTGGTATGAGGGACATTCATGTCTCCAACATGCATGCACTACCAGCACTTTGCGTACGCTCACACATGAGCATGTAGACAAGCATGCTGGCAGACACAAACACACACATGCATTCATGGAGGCATACACATACAGACGCATAAATGTATGAAATTAGGTAAATGGGTGTTTGATCATGTCTGTGTTCTGTCTGCCTTCCTTAGAAGTTCAGATGTTTTTGGTTTGATCTTGTGCTCGGTACTGCTGGTTTTCTTTGTATCTCACTGTGGTTATTGCCGCCATCTGTTCTTTTTATCCACTTTTCCTTGAAACCAGATCTTGTCATTCATGGTGACAAAGTGCAGTGAATGTGTGGGTGTTACTATTCAGGGATATTCCGGACATACCAGTGACAAACTATATTTCAGTACAGCCATTGGTCATAACTGTTTATAAACTGTATTTTGATGCACATTTTGATCATACATTTCTTTTTAGTAACCAGTATGTACCAGTGACAGTAGATTTTGATGCATACATTGGTCATATCCATAAGAGATGACAGTCATAACTTATTGTCCACAAAACCCCAGAAATATCAGTACCAGTGACAAAGTAACATGGACTGTACAACTGGTTTTTAGACTCACTTGTGTAAACAAATTGAGTCTATGTTTTAACCCGGTGTTCAGTTGTCTGTGTGTGTGTCTGTGTGTCCGTGGTAAACTTTAACATTGCCATTTTCTCTGCAAATACTTTGTCAGTTGACACCAAATTAGGCATAAAAATAGGAAAAATTCAGTTCTTTCCAGTCATCTTGTTTAAAACAATATTGCACTTCTGGGATGGGCACAAAAAAATTTAAAAAAAGAAGCCAAATTATATGCAAACTGCATTTACTGTTGTTTTTTTGTTGTTGTTGTTGTTTGTTTTTTGTTTTTAATTCTCTAAACTTGGTACTTTGATCTGATATTCTGACACAACAACAAGAGCAGTCATTTTTATCATTTTTTGTTCAAACAGGAACTTCTTTTGCTGAGCATGGAAGTTATATTTATTTTGCAAACGTTTTGGTGCAGATAGTAAAAAAGGGAAATTAATCTGTAATTAATGCTAGGGGACTTAATTTGCTTTAAACTGATCTTTCTCATCTTAAACATTACATTTTGAAATTATACTCAATACATAAAAAGCTTGTGTATTTTACTGTCAGTGTACAGGGCTTTCACTATGTTCATTCGCCCAAGTGGTCTTTTTCAGAAAATACTAAAATCAGTACGACGAGTGGACTTTATAGATCTATTGGCTGAGCCCTGAAGGTCATGGGCAAAAATCAGTTGCGTACACATATTTATACACATTCAAAGAGTGTGCTCATATTCTTCGCGAACGCAAACGATGCCATTTTGTTTCAAGTTGTTGACCTGCCCGTTCAATCCTATATTCAATCGACAATACACGATAACATGTGATGGAAAGTTGGAGAATGAGACCGTTAAATATTTATTCAGAGAAAGATTTGTGAATGCCTCATCACTTACTGGATTATGCCCTAAACTGCCATAAAAATATCCACAGAATCAGTCAGAATTCACAGTTAAAAATAATAAACCATGTGAGTTAATACACTTGAATTGATGAAATGTAAAAATTTCCAGTCTTGACTTTTCTCAAAATGAAGTCCTTTTCACTTCATAAGACGTTTAGAAGTACTTGTACTTGGCTCTACGTGTTATTTAACAAAATACTCAATTTTCATATCAGCTTTAAAACTATAAAACTAGAATGAACATAAAAGAGAAATTGAATCGACCGTGTCAACTCAGTGTAACTAACTGAAACTTGTACATCTATCTAGATCCAGAGAAAACGGCTAAATGTTGCATTGTGATTGCGGCGATAGCCACGTCTCCTTTACCGCGGACTTAAAAAGAATTTTTAATTGCCCTTAAAGATTTTTTGAATGCCCAAGATACACCAGAATAATATATATATAATATATATTCGCGTTCTCACTGCGAATACCGCAATCAATTTATTGCCCTTTAAAAAAGCATGTTTAAATATTATATTTTTGAACGTCAGTTAAGGAGCCACGATAGTGTAATGGGTAAGACAGTTTCTTCTCACCCGAACACGCGGAGTTCGAATCTGCCGTTAGGACTTTTTTTTTTCTTTTTCTTTTAACCCGAAGCTTTATAATAACAAATACAGAACACATTTTAACGATTAGATTTTTTTAAGTGTATCACAAGTGAGTCTTGAAGGCCTTGCCTCTCTTGTTTCTGATTTAGTCGTCAGATTTCTTTGTGATGTGTTGCATCTGTGTGCTGTGTTACAGCCATGTACGAGCACAAGATCCATGTGCAGGGTGTCATTTGGGACATCAACTCCTACGACCAGTGGGGGTGAGTTTTCTCCTGACTAGTAACTTCCCCACATCCCACTCACTATGTGTGTTTGTGTGTGTGTGTGTGTGCATGCGTGTGTGTGTGTGTGATGTGTGTACATGCATGTGTGTGTGTGTCTATGTGTGTGAATGTACATATGTGTGTGTTTTTCCCCTTTCTTATGTTGGAACCTAAAAGACCTTGGTTTGATTCCGGTAACCTTATATTTACCCGCAAGCAAGCTGAGAGGAAGTGCTGAACAGCAGTGGTGTTATGTTATGTGCCATTACAGTGCTGTACTTGTTTGTTAACAGATCTACGTGCTTGTGTTTTCCTGACATTTTTCTCTGAGGATGATGTCACTTTGATCTGTTCTTTCTTTCCCTTGAGGTTATGTGTGTGGTTATTGCTCATGCGGTTTTGTATCAGATGTGTATATAGCTCCTGGACTGCTGAAATTGTGTGTGTGCACAGAGTGGAGCTGGGCAAACAGCTGGCCAAGGTGATCGAGCCAGAACTGGTAGGGCCGAACCCTGTCACCAGCCACGACTCCTCCACCAACGGCCTCATCGGCTTCTACAAGGAGCAGCGCAGCAAATAGGCCCTCCACCTCCACACACTCCCCCTCTTCTCTCTCTCCACCCTGTTGACCTGTGGGTGAAGTGTCGCTGCATAAAACTTTATTCCCAGACTTTCCCTCATCAGCCACCTTTTTTGGTATTCACAACACACGACCGGTTTGTGGTCATGGAGAATTCCAAGTTAAAATGATAAGCAGTGAAGTGAGATAATGCTGACAAAAACCACCTCAATACCCCTTTGTAAGCAGGTCGTCTGTTGACAAAAAAGACATTTTTGTCACCAGTTGTCCACTGACTTCTAGAATTCTTCCCACATAAAAGTATGGGGTCATCCTGGATATGTTTTGTGTGTGTGCTTCATCTGGCTACAGGCGATAGTTCTCAAAGCACAGTTCATGCTCGTGAATTATTTGCTCCTAAATTTTTTTTTTTTTAAAGATCAAATATGTATGGGGAAAAAGTTATACAATTTTTGTGTGTGATTGACTTGTAAGATTCAGGACTACAAGCACTTTCTTCATGCTGTTGTCATGTTGTGTAAGAGTAGAATTACACAGCTGTGTTTGTGAAAAAAGTGCATCTCCCATAACTTTTGACCAGAAAGCCAGTGGCCATTTGCAACCGCATTTGGGAGTGACCAGGGTTATAGAATAATCGTTAGTACACCAAGCAGTTTAGAAAATGTAGTAACATTATTTGTAGCAGAAAATCATAAGATTTAGACTTGCCTTTACTGGATTTTTTTTGTTGCTTTTTATTTGGATCAAAGAATGCGATCATATGACTGCTGATAATCAAAGAGTCCTTGTCGGTTTTATGTCAGGTCTTGAAGAAGAGACTACAAAGTAAATATTTAAAAGAATAAGCAAAATGGCGATCTTGTGTTATATACTTTTTTTAAAAATGATGTACACATTGTCAGTGGTGATCATGACAGATTTTTTTCCTTTCGATTGTAAATACTGGTTTCATTTGCCATTTCTTTTGTTTACGCTTTTGTCAGCTGTGATGATTTCCCCCTACCCCCCTTAGCTAGGCTTTGACATTATCCAACTGCTTGTTGTTCAAAGGATATATCGGAGGGATTGTAGATGAGAACTTAGAAGCTTTGGGCTCCTAGTATCTGGAACAGACATTGCTAGACATTGTAGTCTTTTATTTTACACCGCCATGGATGTCTGGATAGACTTTGGTCCTTCCCATTTCACATATTGTGTGGGTAGTATTAGGGACAGATAAACTGTGCCATTGGTGTCGGGGTCTCCATGTTTGCAGGCTTCTTACTCCTGCAGTGGATGTTGTCTGCGTGAAACAAAACCCTTGGTAGTTTGTTTCCTTGCCTTGGTGTGCATAGAGAATTCTTTCACCCCCAATTTTTTTTTTTTTTTTTTTTATTCATGACTGAAATGTATTTATATTTAGCCAAGTCTGTGCCCTATAGATTTCAAGGAAGTGGTAAGTAACAGAAAAATCTAAAAAAATAAAATAGTACTGAAAAATTGTGTGTTTTAAGTGTACAGTATGTTTGTTTTTGTGTGTGTGTGTGTGTGTGTGTGCATTAAGAAAGATAGATAAGAAATAAAGAAACAAAGCATTTTAGCACTCATCATTCTTCCGATTCAAAGAATCGTTGCCAGTCATTCACATTCAGGTAGATCAGTCATCTGCAAAGCATAAACACACAGCAGTATTTTTTTAGAACAAGGAAAAAAAAACACATCATCTCAAGCCAATTATGGTCTCCAGTCATGTTTATTCAAATCATGCCATGCACATAAAAAGGAAATTTCTATCTAAAATTACGTTTAAATAACATACTTACCGTGACCCAACTAGTGCAGACTCCGGCAGGGGTCTGACATTCCTGTCCTGTGCAAACTACTATCCGCCTATGCCGAGAAAATGAGAGAACTACGGCCGATAACCTCCCGGAAGTAGGTAACGTCCCCTTTGTCCCCCTGGTTATCGCCCTCTTTTTCCGGCAGCCATCTCGACACCTGTACCTGTGCACTTCATACGGCTAAGTTTTTCGCATTTTCTACCTGTCTATCGATTCTTTGGCGTTTCTGTTTTGTGTCCGATTATGTCTTCAAACAGGTCGCACAATTATGTAGCCCGATTGGGAGATCGGGCTAAAATTAAGGCACGATCGCAATCGATTCGCGATCAGTCTGGGCCCTCTTCCTCTGCCGCTCTCAGCAACGCCAACCCTACGCCATCCCCACTTCCTCCACTACCTCCAATCCTGTAAAGCTGGTAAAGTCTCTTAGGAAAAGTTGACATCTTGATATGTGTCGACACTAAAGGCCATGGTTTCTGCTTCAGTTCTGGAAAATTTCCCTGAGAAATGAGGCATGTCGGTCACATGAGGTCCACACATCCATAACCCCAGACAAACACATCAATAAAAATTACATGCACAGAACAAGATACTAGCTCACATTCACTGGAGAGGTATTTACTGGTTGACCTGATCACTCCTTTGAAGTACGCCGACTGATATTCAATGAAGAGGTATTCATTTGGTTAACCTGATAACTGTGGGGTTATATTTTGATAAAAACTGACACAAGAGAATCTGAAGATGCTGACTGGTGTGGACCAAGGAAATACTGACTGGCTGACAACCCAATGAACTGACGAAAAGTGTGGAGCACAATCAGCCGACCACCAGAAGCCCTTCTTCAGGGAAGCTGTATTCCGGCACCTCCAGGTTGAGTGGGGCTGGCCCTTTGCGAATTCTTCCTGAGGCATCATAGTGAGAGCCGTGGCAGGGGCAGTAATACCCGCCATACTCACCGGCATTGGCTAGGGGGACACAACCTGGAACAATTTCAAATGGAAATTGGTTAATTTTTTATTTTGAAAGAAAAGTATAAAAAAAAATTTTTAAATCATGATGGGACATAATGATATGGAGGGACAAAAAAAGTACAGAACAAAGCAATTAGTGGATTACACTCAACCCCACCTCCATGCCCTCGACTGTTTCCAATAAGAAATATTCCAAATACAAAGCCAAACTGAATATATGTATAAAAAATATAAAAAATTGTGACACCACTGTTGGAGAGATTAACGGATATCATGGTATCAATGTTCAATTCTTACCGCATTTTGTTTCTTAAATTGTGTTTCTTTCAAAATGCATTAAGCACTTTATTGAATGAAACTGGTCAAGGGTTTCATAAATTCCAAGACTTTTCTGACCCAGAAAGGCAAATACGTTTTCTCAAAGGTTTCAGCCAGCCTTGGAAATGGTCCTCCCACTTTTCCAGGCTTCTATCATTCTGTACGAACCCTGCATTTTACTTCCCCACCATGCTTGACAGTCACCTGTCAAACATCAAATCAATCACAATTTTTCAAAACAGACCTACCTTTCTTTTTCCAAAACCCTTTTTTTTTTTTTTTAACTGGTATAACCAGGTAAAAAAACGGGTGTAAGGGAATGCTGATTTCTGAAGCATTCCCAGAATAATGATGGTCTGCTGACACGGGTTGGGTTGCATGAGTGATCTTTGAGAAGCTAGGTTTACCTAGTGTTAGAACTGTCCTAGGCCAATGGAATAAACATGGACTTTGGAAAATTCTTAAAGTAAGGCTAACTTAACACTGCAAAGATCACTCCTGCAAGCTGGCCATGAGCCTTGATTCTATGTTCTGCTATAACTAGCTCCTTAAATATAGTTAAAACGCCAACTCTTCCACCCAACACTGATCAACATATGCCCTGTATATTTGGAAATGTGTGTGTGTGTGTGTGCACACTAAGTATTACAGATCGGAACATATGCATTATTTATTAACCACCCAGCCAGATATAACAGAAACAAGAGTATCAGTTAACAGTAAACATCTCGATTTGGTCTTCTATATACTCTACACATATCCGGCTGGGGAACTGTCCTGGAGTGTTTCCTCTGAAAATCTGTCAGGGTCCAGGGTCTGCCTTAGACCCCTGGTGGTGGGCAGGGGCAGGCAATCAGTGGTTTTTTAGAGGTTTTGGGGGGGGGGGGGTTAGAGAGAGATTCTGGTGGTTTTTTCCCTCTGAAATTGTTTTTCCCCTCTGAAATGAACTGCGCTGAAAATAGCGGATCCACTGAGAGTTCCCCAGCCTGACATATAAAAACATTATAAAAAAAAAAAATTAAAAAAAAGAGAGAGAGAGAAGGAAAAACATGTTCTGACACAATCATGATCATGACACATCTTTTCACCTCCACCAGCTTCACACACTTCACAAACACACCCACACGCTCACGCACCCACAGACACACACCCACTACTTTTTCTCCATCTTTCTACAAAGTATTGATAGATCATAAAGAAAGACACCACATGATCTTTAACTTTCAAGACCATCTCACCACAAACACACCCACACGCTCACGCACCCACAGACACACACCCACTACTTTTTCTCCATCTTTCTACAAAGTATTGATAGATCATAAAGAAAGACACCACATGATCTTTAACTTTCAAGACCATCTCACCTGTACACACTTGCACAAAACATATCGATTCAAAGCGTATCACTGACCTAAATGTGTACAGATGCCTAAAGACTTCATCTCTTACATGCACACTTGCACAAAACATTTCGATTTACAGTGCACCACTGATCTAAAAATGAACAAGTTGCCAAGCAAAACAAAGTGTATCGCTGACCGAAGTGTGTACAGATGCCAAGCAAAACAGTTCAAAATGCACCACTGACCTTTGTGTGTACAGATAATGGACATTTATATAGCGTGTTTCTCCAGAAATACTGCTCAAAGCGCTTCACATTTCGCTCCCCGCTCCCCGCCTCCTTTATCAATACCTCCCTCTTCCCACCACCCTCCACGCACAGAAGCACATGCCAGAATACACGCGCAACTGAACTCTGGAAAACGCCCACACAGCAAAACAATTCACAGTGCACCACTGACCTAAGTGTGTACAGATGCCCAGCAAAACGAGCCACTCGGGGTCTTTGACTCGCTCAGCATCGGTCTCCTGGTGCCTCAGTACCGAGATATCCACACCCTGCTCTGCAGCAATCTCCTCCGCAGTGCGGTGTCGGACGAACAGCGGCTTCCCGCGCCACTTGAAGGTGACGTTCTTCCCCTCAGGGATTTCATTCAGCTTGATCTCCACTTTGGCCAAGGCAAGAACATCGGCAGAGGCGGAGAGACTGGAGACGAACTCCGACACCACAGATTTTGCAGCGTAGGCTGCTGCCACAGTGCCACCTGGTGACAATATGATTCAACACCTGCAGTCTAGTTATGAGGTATGAATCTTGTGAAACAGATCTTACAACAACAAACAAATTTTGTTTTCTACCAACTGCTGTGATGAAGTGGTTAGCATCACAGACTGACAGCAGGGAGGTTGCAGGTTCAATTCCTGGAGGAGGCTGGTTTGTTTTTTGGCCAGCGGTCAGCTCCTACCCAGAGTTAAGAGTGCTATGGGTTTAAATGGGAAAACTGTGATCACACAGTTCAGTATAATCTACTTCACTGATGTGTCTTTGGGTGTGTTGCTCAAATTTCCTGAACAACACTGCACGTGTCTGCATCTCTTGGGCCTGGTTAACACAGGGATATTACAAAAGAAAGTGTAGAGTACATCCTTGTCACGTAGTCCCAAACCTAAAATTGGGCTAAATGGACCTCTATAGCAACATAGTCATCATCACCATCATCATCATCCTTCTTTATCAATAACTGAAAATATCCCTGGTAAACAATATTCCAAAACTGAACATTAGAGAAGCACAGGAATTAGAAGGTGAAATTACATTAGAAGAGGCAGGCCTTGCATCGAAAAATGTGAAAAACAACAAAAGCCCAGGAACAGAAGGATTTGGTGCTGAATTTTCGTTTTTGTTTTGGGGTGAAAATAGGACCATTTTATAATAAGGGCACTAAAAGCTTGATTTAGAAAAGAAGAGTTGTTTTGTGTTCAAAAACAAGGAATAATAACATGCATACCGAAAGGAGACAAAGATAGACACTTTATAAAGCATTGGAGACCACTATTACTAAACGTTATTTATAAAACTGGGTCAACTTGCATAGCCAATCGTTAAAGACTGTATTACCAAAGCTTATTAATGAAGATCAGACAGGTTTCATACGAAACAGATACATTGGAGATAACATTAGACTTATCAATGATACAATGGTCTATTTGGATGATAATAATTTGCCAGGACTGGACTACTACTGAATATAGATTTTGAAAAAGCTTTTGACTCTGTTAACTGGAATTTCATGTTCAAGGTATTGAAGGTTTTTGGATTTCAAGAAGACATATGTAAATGGATAGGAACTTTTTATAACAACATCAAATCTTGCGTCATAGTCAATAGTCAGATTTCCAATTGGTTTAGTGTGCTGTGAGGATGTAGACAGGGTGACCCTATATAGATCTCCATATTTGTTTCAATGTTTGTGATGTGTGTTGAAATATTGGCAATTATGATACATGATGTAAGGATGTGCATGGTATAACAATAAATAACATAGAACACAAAATATCTCAGTATGCTGACAATACCGAATTTCTTTTGGCAGGTGATAAAAAATCATTTGAGACATGTATAAATGTATTAGATATATTTGGGCAAAAATCAGGCTTATATATGAACCCAAGAAACACAAGTGCAACATGGTTAGGTAGTTGTAAAAACTCTCCTGTCTGTTACCTGGATCATTTGCATATAGAATGGAATCCTGCACAATTCAAAATAATAGGAGTCTGGTTTACAAATGATTTAAAAGACTGTCCGCAATTAAATTATTCAGGAAAGATTCGCCGATATTAAATATCTATTTAAGGTCTGGGTAAGAAGACAATTAACTCCAGTTGGAAGGATAGCCACACTGAAATCACTCATTTGATCAAAATTGATACATTTATGGATATTTTTGCCAAACCCCCCTGAAATTTTCTTCCAGAGTTTACAGAGCCTATGCTATAAGATTGTATGGAACAAGAAAAAAAGATAAAATAAGTAGAAAAACCATGCACAAAAGTATAAGAAATGGAGGACTTGGACTGCCAGACTTGAAAACGTTTGATGTGGCATTAAAGTTGGCCTGGATCAGAAAAATTCACACAACAAACCACCAAATGGAAGCTAATTACATTACACAGATATCCTCAGCTTAGAAATATTGATAAATATGGACCTGAAATTGTCTTGACATTCCCGACATCAAATAGTTTCTGGATGGAGGTCTTTTTAGCTTACAAAACTTACTTCTACAAAATATGCTGTAAGACTCATCAGAACTCCTTTCTGAACCAGTAATCTATAATAAAAGAATTGAAACTGGGCAAAGGATTACTTATTTTAGAAAGTATGTAGATAAAGGAGTACATTATATAGCATATTTTCTGAAAGAAAATGGTCAGTTTATGCCATATGAACTAATGAAGAGTTTAAGCAAACGTATCATGTGGAAATTGATTTTGTTACTTTTTGTGGTTACAGATCTGCCATATCAGAACATATATCATTATATGAAAGACTAAGATCAGAGTAGATAATAATAAATGCATGAGCTCATCACTTTGCTTTAAGACTTTTATGTCTGTTGGTAAAGGATCAAGACAGTACTATGACTCTCTCATAGAAAACAATATCACGCCTAAATGCTGTGCAAAATGGGATGAAAAACTTTATGTTAAATACGACTGGAAGAATTGTTTTCTGTACTTAATAAACTTTCTGATGCAAAAATGAAAAGGTTTCAAATGAGGATTATTAATAGGTGTATTGGAACAAATGTAATTTTGAAAGAAATGTGATTATTAGACAGTAACGTGTAATTTTTGCAATGCTGTCAAAGATAGCACTGACCATATGTTTTGGTCTTGTCCAGTAACTCAGGAGTTCTGGCAGGACTTTAGTGCAGTGGTGAATGAAAGGTGTAGAAATGTTTACAACATGCACTTGATGAAGAGTATTCTTGGACTTGATCGAAACATACGCATAGATGCTTTTTTTTTTTTTTTTTTTTACTTTATCTTATTATTAGCAAAACAGTATTTGTACCAGTGTAAAATGAACAAAAATACTCCTTTATTAAGTGTATTCCTCATTAAGCTTAAGCATTGGTACAAACTAGAAGAATACGTAGCACGAATAATTTGGACACCATATAAGCCTAATTTCTTAGAGTAACTTCTTTCTTCCCATCTACTACCTGAACCATTGTTGCACAATAAATTGATTTTTTCCTCCCCATATTTTGAATTTTTCTGCTAAGAATGTGAGAATGAAATGTGTCCACCATTAATATGCTACAAAATGTCCTTAGGTTCTGACAGAAAAAGTCCCAATGGAAACAGTGTGTTGTAATTCTGCAGTCTATATGTCATTGTAGAGCAACTGAATCCCATTTGTATGTGAATGCATCAATTATTCAGTTTGTCTCCTCTTCTTTTTCCACACATGTATGTATTCACATCCACCCCACCCCCTTTTTTTTACCACTATATATGTATTTCCTTTTTTGAAATATTTTTAAAATCTTAGTTCTGCAGCATTCTAAACAAAATGTAGGCCAACTACACCAATGGAATAAAGTAAATCACAAAATATATATTTGGCGGAATAAAGCATCATGCTGAAAGCAGCCTACCTTGAACAGCCAACAGAACTGTCATACTGTCAGTATTGTATGTGCTGTTTACTTCAAGTCGACATTTACTCATTCTATATCTTTCATATGACACACTGAGTGACTGAGTGACTATGATTCTCTTCTGTTGTTTGCATGTTTCATACCACAAATTAATTTCTCTATGGAGATTATTAAGTACTACACTCCGTATTCTGTAATGACATTATCCTGCCTTTTCTTTCTTTCCTTTTCTTTTTTTTTTTTTTTTTTTTCAAGCTGGTGGCTAAGAAAAGTTCCAAATATGCCAAGCAGATGAAAGCTTAGTATAATTTAACTAAGGACAGTACATTTCTTCAAAAGTGCAGCTACCTCCAACAACCATGTAGGTAAAACCACGGCGACCAGCCGCTGAAGATTGGGAAGAAGCATGGCTGTCTTTCGTCCCATCTCGCCTGTAGGCAGAGAAGTCTGGCACCTGTACATCAGTGTGGGCCTGTCTCACCTGTGAGAAGGCTGAAACAAAACAGTCTTCAGTCAAGTGATCTGTGGGTGTGTTTTTTTGTTGTTGTTTTTAATATGAGTATGTGTGTGTATGCATGATTGTGTGCACCTGTGTGTGTGACTGTATGTACGTGTGTGTGTGTGTGTGTGTGTGTGCTCGCATGTGTATGTGTGTGATTCTTTATCACTGATGCCAACCTTGTATTGTGCGGTTACAAGTTCTCAGTGCAGTTTGCGTCTATGCTATTGTCCATGTTCTTGTGCTTGTGTATTCTGACTATTCAGTACAGTAGTTACAGTTCTCCAGTTTATCAACAGACTGTGTCTTCCAAAGTGTTGGGATTCCCTAGCACATTAGAACATGTGTTTCAACTGTGTTTCTGGTTATATATATACTGTTGCAATTTATGTGATTGTGATGTGTGTGTGTGTGTGTGTGTTTGTGCTGAGTGACGGGGAGGGGAGGGGGGGCGTTGGGGGGGGGGGGGGGGTATATATGTATGTGTGAGCGTGTGTGTATGGTAGTGTCTGTGTGTGTGTGTGTGTGTGTGTGTGTGTGTGCGTGTGAGCGAGTGACTCGGGCATGTCACTGCATGCATATGTGATCGCAAGATCCCGAGTTTGTAACTGCACAATACAAGGTTGGGATCAGTTATAAAGAATCACTGCATTCCTTTGTGAAGTTAACCCCTCGCACTCACAGCCTTTCACTTACCACTGGAACATGGCGGAAGGTCAGCGGACAACGTCCTGGTCAGAGCCACACTGCACTGACCCACTGTCTCCCCCTTCCCCGTCACTGACTGCCTCAAACACCGCCCTCCGATACCCATCAACTGGTTAGCCGCTGACACCAGCGGAGACTTTGGTATAGACATCATCCTGATGGGATTCGGTCTCTGACTCCGGCGAGCAGATGACAGTTACAAAATGGACTAGCAGACGAAAGGTAGTCACCGAATCGTATAACGGTTGTCGCAGTACGTAATCCGAGACCGTTATCACAGGGAGCTTCCATCGAAATATTTATACAATGTGTCTGATAATAGGAATGAGTCATGCAACTGACTTAAATCATTCTATCCTTACTTCTGATAGAAAAAACTGTTTGCGGACGGGATTTTTTGGTTTAATACGACTTTGCTTTGCCGCTGTGCATCATGGGAGTGTGGTATATTCAAAATGTCGAGCGGAGAAGAATTTGAAGTGAGTCATTTTCTGTGCATTTTTTCTATTTTCTCTTTTAAATTACGTCATATAGTCTTGTTTCTCAGATCAATAGTTAAAAGTGTCAAGTAAATATATACAATTTGGATCGTATGCGAGCTGAATTTCAATGCACTCCGGTTATTAGTGCTGAGACCCTCGTGCACTGTCGGCTTTGTCTGCCGGACCCTCGTGCAGTCTCGGCGTTTTGCGAAAGTGTTCCGAGAGTCGATCACTCCTCGGGACATGCAATATATCACGTTGTTATGTTTTGTTACTACGCGCCCGTTTGCATTGCGAAAGACTAAATACTAGTTTGTCATGCTAAGCTAAGAATATCACTAGAACTCTGTTACGGTTTATAAAAGCTCGGTACCTGTTAAGACCTATTTCGGACACTTGCACAGCTGCAGTGTCATTGTGACACAAACTAACAAATCGCAAATGTAAATATTGACACTGTTACGGATTACGTTTTTGGCAGTGAACAGCCTGCAAGGTTTTTTCTGTTCCTGTTTCTTTATACTATATAGTAAGTCGTGTGATGTGTGAGCGTGTGTGTTTTGTGACAGAGAGAAGAAAAGCTTAGTGAGAGTGTGTACCTCTGTGTGAGTTGTGTGACTCAGTGTGTCCACTGTGTGTGTGTGTGAGAGAGAGAGAGAGAGACTCAGAGAGATATGATTGTAATGCAACCATTATGACATTCATACATATGATACTAAACTCTAAAGTTATATGTAGGTCTGTGAAAGTTTCAACTCCCAATTTACCTCAAAAAGTGAATTTACTGTCATAACAATACATGCACCACCCTGACAGTGAAACTGGTGAAAGCAAGTGAATAACTCATTAACTACCAACAGTGACACTAGGCATTACCCTGATGGTCAAGATGGTGGTTGTGATAGGTGAAACGTAAAATTTCTTATATCGATGACATTGGTATAAACAAAGTGGGTTAGATTTTATTCTGATCAGTATCACACTTAGACCAGAAAACATTGTTTCTGTCAGATAATAAAGTTGCTTTGTTGATCTTCTGAGCTACCAGTACCAGCAGTATATGAAAAAAAGGTTGTTATTATTTTTGTTATTTTGTTGTTTTTAATAGGGGAGGGAGAGAAATAAACATTATTTTTTTCATATCTGAGTGATTCAGGTAAGATTATGATAATAAAGTATATTGTAGTGATGATAATTACTGAAGGTACTTGTTACAGTGTAAGGTGGATAAAAGAGTAAAGAAATATGAATTTCTACTCTGTTACAGCTTTAGGCTACATTCACATTAATGAGGTTTATAGTTTCACACAGTGGTCTGCCATCCATTGCCCAGGGCAGAGGACCCCTGCTGTCATGAAAGATCATTTACCTAATCTTTGAGGAGTCAGCTGTCATCAAACAGCCTTTGGCCTCTACTTTTACAACAAATCTTGTGTCAAGTTATTTATGACCATGAGCCTGTCAGGATCTGCCACAATCTATCATTGATTATATTGGAAGTCGATAACTATAAGTCTGCCTTTCAAATAATGTTAAGAATCCAATGTACAGTTTGTCTTTATTTCTGCCCGTTTGTGATTAAACTGATTGCTAAGGGCAGACTGTTGCCTGTGATGTGTGTCTCACTGTCACTTCAGCTTTGTTACTTCCTCGGAACGTTGCAGTTCAGCTGTTTTTAGCAAACTTGGTATGAAGTCCTCTATTAACGTAGATGGTTGTTTTGTAGTTTTTGTCTGGCTGTCTCCTGTGGACAAAGTCATAGAATTCTTGATGAGTGTGTTGGCAGTATAATTTATATAATTTTTGTTGCTAATCAGACATCTGTCTGTCAGATTTGTGGCAGTGACGCTTCCTTTATTAACTGAAACTGAAATATAGAATTAGTAGTTTGTAACCGATCTCCAATTTAGAATTTTTAGAAATGCAAGAAGTTTCAGCAATTTATGCCATTCTTCATGAATGCATAACTTGTGTTCAATGCTGTTATGTACTAGTTGTACAAGCTGTGTTGTTAAATGATAAGTACAGTCATGGAAGTCTGGGAAAGTCACTGGAAAAATGAGAAAAACATTTCCATGGCTAGAAAATTATCGGAGAAACATGTTCTTCTCTTCAGGGTCTGGAAATGTCTTGGAATTGTAATAAAAACCTTGACCAGTGCCATTCAACAAAAACCATAATACTGTTGTGTGTTTTTTTTCTTTTTAGTGGTGTAAATTTTAACATTTATAGTTACACCAAGGTAAGTGCTGATCTCTTTAGTTTCATCCAATCATCAACAGTGTGGCTATGTGTTTGCTATGGAAAATTTTCAGTCTGGTCTGGAAAATGTCTGGAAAAAATATGGAATTTAGTTTTGTCACACCTGTGGGAACCTGGCCTGGTGACCAAGTTGTTCGAAGCTCAGTGTTCAGTGGTTGTGACAGGTGGAGGAGATCCTCCAGCAGCGTAAGCGGAAGGGCGTCTTGGAGTACCTGGTCCGCTGGCGGGGATTCAACGATCTCTATGACTCTTGGGAACCAGCATCAGGTCTTGCTGACTGCACCAAAGCTCTGAAGGCCTTTATCGCCAAGGTAGGGCACATTATTTTGTATTGTTTCACTCTTTCTTTCTCTAAAACTCTAATCCTTATAAGTTATATATTTTCTTTTTTCTGTTTTTTCTTTCTTTTTTTTCTGTTTTTTTGTTTTCTGTTTTTTAATATTATATTTTATCCAGACACTAAACTGTATGTTTATATTTCTACTTGTACTTTAGCGATTGGATTTTAAGATAAAAAAAGAAAAGAAAAACCAAACAACAACAAAAATCCCAACCATTGTCCCCCTTTGATTCCCACAGACAAAACGATCAAGGTCAAAGTCCAGGAGCAGAAGCAGAGGGCGAACCACCAAGTCCAGGTCGAGGAGCAGCAGCCGAGGACGTGCCCCCAAGACGGACACAACATCGAAGCGCTCCCGGTCACGGTCAGGAGGCAGAAAGAGCACCAGACTCAGCAGCAAAAGCAGCACGGAAACCACAGAGAGCAAAACGGTGAGCTCTGTTGAGGAGCAGCAGAAGAGCATCAAACTGCAGGCAGGCACAGAGGCAGCTGAGGAGAAGGCTTCCACGAAAAGTGAGACCATTGTGGAAAAGACATCCACGTCCAAAGAAGGGGAAGTGGTGGAGCGGAAGACCGAAGTTGTTAAGGTAGGACATGATTTTTACTGCAGTTTGTGGAAATATTAAGCTCTTTTTTCTTCTTCTTTTTTCTTTTTTTTTTCTTCTTTTTTTTAAATACAAATTTAATTGTACTTCCTACACTGTGACCCACTGATGCACTCTCCGGCAGAGGTCTGATTCCTGTCCTGTGTGAAATATTGCAGTGCTCAGGTGTACAAATCAAAATTTGCTGTGGCTAGTGGCTTCCCTTACGTCCCTTCTGCTTTTGTATACATGCAGTACCCTCTTTTCAGGCAGCTATCATTTGGTATGTATGTGTGTTCTCACATTTTTGTTTCTGGTGGTCTTCGCTTGAGAACGTTTTTTGGTTGCTTCTCTCTCTCTCTCTCTCTCTCTCTCTCTCTCTCTCTCTCTCTCATATCCTCCATCCTTCCCTCCGCCTCTCTCTCTCTCTCTCTCTCTCTCTCTCTTGATCAGTTCATGATGCTATAATGGATGTTTTCAAAGGAGGTCATCATGTAGACTTAGCCACATTAGCTTTTCTTTTCTTTTTTTTTCAAGGGAGGGTGGTGGGAAGGGCAAATGCATGCTATAATCAGGCCTTGAAAGCCTACCAGTTGCTATATGATGGCCCCCCTCACCCCTCCCCAAACTCCCCCCCACAAAAAAGACCCAACAACAAGAAATACTGACATTATATAATACGTTCTGCGGTGTCTGGTTCAGACGACAGTGGAGACAGTGAAGGCCACACCCAGCACCACAGCGGAAAGCAGCGGCATGACGACGAGGTCACGGTTGGCGGTCCGACAGGTGCAGAATGACCAGAAGCCGCCAGAGCCCAAGGCAGTAGACAGCAGCAAGACCAACGAGAAAGTGACATGGCTGTGGTGGTTTGCCGACCATGCTGTCCTCATCCTCTTCATCGTCGTCTCCGTCATCGCTCTCTCCTTCACCATTGAGAGGTTAGCTCCTTGGCTAAAGTTTGTTGTAGGGCGTCAGCTTGTCTTCAGTGAGCTATAATTCCAAATAGGAAAAGGTAGTGGTGTTTTTTTGTTTTTAGAGTGGCAGAGGAGAAGCAGAAAATTTGTGTATTATTTTTGTCTTGAATGGCATGACCAACAGTTCAGCAAGTACCAGTGTGTTAGGCAATAGAGACAATACTTTTCTTTTCTCTTCCCTTGTAAGACTTTTTTATTTTATTCTAGTCTTTCTCATTGAGACTAAAATTTTGTAATCACACTAATAGTGTATATTGTGTATCTATATTGATCATCAATCTATATTGTAAAAAAATTTGTATATACCAACATTGTTGATTGCATGTTTATATATCAGTATTGTCCGTGTGTTCATCAACGATTCCTGGAGTGAATTATTAAAATCTGTGTTCATCATTTGAGAAATGAGGGATAAGCTACTTTGTTCTGTGTATATTGTTTGTTAGTTATTCCTGGAGTAAACTGTTGAAGTCTGTGTCCTCAGAAATCAGGGATGATTTGGTTCATGTGTGTATGTTGCTCATCAGTCCTTCCTGGAGTACACTGTTGAAGTCTGTGTGTTCAATGTCTCAGGACAAGCTGGTGTATGATGTGTACATTGTTGGTCAGTGATTCCTGGACTAAATTGTTGAATTCTATGTTCAGCGTTTCAGGGGTGAGGGATAAGCTGGTACCAGACCTGGGGGTTCTACGTCAGCGGCTGGGGGAGAGCTACAACCACTTTGTCCAGGAGCTGAGAACCGGATCCACCAATTTGGCCAGCGCAGTGGTGCAGGGCTTCAACAACCTCAAGGCGGTCATCGCATCCTCTGGAGATTCTGCCTCATCCCAGAGTGCACCCCCTCCACAGTCTGCCTGAATGCAGTGATGGGTGTTCTGTGGGGATTTGTCGAGTTGCTATGAACAAACAGTACTGGAATTCAGATCTGTCCAGTTGCAGATAGACTAGGTTTTTTTCTGCTTGGAAAGGACTAGAATTCAGATCAATCAAAGGCGAGGTTTGTTATGTGTATGTTTGTAAACGAATATCCCTTGAGACAAATGAGATAGTGTTTCCAAGTGGGTCGTTGTCCTGAACCATCACTGTGGGGAATGGCCAAGACAGGATAAGGTCAGCGTCTGTTTGACTGAGTGAAATTTGTGCTTATATTTTAGTTTTTTAGAGGCACAGGAAAATGCAGGTAAACAGCTTATGGATACGAAGTAAGATGGGGTTTTTTGTTTTGTTTTGTTTTTAAATTAGAAAGTATGAGAATAGGCGAAAGAGTAATTCACCACCTTCATTTCATTTCTTTTCAAGTGTATATTTCAACATTACTGCTTAACTTGTACATTTCAGTTTTTAAAGTTTTAATGGGTTTAGTCTGTGTATATGAGTATTGTCCTGCTGTTTCATTAACCTAATTTTCACATTGTCTGAATGTTGACATGTCTGCATGCTCCGTTACATGTGATCAGTAGATTGATATATGTTTTTCAGCAACAGACTGATCTGAAATTTAACATCACTGCAGTTAAACTTTTCATGTGAACAGAGAACATTAACGCCTATTGTGTTGATATCAGTAATCTGTAACAAACTATAGCCGTGTAGGTAAGCAAGTAAACTTCTGCCAGGGCCTGCTTCAACAGTCAGAATACCTGATTTTAGGTGTTCATTTGAATTGGTAAGGAAGGCGAAGAATTCAAATGGAAGAAATGTGCATGATTATGGGATTACTTCTGTGACGTCTGACACATGTTAGTGGGAGTTCGTGGAAGTGGTCTTCTAGTTTTATTCTTAGGCCTTTAGGTATGGTTTATTTGGGGAATGTTTTATAACTTTATACCTTATCAGTTACATATGTGTATGGAATTGTTAGGGTTTTTTTGGTTGTTGTTTGTTTTTTTAATTATTTTTCTTTTATTCCAGTCATCAGGACAGCTGTATACATGTACAAAAATAAATGTTTAAGGTTGACACTCTTCAACAAAGTTTGTAGAAGTCGATGTTAATGTCAAGACTTGCACTCATTAGTAATGTGTTGTTAATTGCATATGACGGACTCTGGCAGCAAAACCCAGATTCATTGGTTAACCGGATACACTTTATGCATATTCCAATATTTGACAACACTTTTACATGGTGTATTTCAGCAATGCAGCACCTTACATTCCTGTTACAGCTAATGGCCCAGTAACATGTGCATTAAGTTTTGTGTCAAAAATGAAATTTCTGCATTTACTCTCTTCAGTCTTTGGCAATAGACTGGCTCAATGATTTGTGTTGTGGAATTGTCGTGTGGCTCTTTAGAATAGGTGCATTTATTGATTTATTGTGTGAAAACAATTTTTTTTTTCAATAGATAACAAAAGAACTGTTTGATATGTCGATTAGTCATTGTCATTTGTACAAGATGCTATTTTTTAATCCATGTATTTGAACCCAATAAACATCTCATATTTTTACCAATCCTGACTCAAGTCTGTCACCATTCCATTATCACCCTTTCTTGACCTAGGGGTTAAAAAGGTGTAGGTATAGGGGCTGTTTTGTGTATTTCTCTTTCTTTTCTTTCTTCATAATTTTTTCACAAACAACGTTGGAACGACTCCACAAAGACTTGGACAAAGGGGAGTTCTACCACTGCTCCATGTTTGGCCAGTCCACTTACCATGTCGGCTCTTATTCCCTGCTCCTGCTAATATTGCTTTTGTATGAGTAGAAATATGTAAGCTCCAGTGATAAGAAACGCCAGGGAGAGCTGGACAGTACAAGGTCTTCAGAGAAGAAGCCCCCCTCAAACAAATGTTTCAGCCCTCAATTCCTTACACTCTATGGGGGCTGTGCCGCACCCAGGTCACGACTCCTGGATGCCCTTGTAGTGCTGCCTTTTTTTTCTTCTTTTTTTTTTCTTCCTGGTCCTCAGCAGGTGTGAACCCGTGCCTTCAGGGTGGTCGCTACTTCAGGACTAAGTCACCTTTTCTGGCAGACGTTTTAACCACTGAGCTATTGTACACCTAGTTTCAGTAGGGAAATTTACTTTCATTCCTCCTCAACCAGATCCAACTGGAACTCTTTTCTGTTGCTTCTGCCATTGCCTTGAGAGCCCATGTTCTCTCTCTGCCAGAAATCGACAGCTGTTTCATGAGACTGCAGGCATATGCGCTCACAAACCCTCTTGCACCAATCTCTATGGCGATGACTTGGAAGCCGGATTCTATTTGTCCAGTGCACATACCATATTGGGTCTTATTCCTAGCCATTCTGCTCCTGCTAATATTGCTTTTGTATGTGTAGAAATATGTAAGTTCCAGAATTAATAAAGGCATTCGGCACTTAACACTGGAGTTAAAGACACTGGCTGGCTGACCTGAAATGAAGCTTGGGTCATCTTGGGATTGAATTGGTCATAAAATAGACCAATAGGCCCAAGAGCAAAGGTACTGGCTCAGGCTGTAGCTTGCACCAGTTTGACAAGGTTAGTGAACTAGTCAAACAGGGAGTTTGCAAAGGAAATTCCGTTTCTCATTTGTCAAATAAATTACAAGTGCTGACCGTTTTGACATTGATATAACTGACCCATCATGAAATGCTCGAGTGGCCCAGAAAATATCCCTTCATCCACACACATCACATTTTGCATGTCCTAGCATGTCAAAAAGATCAGTTTTTGCACTGCAGCAATGCAGTCAGTAGCCATCCCTGGACCCTAGCTTTCCATAGAGGCAATACCCATTGTATTTCTTAGGTGGAAAAAATAATCTACCACTATACATTCAAACAGAAGAGGGATCTTCAAATTAGCAAGTGGCCAAGGATATTGTTTTGCAGGATGCTTTTTTTTTTATGAACATTCTGACGTTTCGTACACTGCCCATGAAGAACTTAAAAGTCCTGAAATATCAAGCTTGTAAGCCTTACAACAAAAAATGTTATAAGCTTTAAATGTCCAGGTCTTGATTTCTTAATCAAAATGGACAGCAACTTCCTTGCCAAATATAATCAATATCCTTACCAAGTAAATGGTTTTCTCTGGGTATCTTGGGGGGAAAAAAGGCTGTTCACTTTAAAACTGAACACTACCCTTTTCCTCTGCATATGTGTGTGTGCGTGTTCAAACAATGGTGACTGGTCAGCACCTGCAATATTTCACAGAAGTATAGTCACAGATGAAGAAACCATAAAAGACAAGTGAAAATAAGTATTTTCCTTTATTTATCACCATTTTCTTCCTCACTCTGTCTTCCAAACGTAAAACAGAGATCTTAAAAACAGGAATGGACAAGTTTTTGCATACAGTATAAGGGATTCATGCCGTGTTCATTCTTAATCCTTCCCTTTCACTTAAGTCAGTGTACAAAGCTGTGCAAAACTTGTTCCTTGCCCATTTATCCATGACTCCAATGCACCAGTCAGCAAAAGACAGAAATATTTCCATACAGTCCAGTGTATCAGAACTAATAGATATGCTGGCTTGCTTGTTTAGCTGGCTGGACACCACTCAACTGACAATGGCCTTTCATTAAGTACTGTTTTAGGTTAAAACTTAAAGCGCAACAGAGGCAACACATATTTTACACACACAGCCAAAAATATTTTACATCATCTTTATATATATGTATATTTTTTTTCAATCTTTTTATATCCTCTTTTTGTTTTATCTCCACTTTTGCCTTAATGCTGGGTTTTGTTAGCCACCATCTAATGCAAAACTATGGGTCAATTAGTCACCATGAAGCATTTTATGTGTAAGAACACCAACCAGGGTTAAAAGAAGCTGAACTACAGCAGGCTATTTGAAAAACATCAAACACAATAACCGGTAAAATAACCGGGTGACATTTCATCAGAACACACTCAACACAATCTTTTGATACCATGTGTAGTCGACTAACCAGAGGTCATTTTGCACAAACCCAGTCACACTTTCGGTCAGGTTCAGATGCCATCCCATTCAAGATCAGAATGCTTCCTCACATTCCATTTCAGACTGTCAAAACATATTTCAGATCAATCCATGCACATTCCCAACAGACAGATCATTGTCATGGCACACCTTGCATTCCACTAAGGATTTTATTTTTGCACCCAAACCTTGCATCTCATTCTTCCACCACAGTACCTTACAGACCATGCCTTACAGATCATCCTAACACCAGACCCACTTACATCTCTGACTCACATCACACCACCTGTTATACCATTTGTCACAAGACATCCCACTGTGGATTTCTATTGTTTGCTTTTTTTCAGTCTTACACATCTTAAATCTGGTCACCACACCATATGGCCTCATAGAGATTGTGCTCGCTTCAAATGAAACTTTTCTTCTCTCATGTGCAAGCAACAGGAAGCAATTTCTTTGCTTCAACTCAGGATCTGGACGTCAAAAAGGAAATTCTCCGGCATCACAGAGAGCATCACAGACTCCCTTTCAGCCCCCCAACACACACCTGACACGGCAGGCCCCTGGACACACTGTACACAAGTCAAGCCTGAACAATTATTGCACAGCTCTGCTGGGAAAAAAAGTTTTATTTTTTCAACAACACTATTTCTAATGGGAGTTTTCCAACATGCTGTAGTTCTAATGGGAGTCTTTTTCCAACACTGTCTGCAGCTGACCTGGTGCCTGCCATCACGCACTGAATATACCCAGTCAACTCTACACACAGATGATCACAAACCTGATCAACAGTACAGACACTAAATCAATACTGTGCATGCTTCATGGAATATATATATCCGATATACAAACAGCACATGCCTGCACAGACTTTGGCCACGGTCATGTTCAGAGCAAACAACACTGACATCAACACCTGGATCATCATAACCTGGCCATGTTCAGAGCAAACAACATCAACACCTGGATCATCATAACCTGAGGCAGAACTCGATCATCCATCGTCCCACACCGTAACACTGGGTCAACGCATGAGCCCTCATCAGACAATCCACACTGCCTGTTGGTCAGATTTCAACATACCCAGTGGTGTGATCACTTGTGCTTCCTGCTGGTTGTGTTTAGAAAATACAGAGTCTGTTCGAGTTGAAATCTACTACTTTGTTGTCTGTTAGAGACTTCCTCACCTTGAGACTTCATCGCCTATCTACTTGTTTGTCACATTTGGATACATTAAATAATGACTGTTAGTATTCACCACCTATTGGTTGGCTTCATTTCAGATCAAGGACATATATATATATATGTATTTCATATCTGTTAAGACTTTACCACTATAAGCTGGTTGCATCTGGATATACCTTGTGTTTGTTAGTAATGAGTATTAGAGTTCATCACCAATGACTGGTTGCATCTGTATATATTTAATGTCTGTTACAGTTCAGCACTAACAACTGGTTTGCACCAGAATATTAGAGTTCACTAACAAAGGCTGGATATTCAGAGTAAGTTCACCACAACTGGCTGGTTGCATGTGGATGTAATTAGTGTGTTAAGAGTTCACCACAAATGGCTGGTTGCATCTGGATGTAATTAGTGTGTTAAGAGTTCACCACCACTGACTGACTGGTTGGAGTCTCCAGCTGCTTTCAACAAACCCCTGTCACTGAAACTGACCCATTACCTGGACAACCACCACTGAAATCCACAACAGAACACACTACACAAATGAACAGGATAATGTTCTTGCAGGAAAAAAAAAATTCTATATACATGCCTCAATCGTTTTTCAAGACTAGAGAAATCAATAACTGTTTTGGCATCTGTCAGAATCAGAATGAAAGAGCAAACCACCTTTTCAAAATAAGTCTCTCTTTCTCCTAATTGATATTTTTTGGTAGGGAAAACTTTAAAAGCAGGAAATATTTTCTTTCTCCTCCACAAACCCTTCAATTTTTACCATCTGAAAACAGTCTGATTCATCACTTCACACCAGACCAACAGAAGCTAAGCACAGGAGCAGCCAGCCAAAAGCTGGAACGTGAACACTGATTGCATAGTGAGCTCTGCTCTGTTGCAGGCAGTCAGCCTTGTCCACTGAAACGCAGACATCGGCTTGCTAATGGCTGCCCACAACGACAAAGTCAAACTCTCAAACACAGACACTGCACACAACATAACACAATTACTGACAGACTTGGCGTCATCAGCCATTGGAAACCAGACATCATGTGCCATCTGCATGAAAAAAACAAATAGCATAAAAATTTTAAAAAAGAAAGCTGAAGCCATCCTTTTTACACTCAATATCCCCATCAGACGCTGAAATATGTGGAAAGACTCTGCCCCGTCCACATCACAATACCAAAACATATTGCTGTCCACATGATCACAAACGGTATCAAAGTAGCAATGAAGCAATGATGCTAACATGGGATGAGAAAATGTGTTTGCAGGATGCTACTGACAGGATAAGGAACAAAGCAGATCATGGACAATGGAACAAGAACATGTGTTGAAGTAATGGCAGCATTCAGCATAAAGCTTGTCACCGACATGAAAAAGGAATAATGCTGTGTCATACTCTCAAACAACAAAGCTAACTGGATGTCTGCTGATCATAAGTGACTTCGCCCCCTATCACTAAGGGAAGGAGAGTGACTTCGCCCCCTATCACTAAGGGAAGGAGAGTGACTTCGCCCCTATCACTAAGGGAAGGAGAGTGACTTCGCCCCTATCACTAAGGGAAGGAGAGTGACTTCGCCCCTATCACTAAGGGAAGGAGAGTGACTTCGCCCCTATCACTAAGGGAAGGAGAGTGACTTCGCCCCCTATCACTAAGGGAAGGAGAGTGACTTCGCCCCCTATCACTAAGGGAAGGAGAAACCAAGCCGTAGACACCTGTGTACAAGGAAGAAAGTGGACTGGACTACTGTTCATTGGTAAAGCAACAAACTAAAATGGATGTATTCCTGGTTTGCTGTCTGAATTCATGTGAACAACTGTGTGTGGAACACACACACACACAAAACAACAAAAAGCAGACAACTGGGCATTACTCAGTGTACACAACAAAGCTGATCGTTGGGATGTGGAATGAAGCAGACACTGGACAGTTCTTTGTGGGTCACTGAATAAAGCCGATAGATATCCACACACTGAAGGAGATTGGGGTGGGGGGTAGGGCAGCACAGACTGAACTATATTTGGGACAAGGAACAAATCTCGCAGGGAACTTGGCAGCTTTACATTCCAAGCCAGCTGCCACACATTTGGCATCATTGATCACTGTACTACACCATGCAATGTACAGCTGCAGCTGTTCTTGCACAAAGACAATCTTGCATAATAATAAACACTGATTATTTCACCCTTGATCTCAGACTTACCAAAACAAAATCCTTAACAAAGCAATGAAGATGCAGAAAGTACCTGTCAGTTCTCTGTATGATACAATCTACTGCCATGATCTTTTCTCAGTAAACACAAAGGCTTGTGGAAATGTAGTTATAAAAAAAAAAAATTAAAAAGGAGACATATTTATGGTTATGGATTACTATAACTTTCCCCTTTCTGAACACATGACAATACATTCTTGTTCATTCTTTGTCCTCCTGATGCAAGGGTGTCTGTGAAAACGGACACTGCTGAATGGTGGACAGAACATAAACACATCTGACTGTTGTCAAGACTGTGCCACACAGTGACACAGACACACAAACCCTATCATCTTCATGGCACATCCAAGCAATAAAGGTTACCACAATGAAGTATACAACTCTTGTCCTCTGGTTTCTTCCTTTGTTTCCTTCACAATGAAATATACAACTCTTGTCCCCTGGTTTATTCCTTTGTTTTCTTCACAATGAAATATACAACTCTTGTCCCCTGGTTTATTCCTTTGTCTTCTCTGGGAAACAACACACCGGCAAAATAAATTAAGCAATAAACATCTTTGTGTCACACATTTTTCCCGGTCCAAAATACATGTCCATGACATGTGAAGGACTTAAAAAAATCTGTATAGAACAATCAAACACAAAACTGCAAAACAATCATTTCAAATCCTGCAGTCATTCTGATACAAATACAATGCTATATGTCTTAATGATTAATAATCTTGACTGATGCACTGAAGTCTCTTTATTCTTGGCAACACAGTTATCATCAGACTCTGAGAGAGAAAAATTCTTAAATAAAACCTTCTGCTGAAGCTGGTAAAATACAAGATATATATGTTTGGCGTAAGCAGAGATTTTTTGGTTAACACGAAATATCAATTCACACATCAAATTCTTTACACACAGATTATTTCTTGTTGACTATACCAAGCTATCAATAAACATTCTGCAATATGTAGACTCTAGTTTTTTTTTTGTTTGCCTGTGAATATGTGTGAACTGGTTAAGCCAAACATGTACACATGAAAGCATATATGTATATGTCCATACTGATTACCATCTAAAATCACTTTAGTGAACAGACGTTTAATTAATGACCAACCAACCATACTGGTTCCTTATTTGTATGCATGCATGTGTTAGTGTGTGCGTACATGTGCAGTGTTTGAGCATTCACACAGATGGCACATAACTCCATGTGACCTTGCACTGCCGAGGAGGGGGGCCAGCAATCCTATTTACAGCACTGACCTGTCTTCTATGGGCCCCTTCAATAATAATTAAAAAAAATTAAGTTTGTACATTTCTTGAAGCCCAGGCATGTGCACATTTTCACGACTGATGCCGCACACTCAATGTGTACACAAACATATACACAGTCATGCCATATGTGTGCACACACACACATCACACACATACACAAGTCACACACATGCACGCACGCACACACACACAGACACACACACACACACAGGGAGAGAAGAGGATAGAAAGCCAATGTATACAAGGGCACAGCAGACACACACTTTGCCATCAATCACCTCTCCACATCCCCACCTGATCCAACACCCCCAATTCATCTCCTGCATGAATGCATCACTAAAACCATATCAGGCTCCACTTTTTCTCCCATCTTCTTTCTTTGTCTTAAAACTCATGCACTCTTTATCCGCATATCTTCAGTTCCCATACACACCCAACCAAGCGCACCCCCCCACACACACATACACATTATAAGTGCACTAGCACTGCAGTGGCACATAAGCACTCCTACAACAAGAGAAAAAGCACGGTGGCAGAGGAACCGCAGGACAACCACCACACCTTGCAGACAAATCACAGTCCAGGGCGGAACAGATGGTGGAAGACCTCTGAACCTGGGTCACTGCCAGGAGGGGTGGAGGTCACTCCTGGCCGAAACCTTCCGTCTCCTCAATGGCCATGTTCAGCTTCTCCACCAGCTGGTCATAGGAGCGGTATGGCGGCAGGTCAAGGCGGTTGAAGCAGGTGTGGCTTCGCGGAAGCCACGTTTCCTTGCCCACCTTCTCAATGCAGAACCGCTGTGGTCCATTGCTCCCTGTTTCGAGACAGAGCCACCCAGCATGTAGTCGTCGCTGCTGTGTCACACCAACCCTCGTCAAGTTACCACCAACACACACAGTTATACAAAACAAGGCATTAGATTTTAATCAACAAGACTAGAATCAAAACAGCCTGTCCAGAATGGTGTCTCAGTCAAGTTCTCTTCATTTGCTGTCAAAGTTAGCATTGACAGCTGCAATTCACTGCTGCTGAAATCATGGAAAAGCTGCTAACTGAGGGTTGTATCAATGCTGAGGTGGATGACGATAAATACAGCATTTCCAATGACAAAAGTGATTGGTTGGGCCATTCAGGTAACTAACTTGACAAGTGAGGGGGTAGTGGTGTGGATATATACCTCATCAAGTGATCAAGAAACAGGCTGTGAGCGGAAAGTGTGAGGATTATTTTCTAGGATTCACAATGCCATACTCCTGACGGCCTTGTGTATTCCAACAAATCTGCACATGAACATTTTCATTTGTTCCTGCTTGCCAAGGGCAAAATCAAAGAGTTGGTATACAGCAATGGTGAATGTGAATTTGTTTTTCTTCCTTGTCGATTAAGCTGTAACCCTGAGGTAAGAGGATCAATATCTTTATATGTACTAACCCAGCATATCAATAATGAGTGAAGAAAGTTTCTTTTCTGACTTCTTATTTTGAGTTTTTGTGATTTTTTCCTCCAAATGGACTGTCTGTGCCGGACAGGGAGAAAACTGGCCATCCTGTGCAACTTCAATCCCCAATACACAAGCAGACAAACAAAGATGCATATTAAAGACCCCATAACTCATGCCAGTGTTCTCTAAGTTTTAGAAACACACACATGCCTAGCATGCATACCCAAGACATGGTGCCTGGCTGCTTAAACTGGGGGAGGGGAGTAAAAATCTAAGCCCACTCACGAGTACAAAAGAACATGAGAGTTGCAGCCCACAAACACAGAAGAAGACACTGACATGGACACACCAGCTGATATCAAACCACAGCAAACTCAGACTACAGGGGCAACAGAACAAGTGTACAAGGTTAACATGAACACAACATTGAAATATCTTCAGAGGAGAAGAGACAGCAGTCCGAATTTCACAAAGGGAGTCTGTTTTGACAAAAAAGTACTACTAAACAAGACAAGCGACAGACCGAGACAGCTACTGTGTTCTGACAAAAAAGTACTACTAAACAAGACAAGCAACAGACCGAGACAGCTACTGTGTTCTGACAAAAAAAGTACAACTAAACAAGACAAGCGACAGACCGACACAGCTACTGTGTTCTGACAAAAAAGTACAACTAAACAAGACAAGCGACAGACCGAGACAGCTACTGTGTTCTGACAAAAAAGTACAACTAAACAAGACAAGCAACAGACCGAGACAGCTACTGTGTTCTGACAAAAAAGTACAACTAAACAAGACAAGCGACAGACCGACACAGCTACTATGAGCAGATGCCTGACCAGCAGCATAACCCAACGCGCTTAGTCAGGCCTTGAGTGCATGCTTACATATTTGTGTACCTATGAAAGTGGATTTCATTTTACGTAATTTCGCCAGAGGACAACACTCTCGTTGCCATGGGTTCTTTTTCAGTGCGCCAAGTGCGTGCTGCACACGGGACCTCGGTTTATCGTCTCATCCGAAAGACTAGACGCTCAGTTTGATTTTCCAGTCAAACTTAGGAGAAAGGGCGAGAGCGGGATTCGAACCCACACCCTCACGGACTCTCTGTATTGGCAGCTGAGCGTCTTAACCATTCTGCCACCTTCCTCCTTAAAACGTAGGTTCCACCGAGTTCTGACAAAAAAGTACAACAAAACAAGACAAGCGACAGACCAAGACAGCTACTGTGTTCTGACAAAAAAGTACAACTAAACAAGACAAGCGACAGACCAAGACAGCTACTGTGTTCTGACAAAAAAGTACAACTAAACAAGACAAGCGACCATCAGTTCAGCAAAGCCACCCACAGGCAGCCTGCATGTCCCTGTCACAAACTGCAGCAAGCGTGTCCGTTTTTCGTTGTCTATCTCACGCACAAACTGAAACAAAGTATATTGGCTGTTTCATTATCATCAGCATCATCACTGTCTGTCCTAATCATCATCATACTGCTCTGAGGAAAATGAAGACAGTGCATTCCCCTTTTCATCGTTACTCTCATGCACAGTCTGAAGTAACAGACTACCACTTTCAGAATCAGAATGGTGACCCAATGAATGCTCTCTAAAAGAAGTAAACGTTTGATCAAAAAAAAAAAAAAATCCAAGCACCCAACAAAAAATGTTTCCGTCATTCTTATTTTGATCATACTGTGGATTTAGTGACTTTACAGTTCAAATGAGCAAAAAAAACTTAAAAGAATTAAAAAAAAAAAAACCAGTGAAAATCCATTAACCCTTTGAGCCCTGAGTTCCTGAGCAATTTTAACCCTTCTGCCTGAGCTCCTGAGCCAAAATTTGCAAATAACTGGTATTAAACCCTTTGAGCCCTGACCACCGCTTTACCGGTGGCAGAGAAAAATGACATAATGCCCAGCCACCGGTTGAGCGGTGCATAAACACTTGAAGCATGCAGAGTCTCAACCTGGCCCATCAGGGCAGAAATCAGGGACAAAACGTGCAAGAAAACAACTGTACACAACGCAGCAAGTAATTGATATGCTTGATGATTTATCGGAAGTAGAGTATGACAATGATTACTCTGATAGTGAGGTGGAATTCGAATCGGATGATTTTGCTACAGACAGTGATGTTGAAAATTAATCTGAGCATGCAGAATCAGTTGATCAAAGAGGCGTGTCAGGTTGAGACTCTGTACCCTTCATGGTAGAAATCGATCTTTTTTATCCAAAGCACATGCACAAAACACAGTGAAAAGGCGCAGCAATGTTGGTACTACGTTTGCTGACGTCAGAATATTACGGTTTTTCTGATTGGCTCTTCAATATAAGTCAACCAATAGCAAAACATGACACAAGTGTTTACGCACCACTCAACCGGTGGCCAGGCATTATGCCACTCCTCCCCACCACCGGTAAAGCTGTGGTCAGGGCTCAAAGGGTTAAAGATAAAAATGGATAAGTAGGAAAATCCAACAGATTCACTGTGATCACTGTACTGTAGTATGATTTCCTTACAGGTCAGCTTTACTTCTCACAAAGACTGAGGTAGATTTTGATTAAAGTCAACATACTGAAGTTCATCATTCCATCTGTGAGTGTTAAGTGTATGTGTCTGCATGTGCGTGTGTGTGTATGTGTGTGTGTGCATGTGCATGTGTGTGTGTGTGTGTTTGTGTGTGTGTGTGTGCATGCATAATAAGTAGCCATGTGGGTGTGGGTGTTGAATGTGAGTGTGTGCATTTATATGCGAGTGTGTGTGTGTGTTTCTGTGTGTGTGTCTGTCTGTATGAAGATTTAAATGTGTTTGTATGTGTGGACATATAAAATGTGCATGTATGTGCAGGTGCAGTGTTTCAAGCCATGCAGGTCCCCCTATGGGCGTACCTTCCAGAACCAGACGACCTGCTTGGTGTTGCGCTGGTAATGTCTGTAGATGGTGTTCCGCTCCCAGTCGTCCACATCAATCTCTTGCATCCCACACAACATCAACTGAAAACACAGTCACCCGCAGTGCTGTAAATTTTGACTGATTAACAGACTGATATGGATGCTTATATAGCGCCTATCCTTGGTCAGATTCCAAGCTCTAAGCGCTTTAAAAACACAGTCATTTGCACAACAGGCTGCCTACTATGGTAGAACCAACTGAGCGTGCATGAACACACACACGCACACACATATCAGAGTGGATTTTATTACAAAATTCGCCATGGACAACTCTACTGTTGCCATGGGTTCTTTTATGTGCGCTAGGTGTATGCTACACATATGACCTCAGTTTATTATTGTCTCACCAGAATAAGAAGCCACCGGTCTACCACTCAAGGATGGGGGAGAAAATTCTGACAAGTCAACATGTCTGCAGCTTTAGTGTGCAGATGTCAATGTCAGCACACTTTCAACAATTCTCAGAATGCTGCAAATGACACAACCTTCTTGAAATAGCTTCAATCCAGCTGACAGTAGATGCTCAGCTCTTCCATACCCATAATGATCCTGGAAAATGAAGTATGGGTACCTATACTGTGGGATTAAAATGGCCATACTATAAGAAAAAGCCCACCCATTCAAGAGCTGCAACTCACAGAAAGGTAAAAGAAGAAGACCCATAAAAAGTACAATGACAGTATTTCTCTTTCTTACTGTCCAAACACATTTTACGAGTGTAAAAGCAGAGATTTTCCAACTACTTTATCCTGGCCAATATCATTCCCATCAGACAATTTATTGTTTTCTTAAGTTTCAACAGCACTGAATGTTCCACTAGCAGCTTGCCTGATCCATGGTATATCAAGACACAGCCATGGACAAAGGCAATGTTGAATGCCACTCAGGCATCATTTTCTTCAACCTTGATTTTCCTTTCTTCACTCAATACGCACATACCATTTCAGCGCACTTTAATCTGCTGCGATTTCTAAAATGTGTACAGCAAAATTTTACCCAAACCACATGCTTTCCAAATGAACATCTGCCACTTCCCCAGCACTGTTTCAGTCAAGAAATTGTCAAAACACTCCTTCCCAGCATACACAGTTTCTTCTCCTCTGACAGACATGCTGCCCATGGACATAAGACATAACCTTGTCAACTGTAACATGTTTGTGCCTGCACCCAATGTGTAACTGTCTCTAACTGTATTGAAGTTTACAGCTGGGCCAACAGCAAAGTGACAGCTGTATTATCAATGGTTTCTCCATTGCAATGGGAAATCATTAACAGTTAATTCTTTAGTGAAAGACTATGACTCTGAAACTCAGAGGCAAAATTGCACTGCCTCTTAGTGCTGCAGCCTTGGGGGGCTAGTTAAACTGGCCTTTGGGAACCATCCCCAGCACTGACTGTCCTAAAACCCTCTTGGCTGAGAGACTGGGGATGTAACCTGGGCAAGACACTCTCCACTATAACCAAATTCTAGCCCAGATAGTCGTGACAGCAGCTGCCTCCTCTGCTGTTCTGATGGTCATGGTCAATCGTGACTGGATATAATTGTATTGCATAGTAATGCACTGTTTTGCATTGCATTACACTGCATTGTACCATTTTATAATGCACTGCATTGCAGTTTTTGCTACATTTTTTTTTTGTGTGAAATTCACCACCACAGTGCAGCACCACCCATTTTCTTATTTCCTTCACCTCCCTAACACACCCCCCTCTGCCTGCCCCATTTTCTTCTTTCCTAACACGCCCCCCTCTGCCTGCCCCATTTTCTTCTTTCCTAACACGCCCCCCCCCCTCTGCCTGCCCCATTCTCTTCTTTCCTAACACCCCCCCCTCTGCCTGCCCCATTTTCTTCTTTCCTAACACGCCCCCCCACCCCCCCTCTGCCTGTCCCATTTTCTTCTTTCCTAACACGCCCCCCCCCTCTGCCTGCCCCATTTTCTTCTTTCCTAACACCCCCCCCTCTGCCTGCCCCATTTTCTTCTTTCCTAACACGCCCCCCCCCTCTGCCTGCCCCATTTTCTTCTTCCCTAACACCCCCCCCTCTGCCTGCCCCATTTTCTTCTTCCCTAACACCCCCCCTCTGCCTGCCCCATTTTCTTCTTTCCTAACACCCCCCCCTCTGCCTGTCCCATTTTCTTCTTTCCTAACACCCCCCCTCTGCCTGTCCCATTTTCTTCTTTCCTAACACGCCCCCCCCCCTCTGCCTGCCCCATTCTCTTCTTTCCTAACACCCCCCCCCTCTGCCTGCCCCATTTTCTTCTTTCCTAACACACCCCTCTGCCTGCCCCATTTTCTTCTTTCCTTCACCTCCCTAACACACCCCCCTCTGCCTGCCCCCAAAACCCCCAACCACACACACACACACTTTCCAGCCAGCACCCACCTCCAGCTCCCTCTCATCAAAGTACTGCAGCCACTGGAGTGGCACGACCTCATTGAAGCCCTCCAGAAAGGCTTTGGTCTGATCCTCCACGCCCCGCGTGAACCGCCACTGGGTCATCAGGCTGCAACAGAAACACACACATTGCACCACGCACTGCAGACTCCAGCACATTTACCGCCAGAACGTCTGTGTTTCCACTGACAAAAAATGACTCAAAAAGGCCAGGGAAATTACAAAGACCAAGAAGAGTATAACAATTATTGTGAAATATATGTACATTCAATGTTTTTGTGAAATGTGTGTGTGTGTGATATTTTTCACATTTCTAACTCTAGCCAAAATCAAATTGTGAGCATTCTGATCCATTTTCCATATATGTTATATTTTGCATTTACATGTGCAATTTATTCTATCATTTTTTTTTTTTTTTTTTTTTAATATCTGCGCCATATTTTTCACATTTCCAACTCAAGCTAAAAGGAGGAGTTTGTATTATACTCCATGTTTGGTGATACATATACTTACCATGTCAAACTGATGCAAACTAGACCTATCGGTTTGCTCTGCTTGGCCAAATTTCGCGTGGCTAACAGTGAAAAGACAACCCATCTTGCCCGGTCCGCTCCCAGCCAATCAAACGCCTCTAAAAGCTACAAGTTTCAGTTTCAGTTTCAGTAGCCCAAGGAGGCGTCACTGTGTTCGGACAAAACCATATACGCTACACCACATCTGCCAAGCAGATGCCTGACCAGCAGCGTAACCCAACGCGCTTAGTCAGGCCTTGAGAAAAAAAAAAAAAAAAAGGTGAATAAATAATAGATAAGCTTACATACATAAATAAATAAGTAAATAAATAAAAGCTACAAGCACTGAATCATTCCTTTGGACAAGGCTCTCCACACCATCTTGTCAGGTTTACACTCTGTCTCATTTTACGCTTTTTTTGGCAATTAAGCATGTTCATATGGCCTTATTTTGCTGCATGCGGCTTGAGTTTATTGTATTCTTACATTCTGTGTACTCGATTCGACTCGGCCCCCTTGAATCGTTCGTTTTTCTTTACCTCTAAGTCGATCCTGTCTTTCCTTTCTATGCACCTGTAAATGCTGGTCAATTCAGTAATCCAATGCTAAAGAACTGAAAACATTCAGTGAAGCAGTACGGCACACTGAATCTACAACTTCAACGAGACCTGATTCAGGGGAGGCATGCAGGCAAGATGGTCTTGCTTGAGATACTCAATGCTGGTCAATACAGTAATCCAACACTAAAGAACTGAAAACATTCAGTGAGGCAGCAATGCACATTGAACCTACGACCTCAACGAGACCTGAATCAGGGGAGGCAAGCAGGAAAGATCGTCTTACTTGAGGTACTCCTCTTTGTTCTCCTCCGTGACGCGGATGTCGCCACCCCCAGGCTTCAGGTCGTGTTGCTCTATCTTGCCCAGAACCTCAAAGTCCGCACAGAAGAACAGCTCCAGACCGCAGTCCTCGATGTTGTTGTCTCTGCCCATCACAAAACACATAACACTTCACTCAGCATTCATCTGCATGAACTGCCCCGGTGCCCGAGACCTGCAGTGAGAATCACTGACAATACACAGCAAGAATCATTGTTAATACAAAGCTAGAATCACTGATAATACACAGCAAGACTAACTGATAATACACGGAAAGACTCACTGATAATACACAGCTAGATTTGTTGATAAGGTAGAATGCCTAGTGTACAAAATACTCTTGTGGTATTAGACATATCTGCAAAAAAACAAAACAAAACAAGGTTATCGGCCGTAGTTCTCTCATTTTCTCCGCATAGGCGGATAGTAGTTTGCACAGGACAGGAATGTCAGACCCCTGCCGGAGTCTGCACTAGTTGGGTCACGGTTAAGTATGTGTGATTAAACAAAGATTATGTTACTGGACCGTCAGACTTGAATAAGGGGTTACCTCACTGCTACAAGTGCCAGCAATTCAACTGACTCACTGCTACATGTGGCAGTACTGAACTGACTCACTGCTACATGTGGCAGTACTGAACTGACTCACTGCTACATGTGGCATTACTCAACTGACTCACTGCTACATGTGGCATTACTCAACTGACTCACTGCCACATGTGGCAGTACTGAACTGACTCACTGCTACATGTGGCAGTACTCAACTGACTCACTGCTACAAGGAGTACTCAACTGACTCACTGCTACATGTGGCATTACTCAACTGACTCACTGCTACAAGGAGTACTCAACTGACTCACTGCTACATGTGGCATTACTCAACTGACTCACTGCTACCAATGGCAGTGCTCAACTGACTCACTGCTACCAGTGGCAGCACTCAACTGACCCAAAGCTACCAGTGGCAGTACTCAACTGACCCAAAACTACCAGTGGCAGTGCTCAACTGACTCACTATTACCAGTGGCAGTGCTCAACTGACTCACTGCTACCAGTGGCAGTGCTCAACTGACTCACTGCTGCTGTGTTTGGGGAAGCCCATCCCTCCCCTGTCTCTCCATTTTTTTCACCCAGGTTAAGTACATTCAGCTGATTGTCAGTGCCGACTGACTATACTGGAATATCAGCCCCAACCCATTTCCCCTTCATTCATATGTTTTTTTTAGAATCAGGAAGGTGGCAGAATGGTTGAGATGCTTCTCTGCCAATACAGTGTCTGTGAGAGTCTGGGTTTGAATCCTGGTCTCACCCTTTCTCCGGAGTTTGACTGGAAAAAAATCAAACCAAGCATACAGTCGTTTGGATGAGGCGGTCCCATGTGCAGCACACACTTGACGCACTGAAAAAGAACCCGTGGCAACACAAGTGTTTGGCAAAATGTTGAAGAAGGAACCCACACTGAAAGGCACATAATTATATACATACATGCATGCACTTACGGCCAGGCTAGGAAGATGGGTTATGCTGCTGATCAAGCATCTGCTCCCAAATGCAATGACACCTCCATGAGCTACTGAAACTTTTGATTTGATATGGATACTTACATAGCGCCTATTCTCAGTCAGAGACCAAGCTCTAAGCACATTACAAATACAGGGTCATTTACACAACAGGTTGCCTACCTGGGTAGAGCCGACTGACGGCTGCCATTGGGAGCTCATCATTTGTTTCCTGTTATTCAATCAGATTTCAGGCACTCACACATCACACTCAGACAGACATGTAACATTTTTCACATGTATGATTATTTTGCTTATTTACCACTCCCAAAAACAGAGTATGGCTGCCTACATGGTGGGGTAAAAACGGTCATACACATAAACCCCAGTAGTGTACAAACAAGTTAACATGGGACAAACAAAGAAGATGATGTTTATTTACCCTGCCATATAGGTAGCCACACTCAGTTTTGGGGGGTGTAGCTACTTTCGTTTTCTCCGCATAGGCAGATAGTAGTTTGCACAGGACAGGAATCGGACTCCCTGCCGGAGTCTGCACTAGTGGGTCACAGTAAAGTATGTGTAGTGAAACTGAAACTTCCGACTGGTAAGGTGTACTCACTTGACCCACTGCAGAGACTGGTAGTACTCTGGGTCGATGCTCTCCAGATCTTTGATGGTCAGCTTCTTGTTCAGCATGCGCTTGTAGAAGGGCAGTGTGAAGCCACTGTCAATGAACTTGCCATGGTACAGGGCCTGAGGACGGACATTCACCGTGACTGCAGTCAGTGAAAGGGGAGTGTGGGTGTGTGGGAGTAGTGTGGGTGTATGTATGTGGGGGGGGGGGGGTTGTGTGAATGTGTGTGTGTGTTTATGTGTGTGTGTGTGTGTGTGTGTGTGTGTGCATGGGTGGGTGTGTTTGTGTGGATGTGTGTGTGTGTGTGTGTGTGTGTGTGTGCATGGGTGGGTGTGTTTGTGTGGATGTGTGTGTGTGTATCTGTGCATGTGAGCATGAGTGCATGAGCATGTGTGTGTGCTTACCTGTCTGTCACTGAGTGTGAAATCAAAACCATGCTGGGGGGAGGGGGGAAATAATTTTTGATAATGTTTGGTATCTGTGTTCAATTTATTGTTGTTGTTGTTGTTTGTTGATATTTACATACGTGTTCTATTTGTAAATGCCTAGGGCTTATTTTCAAGATTAGGCCTAAATGCTCATAATAATAACTCAGTTGTTAATGTGTGCATGTGCTTGCCTGTCTGTCTCTCTGTCTGAGTATGAAATCAAACCATGCTGAATGTCTATCAACTCAACTGTTAATGTGTGTGCATGTGCTTGCCTGTCTGTCTCTCTGTCTGAGTGTGAAATCAAACACATGCGGAGTGTCTATAAAAAAAATCAGTTGCAAATATGTGTTTGAAAAATTAAATGTCACCATAGCATCCTTGTGCAAAGCCATTTTTGCTTCAAAAATACAGTTGTTGTTGTTTTTTTCTTTCAACAGCATTACACTAACATTCATTACGGCAGAATCACATCTGAATCAGACACTTCCCAAACATCTCTTTGCTAGAGTCATTCATTCCACCTTTGCTGCCTGCAATGACCAGTCTACATCTCCTCTTTTGTAGCAGAGGAGAGATCAGTGCGACATGCTCAGTACCATGGCAATGAATCGTCCAATGAAGCGAAAGTAGAGGAGGTGGTCAGGATTGACGCTGGAGGCTGGGTTTATCTGCAGACAGTAGTTGCTGTTGCTGGCATACTCAAACAGACAGTACATGGGGTTGAGCACATCATGGGAGAGGTGGAAGAACCATTCCCTGTGGAAACACACAGTCTGCTGTCAGTGCACACCCTGGGTGGGTTACAGGTAAACATCTTTCTCATCTCCCTAAACAGTACATACATCTGCTAGTGCCTGGTCTGCCTACACCCTCTCCTCCCCCTCTGTTAATCATGCAAGCACATCAAAATATATATGCCCAATAGACCTGTGTCCAATAAAACAAATCTCATTTCAAACACAGATCCTATAATCCATGTCTAAGAGTTTTGTGGGTTCTAGAAACATGAACTAATGTGTACATTCCCTTAATTTTTTTTTTTTAAAGCATGGCTGTATTCAAAAGCAAGATCCCTTAATCCAAGCCTGTATATGGGTAAGCTTTGAAACATGGCATAACCAGCAAGCCTTTCCCCTCAGAGTGGAGCCCGGCTGCTTGCTTCATTTTAATTACAGCCCCTCCTTCTGTGTTTGTGGGCTACAACTTCCATGACCAACAAATGGACATTCACATGTATGACCCATTTTCACCACAGAGTTAGGCAGCACATGTGCTGTTTGTTTCTTTGATGTCAGGACAACTGTCTATGATGGACGGGGGGGGGGGGGGGGGCTGACCCTGAACTAGGATACTTACATGCAACATTTAAAACATGTTGTAAATGTATATATAAGTTGATCTCATTAGAACAAAAAATTGGGCACTGCTTGAACACATGTACATGATATGTTCCAGACTGCTCATCATCACTAACTGCTGTCACAATCTCAGAAGTCACTTCACCGATTCTGGATGTGACAATTACAGGGTCATTCACATCACCTCTGTAACCAAACAAAACAGATAGTCTAACAGACATGAGGAAAAACAAACACCAGCCAGCCCCCATTTTCTTGGCAACATGCAGCTGACTGACATATAACAAGAAACCAGGAACAAAAAACGACCACACCATGAAAGGAGTGCAGAAAAATTAAATTCACTGAAAAAAAAGAAGAGAAAATAACATTATCTGTTTTTAGGAGAAAAACAATATTGAAAGGAAAACTGTGACTTTGCAGCTTGGACCCTCACCCCCAAGAAAAATCTAAAATCTGTTACTCTTTCTGCGACTCTTTTCTATGAATTTGTTCCTGTGAGTTTTTGTCTTCCCATCACACACAAAACAGACAGGAGAGAAACCAGGTGGCATTGCGGGATCAGAGAAAACCTGACATGACCAGTAAAAACCAGACAGGGCCAGTCAAAACCAAACACAACTGGTCTTCTTTTTCTTCTTCTTCTTCTGCGTTCGTGGGCTGCAACTCCCACGTTCACTCGTATGCACACGAGTGGGCTTTTACGTGTATGACCGTTTTTACCCCGCCATGTAGGCAGCCATACTCCGTTTTCGGGGGTGTGCATGCTGGGTATGTTCTTGTTTCCATAACCCACCGAACGCTGACATGGATTACAGGATCTTTAACGTGCGTATTTGATCTTCTGCTTGCATATACACACGAAGGGGGTTCAGACACTAGCAGGTCTGCACATATGTTGACCTGGGAGATCGTAAAAATCTCCACCCTTCACCCACCAGACGCCGTCACCGTGATTCGAACCCGGGACCCTCAGATTGACAGTCCAACGCTTTAACCATTCGGCTATTGCGCCCGTCACACAACTGGTCAAAACCAAACGAAACCAGACACAACCAACCAGACACAACCAGCAAAACCAGACACAACCAGTCAATGTGAGAAACTTAACACAAGCTTACCTTGCCACACCCCCATAGTCCAGCCCTTCCTCCCCCTTGAAAATGATGTACAACCTTCGGCGCAGGTCAAAGGGCTGTAACCGCATGATCTGCAACACCATCACAGGACAGTAACACAACTGATAACACAAAACCAACACTCCAGCAAAAACCACTAAAAAGCAACAGCCAACGTAAACAGGCCACAGCCTACACACAGTATGCAATCATAAAAAATACATCTTTATCCACAAAAAAATAATTGTAAGTGAAACGAAACTATAACTAAAAAAGAAAGAAAAAACAAAATCTCAAAAAGATAATACTTTATTATCACCTCCTCAAGTTAAAGCATCAATTTGAAAACCTGCACACAAGAAAAAAAATGGAGTGTGAAGATCTGCCTACACTAATGGTGTGCAAGTATAAGAAGAGAAAGCTGACAACAGACAAACAGAGACAGGATATGAGACAGAGAATCAGAAGAGAAAGCTGACACAGACAAACAGAGACAGGATATGAGACAGAGAATCAGAAGAGAAAGCTGACACAGACAAACAGAGACAGGATATGAGACAGAGAATCAGAAGAGAAAGCTGATACAGACAACAGACAGGATATTAGACAGAGAATCAGAAGAGAAAGCTGACACAGACAGACAAAGACAGGATATTAGACAGAGAAACAGAAGAGAAAGCTGACACAGACAAACAGAGACAGGATATGAGACAGAGAATCAGAAGAGAAAGCTGATACAGACAAAGACAGGATATTATACAGAGAATCAGAAGAGAAAGCTGATACAGACAAACAAAGACAGGATATTAGACAGAGAAACAGAAGAGAAAGCTGACACAGACAAACAGAGACAGGATATGAGACAGAGAATCAGAAGAGAAAGCTGATACAGACAAACAAAGACAGGATATTATACAGAGAATCAGAAGAGAAAGCTGATACAGACAAACAAAGACAGGATATTATACAGAGAATCAGAAGAGAAAGCTGATACAGACAAACAAAGACAGGATATTAGACAGAGAAACAGAAGAGAAAGCTGACACAGACAAAGAAAGACAGGATATGAGACAGAGAATCAGAAGAGAAAGCCTACACAAACAAAGACAGGATATGAGACAGAGAATCAGAAGAGAAAGCCGACACAGACAAACAAAGACAGGATATGAGACAGAGAATCAGAAGAGAAAGCTGATACAGACAAACAAAGACAGGATATGAGACAGAGAATCAGAAGAGAAAGCTGACACAGACAAACAGAGACAGGATATGAGACAGAGAATCAGAAAAAAAGCCAACACAAACAGACAGGCAGAAGAATTACATTCTGGTGTGCACTTCTTTTTTTTTTATAAGCTTACACACATGTATACCTCTATGTGTGTGTAGGTGCCTGCATTATTTTGAGGGAATGTATTTCTGTGCGCATCAGTGAAGAAAAAAATATTTAAAAAAACAAATATATTTGTAGGAAGTTCACTGACACCTTTTCCTGTTCTTTGTGCAGAAATATCTTTATATATATATATATTATATACAATATATATATATACACACAGTGCTTCATCTCAAATTGTGGAAGAACCATTGTTAGATTTTAATGTCCACCCCCCCACCTCCTCCCACCCCCCCTGACCCTTCAAAGAGGTTTACTAAACTATGCATAATAGAGTTCTCAGAAAATGACCCACCTGTGCAAAAGAGTCTTCAAAGAGGTTTTCTCTGGACACATTGATTTTGACATGGCCAGGTAGGGCGTTGGAGTGACACAGGTAACGGAACTGCCCCAGTTTCCATCGAAGCTTCGTTCATACTGGATGGGTACACCATAGGCTCCTTTGGGCCTGACAACACAAAGGTCAAGTCCCTCACTGCATAGATGGGACCAACTTGTTTTTCTGCTCTATAACAAGGCAAAGCTCAGGCCATGGATCAAGAAAATAAAAAGAGAGGGGAGCTAAAAGTAAGAAACACTGACATGACGCAGAGCTAGAAAGATTGCAAAACTTGGAAAAGGAGGGGAAACTATGTGTTGTCACGATATACCAAGATTTCAAGTATTCTGATGAATGGAATGACAAGGACTGATATGAAGGAATAACAAAAACAAATCAATTATTACTTAGAAAAAGATATACTTAACAACATGATTAAGTCAGTAAACAAAGTAAACTTACTGATATACAAGTGACATGAAAATAAGCATTTAAAACGGTAAAGAAATGTATTATGAAAAAATGATACAATCAAGCACAAAAGTAAAAGAACAATTCATTATCATGAATAACAGTACTTTTAGAAAAATATGTAATTAAGCACATAACTAGGGAAACAAAATGAATTTGTTAACACTAGTTCCATAGAAAAAATGTATAATTAAGCACATAACTAAGTAAACAAGTATACCACAATAGTTATCAATAAGCAAACACACAAGTAAGTGAACAAAAGAAATACATTCATATAAATACTTGGACTGAGAAAAAAATACAAAAGACAGGAATCAGACCCCTGCCAGAGTCTGCACTAGTGGGTCATGGTTAAGTATGTGTAGTTAAAATACAAAATTAAGCACAAAAACTAAGAAAACCAAATGAACGGTTTGAACACAGCGATGAACTGTGTAATTCACACACACATACACACAAAAAACGCAAGCAAACCAGCCTGCATCCAGTGGACCTTCACCAAACAGTTGGAAGACCTCGACTTCGCGGACGACATCAGTCTCCTCTCCCACACGAAACAACACGCACAGGAAAAGTTAGACCGCGTCGCAATAGAGGCAGAGAAGACCGGCCTCAGGATCAACATCGGAAAGACAGAGATCCTACGCATCAACAACAAGCAGCAAGACCCAGTCCGATTACAGCAGGAAGAGATCAAAGAAGTGGAAAAGTTCACATATCTGGGCAGCGTAGTGAGCAAGGCTGGTGGAGCAGACGATGACATCAAGAGCCGCATCAATAAAGCGAGACACGCCTTCAGAACTCTCCGACCCATCTGGCAATCTTCAGCCCTCTCACTTCACAACAAGATCAGAATATTTAACACCAACGTCAAGTCAGTCATGCTGTACGGCTCAGAGACATGGCGCACTACCCAAGACCAACAGGAACAAACTCCAGACATTTGTCAACAGATGCCTGCGCAACATCCTGAACATCAGGTGGCCTGAAATCATCTCAAATGAAGACCTCTGGGACAGAACCAAACAAGCACCCATAGAAGAAGAAATCAAAAAGAGAAAGTGGGGGTGGATAGGCCACACGTTGCGCAAGTCACCACTCAACATCACTCGCCAGGCACTTGACTGGAACCCCCAAGGCAAACGCAAAGTTGGCAGACCCAGGCAGACTTGGAGAAGAAGTACGGACACTGAAGTGAAGGCAGCCGGAATGACGTGGGCCCAGATAAAGAGGATCGCCCCAAACCGTGTCCGTTGGAGGAGTGCTGTTGCGGCCCTTTGTTCCCGAGCGGAGCTATAGGCATAAACAAAACAAACCAGCCTGCGACTAACCCTTTGGAGGGTCCTCCCCGAGGGTCTTGGAATGTGGTTGTGCGCGTGTTATGATCCACGAAATAACGCACTCCTTCCTGCGTGTAGCGCATCTCCCAGCCTTCTGGTAAGGGATCTTCCTGCATGATTCTGCATCACAAAGCATGCATATAAGTGTCTTCTATGGAATGTGCACACTCACAAAGCATGAACACTCATAGTTTCTATGGAATGTACAGACTCACACAGCATGAACATACATGTACTATATGGAATGTAGACTCACACAGCGTGAACACGTGTATTCTATAAAATGTACATACTCATACAGCATGAACATACGTGTATTCTATGAAACATACCAACTCATACAGCATGAACATACATGTATTCTAAGAATTGTACACACTCATACAGCACAAACATACATGTATTCTAAGAAATGTTCAGATTCACACAGCATGAACACACATATGTAATTTATAAAATGCACATTCACACAGATGAACACATGTATTTTAGGTAATGTTCAGACTCTAGCAGAACACACATGTATTCTATGGAATATACACACTCACACAACGTAAAAACATGTGTATTCTATGGAATGTTCAAGTCATAAGTGGATAGTAGTTTGCACATGACAGGAATGTCAGACCTCTGCCGGAGTCTGCACTAGTGGGTCACGGTTAAGTATGTGCAAATAAATGTACAAATTTACACAGCGTAAACTCATGTATTCTATGGAATGTTTAGGCGTATACAGTACGAATATACATGTGTTCTATGGAAGTACAGACTCCCGCAGTATGAACATGTGCATTCTATGGAATGTAAACACACAAACACACAGAGCATATATACTATGGAATACACACTCACATAGCGTGAATACATGTGTATTCTATGGAATGTACACACTCCAACAGCATGCACACACATGTAGTCTATGTACTACACACAGCACAGACACATGTATTCTGTGGTGTGTATGGTATGCTATGGTTCTTTGGTAAGCCAAATTTTGTGTCAACACACACAGTATATTCCAGAGAAATGGATTTATTCAAGCTTACCACAGACACACACATACATAAGTATATACATACATACACAGACATACAGACAACTGAAACAGGATCATTACATACTGTGTTTACATTACAGAAAAAAGGACCAACCAAGCACCAGAAATCCATCAACCCTGAAAACAAAAAAGGAAAAATACCCACCCTTAGACAAAAGAAATCAACTTTCAAGACAAGAAAATGAACGATCAGATTTCAAGACAAGAGAGGCAAGGCCTTCAAGACTCACTTGTGATAAATTAAGTCCCCTAGCATTAATTACAGAGTAATTTCCCTTTTTTACTATCTGCACCAAAACGTTTGCAAAATAAATAAAAATTCCATGCTTAGCAAAAGAAGTTCCTGTTTGAACAAAAAATGATAATAATGACTCCTCTTGTTGTTGTGTCAGAATAAGAGGTCAAAGTGCCAAGTTTAGAGAATACAAAAAATATAAATATAACAGTAAAGTGCAGTTTGCATATAATTAGGCTTCTTTTTTTATTTTTTTGTGCCCATCCCAGAGGTGCAATATTGTTTTAAACAAGATGACTGGAAAGAACTGAATTTTTCCTATTTTTATGCCAAATTTGGTGTCAACTGACAAAGTATTTGCAGAGAAAATGTCAATGTTAAAGTTTACCACGGACACAGACACACGGACACACACACGACACACACACACACACACAGACAACCGAACACCGGGTTAAAACACAGACTCACTTTGTTTACACAAGTGAGTCAAAAAAAAGCACAGCATACCCTTGAGTGCGGGGGTCTTCCCACTGTGTGTTCTGTTCTTGTGATGACAAAGTACACCCGTCCCGCCTAGGGTCCGTTCTTTTCTCTGAAAATCAAACTGACGTTTTCATATCAAATCAAATGAAATGATACATTTCTTAACACAGGCCAGGAGAGAAAAAGAGCTGGAAGGAAACAGGTGGACATTTGTAAATAGCTTGTATGTAAGAGAACAAAAGAAACTGCACTGAAAAAAACCCTCACCTTTTTTGTACAAAGTTTCTACTTTTGTATACAAGTAAGGAGAGAATACTTTGAAAATCTTTCTATATTTAAGGGAAGATGCATTTACATACCTAAATCTTTCCTTGTGTTCATTATTTTGCGGTACATTAAATCCTTTTAAATGAATTCATCCTTTCATTGCGTTGGATAAAGAAACATGCACATGCACACACATACAAACACACAAACACTGAGCCACACACACACACACACCACACAACACACAACACACACACACAGAATCACACACACACACACACACAAAACACACAACACACAGAATCAAACACACACACACACACACACACACACACACACACACACACACACACACACACACACACACACACAGAGTCTCACCCCATCCGTCAGGAAGTGGCCCCAGGGGATCATTGTCTGTGGTGGGCTGTGGATTCTGAGGGAACAGGAACCGCTGGTTCATGGCATCCATAGTGCGGTTGTTGCGCCACTGCTGCCAGTTGTTCCAGTTGGTCACCATCTCTGTGTTGGGGCGCTGCCATGTTGTGGTGCGTGTGTTGTGGTCCACGTAGTACACACGCCCCCGCTGATCCACACGCCTCTCCCACCTACCGTGATGATCATAATGACAATGACAATTTGTATCAATATAGCGCTGAATCTTGTGCAGAGACAAATCAAAGCGCTTTCACACCAGTCATTCACACGCATGCATAACTCTTCACTGGAGAATCTGAAGACAAGGAAGAGGCTGGGGATGGAGGCTATCTTGGGAAGAGATGCGTTTTAAGGCCAGATTTAAAAGACCCGAGTGTGGCGTAGACCTGACGAAGTGAAAGAGGAAGTTCATTCCAAATGCAAGGTCCAGAGACAAAGAAAGAACAGCGGCCAAAAGTGTAGTGTTTGAATCTGGCTATGCAGAAAGAGAGTGGATCTGAAGCTGATCGAGAAGTGAGTGCAAAGCCCCTCACAATATCATTACAACAATGTAAGCAAGCTTGCTTATGGGCAAAACTGCCAAGTGAAAGTGGGAGCTTTACCATCTATGGTCTCTCCACTGCAGTGGGTATTTAATTTACAGTTTAGTCTTTTCAGAAAGACTATGTTCTCAAACTAGGGAGGCAAGACTGCACTGGCTCTTAGTGCTGCATCCATGGGGACTAGTTGGCTTTTGGGCATCATCCCAATGCCAACTGTCCTGAATCCCTCTTGGCTGGAGACTGGGGCAAGACTCTCCATTATAATCAAGTTATAGCCCAGAATGTCGGGACAACAGTTGCCTCCTTTGCTGTTTTGATGATCACAGTCGGACATGACTATCCTTAAAAAAAAAATACAGTATTTATATAGCACAAACTCTCCATATAATCGGCTCATGTAAACAATAGTGCACAAACGCAAATAACAGCAGATGAGGACATAGAAGAGAATCTATATACTACAAACTGCAAATATGAACAATCATATCAAAAAGTACAAAATATTCCCTACGCACACACAAACACACATACTCACACGTGCACAGAACACTCACTCACACACACACACACTGCATGAAGGCTACTATACACAAAGAAAAACAACAAACAACATACTGAATTTCACTCAATAATAATTATGTCTCCTCAGCCTGATTACAACATCACACCGATTACTACATCAACACAGCACTCTTCCTGCATTATATTACATCTGTAATCTGAAGTGTTCTTATAATTATGTTTTACATAACAGCAATATGGACCAGAGATTCCAAGGACAACTACCAAAACAACTAACCCTCAAATGACAGTCACTCATTGCATCTCTCCACAGAATCACCAAAGTATCTGCAACTACTGCAGAAAGACTTTGCCCAAATTCATAGCAACCTTTGCCCCTTTCCTACCATGGTTTTGTGACAACTTTCAAACAAAGCTGGACTAAAGAAATTTTAAGATGTCAGCTTCTAACTTGGTCTTGCACTTATGGTTCAAATTACAAGCATGAATACCCACTCAAAACAGTTCAGATCAGCTTACAAAAACACATGGTGTCTTCAGATGGAAGTACTGTTAGTGGAAATTACACATATAGATGACAATATCTTTTTCCAACTCCCATGGTATCTCTTATGGTCCTGACACGCAGCTCCAAAAACTACATATTCTTGAACCAAATGTAGTGTCAAAGCCTTAACAAAATCTTCTTCTTCTTCTTCTTCTTTTTCTGCATTTGTGGGCAGAAACTCTATTGTTCACTTGTATATATATAAATGAGTGGGCTGTCATATCCATAACCGTTTTTACCCCACTTAGTAGGAAGCCATACTCCGTTTCTGTGGGCATGCATTCTCTGAATGTTCTTGTCTCCAATAACCCATTGAACTCTCAACAAGTATTACAGGATACTTAACGTGTACATTTGATCTTCTGCATGTGCACAGACATGAATGGGGTTCAGGCAACAGCTGGTCTGGCCATCTGTTCACATGGGAGATCAGAAATCAAAACCCTAAGACTGAAAGTCCCAACACTTTTATCACCCAGGTGCTGTGCCCATCACACAATTTTCTACTTAGAATGTTTGACACAAACTGTTTTTCAGACATAGATGTTGATACAGGTCACAGATGTGTTACACAACACCACAAGCAATGTTCTGACAGTGAAGGAGTCAGGCAGACAGCACTCACCCTGGTGGCAGCGGCCGCTCCCAGGTTGTGGTCCTGGTGTTGTGGTCCACGTAATACGTTCTGCCTTGACTGTCCTTCCTCATCTCCCATCTGACACACACACACACACACATTTAGTACAGGTCCTTAAATAAAGTGATTATCTCATTGCTTACATCAAGCTAATAGTATGGTTACATACTGGCACACTGTTAACAGAAAATAGACGCATTAAAGTGTGTTATATAAACAGACATATATACATATAGACAGATCGATCGATAGACAGATGAATAGATAGATAGATTATCATTATATAATCTGTATGATCATTTCTGTACATGTCTCCCTGTGAACAAGGCAATAAAGCTGAAAATTTTTGACAATTCTAATTTGCTACATAGACTGTTATCAAATTTATCAGTTTATATGTATGCAGAAAAAAAAGCCCACCAAAAGCAGCAAAAATTACACACACACACACACACACACACACACACACACACACATACACAAAGATGCACGCACGCACGCACGCACGCACACACACACACACATACACACACACAGACACACTCTTGCGCGCGCGCACACACACACACACACATGCACGCGCGCACACACACACGCACACACACATACGCCCACACACACACACATACACACACCAACACACACACACACCCACACACCCACACACACACACACAAAGACACACACACACACACACACACACTACCCACCCAGTAGGCAGGGGATGCTCAGGGTCTGCAGGAGAGGCAGTGCTGCCATCCCCTGAGGTGGGAAGAGGGGGACCCCCTGGAGAAGCTGCAACACAAACATGGCCATCACCAGTGCACCAATGCACAAGACGCTAGTGCAAGAACACTTTATTAAGTGCAAGAATACGAAACTACACAAGATACATGTGCAAGAATACTTTATTAAGTGCATGAATACTTTACCATATCTTAAAGAGAAATGGCCAAGAACACTTTATCATGTGCACGAATACTTTACTATCTCAGAGAAATGGCCAAGAACACTTTATTAAGTGCACAAATACTTTACTATCTACACAAGATACAAGTGCAAGAACACTTTATTTAGTGCAAGAATACTTTACTGTCTTTAAAAGAGAAATTGTTGACACATTTGCCTGCAAAAAGGCAACACGTGCATCAGCTCCGCAGAACAACACAAAGCCCTGCCATGCTCCAACATCCTAACAAGAACACCCATAGTTTGTAAACATTTGCCCAACACAGCTAACCTCATATGAGCACCCTGAGAAACATCAATTTAAAAAAAAATTTTAAATGCACAAAAGTCTAGGACCAGTCTTAGATTTACTTTCGCATTCGTGCTGGAGAGGACAACAGTTCACTGAGGGACACAGATGGAGATACTGTTGACTGATGCACAAAATCTGAGAACCCTAGCACTTTTCCAACTTTTCAGCCATGTACACCAGCAGGAATGAAATTAAAAATCTGTCATACTTGCCTCATCGAGTCTACTGAAATGGAATGTCATTTCAAATGCAACAGTAACTCCCAGTGTTAAAGTTAAAATTAGATTTCAATCCTTTGCAAAGGGACAAGGACCAAACTATATTCCATGTTCAATTCTTAAAGTGTTGGGTCATGAGACTGTCTTTGAGCTTTATTTCACAGATCACTGGATACCAGTCACCCCAGAAATGGGCAAAAGCAGACCCTCACAATTACAGACCAGTTTAGTCTTAGCAGTAACTTTTATTATCTCATAAAGAGTAATTATGCCACCTGCAACAATGCAAACAGTTAAAATAGAAGCAATACACATATATGTTAAAGACAGAAATATTAGAGCACCGCACATCCCTTTTGCTAATGCACTTAACACTGTAACAAACAACCAACACCCTCCCTGTGTACCGCCAACTCACCAGCTCCCTCAGTGCTGGCGCCATTCTGCGCAGGATTGGCAGGAGGACTGCCAGCAGGGGCACCAGGGGGCGCTGCAACCTGCGGAGGTGTGGAAGGGCTGAGTGCTGTGGAAGCCGGCGGTGAAGGCATGGAGTGACGATTGGTGGGTTGCGCAGGTCGGGGAGGGGCACTGGAAGCCTGACCGGCAGCATTGCCGCTTCGAGGGCTGCGTCCTGCCCCTCTGCCCTCTGGGGAGGTGGAGGTGGTGGAGGAGGAGGAGGAGGAGGTGGGGGTGTTGGAGGTGCCGTTGGGGATTGAGGAGGATCTGGGGCCTGTTGAAGTGTAGTTGAATCAATGATGTAAATTAGTGGCTGGAATCTGTGTGTGTGTGTGTGTGTGTGTGTGAGCGCATGCACTTGGAACCTATATAGTTTTCTCTCTTGCTGAACTGATGTTAAAACAAGAAAGAAGACCACGACTAGAGAATGACAGTCACACGATCAGCTCTCAGATGACATTTATATAATTTTAATGTAAATTCATACCACAGAACACAAGTATGTTAAACAATAACTTATTTCTAATATCATTTTCTGCCATAAATTTACTAAACACCAGGACACGTTTTTCTATTCTAGACTTGTTAATTCAATTCCAGATAGCTTCCAGTTCTGATGGCCTAGTGATATATCATGCTAGTGCACCACTAAACATAATAAAGCCTATTTTTACACATAACACACTGAACACAAATGTTTGCTGGATTACTTCGTGCAAACTTCAACACCAACTCTCTATCTCTCTTAAACCCCCATCTCCATTCCCCAAACAGCAAAGAATACTTACCATTGTTTGTCTTCTTTGGGAACCGTCTCAAGTTGACCTCTAGTCCATGCAAAATCACACTGATCTCCCCATGTTTGCCTTTCTCTCCTTTCAGATCAAAGGTCCTCCTCAGATTGTCCACTGCAAAGATACCAACATACATTTAGATTTATGTACGTTTGCAAGTTTACATGAGTGTGATTTTTTCAGCAGATTTGGAAAAAGTTTATCAGTATGCAAGATTTGACGCTGTCTTGACAATAAAATCAAGGGTGCTAATGTATGCAGAGATACCAACCCCTGTCAAGCGTTTCTAGGAACAATCAGGAAATTTGGAAGGAACATTTTGAATTTGGTAAGAAACAGTCGGACTCTCAACCACATCAGGAAACAGGCACAGATGCTGTTTGACGGTGACGCAACTTGATTTAGCCACATTCTCTCTTGTTTGGGCAAACAATTAAGCTGATTGGTCCACTCAACGCTGTTTCAATGTAAACACACATGCAGTTAGCTGAGCATCATCACATGAGACCAAGCTTAGTAGAGACTGCCCTGGCATCATGATCGATAAGTCTAGAGCGTCTGGGTAATGTTACGACAGGAAAGCTTGTAACCAATCTATATAGTCGAAAATGAACTCATCGGAACAATTTTGACATTGGCATAACGTCGGAACAAACAGCGACTGAGCGTAACAAAATACTGCAAAATCTTAACAGCTGACATCTCTGTGTATGCGTCTATTTCATCCCTTCAGAACCCCCTGTACTCATTGTTCTCAATTCTATGCCTATGATCACTGAAACTATTCGTACATAAAACTTTGTGAATAAAAATGTATTTCATTAGTGCAAGGTCTCGCTTTCCAAAGCTGAACCATAGTGGTTATGAATTCACTGCCCAAATGACTGTAAAAGGCTTTTGGAACTTTAAACCATTAAATTCTTTAACCCCCACACCCCCAACCACCTTTCCAAGTTACTCACACTTTCCATTGTTCTCCTCCAGAAGGGAGTAGAGGATGATGGTGACCTGACCCACCAGGCTGTCCGTACGAATGCTGTTTGAACTCAGCACACGCAGCTCCAGCTTGGAATATGGTGTGACAAGTCTGTAATCACACAGAAAAAAAACACAACTAGGAGAACGCTAAGTGTGAAACCGACAGTCTGAGCATACTGTTATCCACAGAAACATCAAAAACTATAAAGGCATCATATACATACAGTCTAAACAGACAGTTAAACACATTAACACCTACATCTGTAAGGGAATCAAGTATGTGACAACCAGTCTAAATATACTGTTATATTTATAATCAGTGCTTGCAGGGCAAAATGACAGCCTGAACAGCCCAGGTTGTAATTATATGTAGGTTTAGTAACCAAGGCCAGCCTGAACAGACAACATAATTATGAGGTGTTGAATAATGATGGGATTGTGTAGTCTGTCCCCCCCCCCTCCCACACACACACACACACACATTACAGGGATTGGGAGAATGGAATAACTAGTGTGAACAAATTATCATGCTAAGAACTGTCAAATTCATCTTAGCTTCAAGTTCAAGCATGTATACAGCAACAATTTGGAGAATGAAGCAAACAGCTTATGAAACCCATACCAAGCACACATCACACACACACACACACACACACACACACACACACACACACACACAATGATGCACACAACTAAGACTGGCATAAAAACAGGCTCAAAAACCTGCAACAAAAGAATACTCCACTGACCATGGTTACAAATGAAACAAAACAACATCTACTAGAAAGTTTTTATAAACCACTCCCAGCTCATTGCCAAACTGTATGTTTCGGCATCCCTCCCTCTGTGTGTGAGCCACTGTTACGTACACTGTGAAGTGTTCTTCCCATTTTGGCGTAGTGGTTTTCTTCACCACCTCAGTTTTGCGTGGTGGCTGTCCATCAACAACAAGCTCCAAGTATGGGTCAGGTTTGGAGGAGAACAGTCCTCCCACTGCAGTGAGCTTGGCAGACAGGACTGTGGATTAAAAAAAACAAAAGCTTTATTACAAATAAGAAGAAGAAAAACAAAAAAGAAAAGAAAGAGCATGTAATGATGTATCAATAATGTTCTCTACTGGCCAATAATGACAGACAACAAAGATTTTCTTCTTTTTTTTTTTCTTTTTTTTTTTACTGATTACTATTACACAGGGGGGAAAAAAGCAACAAATAGGGCACTGTCTCTTTCAGTTTCATCACTGTATTTAATGTATAAATTACACAAAATTCAGCACAACAGCATCTGAGCATATTCATCACTTTTGAATTATTTTAAATCCTGTATAAAAGCTCATTTTGTCAATCTCTCTACAACCATCTCCACTCTGATGCCAGCCCATCAGCACAGGTTACCTCTCTAAGTTCATACAGTATAAATCATAACAAACCACGCCAATATGGCAATAGTCAGGGCATACATACTAGTAATCTGCAGCTGTGAAAGAGGACTGGGCGATGCACCTCCGGCTGCTTCTCCCATGGTCTGTACCACTCACACTGCAATCTGCATGCCCTGAACACATCAACCAACTTGTTGGCTGGCATTCACCATCTCCTTGGTTACTTATCTAATTCTAAGTATCATACATGTATACTATTTTCAACTTTGGTCGCTGCCCTTCCAAAGTTTTCTGTAACCAAACTTTTTTTTTCTTTTTTTCCCTTGTAATGTTATATCTCTCATAATGAATTTCTCATCATCATCATCATCATCACCAGAAGTTTGCATAGTTCACACACATATATATATTATATATATATCACAACAGACAAAATACATCGTTAACACATTAGACAGGTGCAGAAAACTACAGCAACAATTCATTTGCAAGGGTATTTCTATTTCTTAACATATAGTATCAGTATAAAGAAGAGAAGAAAGAATGTGAAAAGAAATAAACAATTATCAAATAAGTAAACAAACAAATGGACAGAAAAATTACCAGTTCTAATAAAAAAAAAAATTAATTTTACCAATTGTCTAACATTAATTTTTTTTTTTATGGCATGTATCAAATATGTCACATAAGACAGCCACTTTGTTTTAAAATCTTGTATGCTGCAATGTATTCTTGCGTTGTGATCTATTCTTTACTAGTGCCAGGAAATGTATCTTTCAAAAGGTACTAGGTTGTGTCTCCATTTATCAGATCTTCTACTTTTTTCTTCATAAATCTATGTACACTTTTCCAAGTAGTATCAGAAAGTCATATACTGTATCAGTCACACATTTTGAGCCATGCCAAACAATTCCATGCTTTTGTTTATTTCTATACTGGTACATGTTAGACATGCCACCTTAAGCAGTTCTTCAAACCTCTGCCAAAAGAGTTTTGAATGTTCACATCTCCAAAATGTGTGTTAAATATTGTTCTTTTCATTGCTGCAAAAATCACAATAGCTATCATTCACAACCCCGTTCCATTCCTAGGGTTATATATTATACAAACAAAGCTGGAGCTATTTCAACTTAATATCTAGAATTTTACTTATTCTATATAGTGCCCTTTTGTATGAAATTTCTGTTTCCACTTTCTCTGACTACTTTGGGCAAGAATTTGGAAGTTTGTCATCTGATGTAACTGTAAGATTACTAAGAATGTCACAGAATAATATACAGTTCCTTCGGGTACCAAATATATTATTTCCAACACAATGGGGGTATCATGTGTACAGTTGTCTGGTATGCTCAACTTTCTGTGTTGTACATGTTCTCTGACTGATACTTTGCAGCTATTTAAATGTTATAAAATGAACATCCATTCCATATTTCCTGTTAAATTCATCTCTGTAATCAAATTTTGGTTCTTTCAATCAAATTTGGCCAAGCAGAGCAAACTGATAGGCCCAGTTTGCATCAGTTTGACATGGTATTGTATATGACACAGAACACTACACTACAGATACTGCCTGCATAAATCCACAGACCTGTCTCAGTCCCCAATTTTCACATCATACAAATTACAATTACCATTACTTTCTTCCCATCCAACCAATCCAACATTTCAACTGATCAGTCAACCTGAGTGAGTAGATGCATTGTGTGTGTGTGTGTGTGTGTGTGTGTGTGTGTGTGTGTGTGTACTGTACTGTACTGATGACAGTTTCTTTCCGAACATTTCTAACTAAAGATAGCTTTTCACAATCGAAACATAGTTTCTTTTCCTGTGAACATTACTGTATCAATTGAAAACTTCACTGCCTGATGCCCCAACTTAATACCTAACCACTAGCATCGTGTAGCGACTGAAAATGTGTGCACAGCTGAACCGCGCCCTTCTGTATTCGAAGAGGGAAATTAAGATTCATTCATTGAGTCAACTGAATGACTGGAGACAATATTTATTCACAGCGACACCAGTCACCACAGAAGACGATTTTTGTGTAATTTATACCACAAACGTGTGAGAAAATAATAAACATTGTGACTTTAGTGAAGTGTGTGTGGATAACTCGTTTATTCCGAGATACATGTAAGCATTCTACTCACGAGTTATGTTGTTGACGATAGCAGACAGACGATGTATGTAGCAACACGTTCTTTGGATTGCTTTAGCCGATCATATTGGTAATCCCATGCAAGACTCGTTGGTGTAAAAAATATTTTAAGTTATGTAGAGTGTAAGAAAACACATCAAAGGCCGACGTGAATGCACCAGATCTCCGAATACGGATGTTTCACTCACAAGTTGACCACCATAACAGATCACGTGACCTATGATGTAAAAATAAAAACAAAATAAAAAAAGATGTTTGATTATTTTCAATGTAATATCATTTTTGAAACTACTGAACTCTGATTACATATTAACAGGTCTAAGAGTCAAGAGACTATTCTGAACTGATTTTTAAAAAGTATTTGCAAGTACCATTGTTTGGTGGCGATGCATTCAAAGTTTCATCTACAGATTCAAAACCGCCTGAAACATTGAA
>NC_134884.1:43496987-43579487 GCF_041734735.1 Babylonia areolata
ATACTCTGATAATGAATGAATGATATGGATGCTTCTATAGCGCATATCCTCTGTCGGAGACCAATCTCTAAGCCGCGCTTTACAAACATTGGGTCATTTGCACAACAGGCTGTTTACCTGGGTAGAGCCGACTGACGGCTGCCATCATTCGTTTCCTATCATTCAATCAGATTTCAGGCACGCACACATACACACTCAGGCAGACATGTTACAATTTACGTGTATGACCGTTTTTTGTTTATTTACCCGCCATGCAGGCAGCCATACTCCGTTTTCGGGGGTGTGCATGCTGGGAATGTTCTTGGCACAACGCACCGAACGCTGGATCTTTGACGTGCGTATACACACGAGGGGGGTTCAGGCACAGGCAGGCCTGCACACATGTCGACCTGGGAGATCGGAAAAATATCCACCCATTACCCACCAGGCGCCCGGTTACCAAGATTCGAACCCGGGACCCTCAGATTGAAAGTCCAACGCTTTAACCACTCGGCTGTTGCGCCCGTCAGATAACTGTAAAGGGACACAGTGGTGACCTTTCAAGAACTCCCCAAGGACTATAAATGAAAGATACCTGAGAAGCTGACGTTATACTAGTCTTTCGAGTAATGGCCAACAGTAACAGTAAATTTGAAACATGCCGGAAGTTCAGTTTCTTCAGGTTAACTTTAAAGTTTTACATAATGTTTCTTGAGCAAAGGTGTCACTGAATTATGCACGTTTAAAATTCTCAGAAAAGCTTGAGAACCTACGGACTCTTCTAGTTCGAAGAAAATCATTTTGAGTACAACGTGAACAGACCGGCAAACAGAGGAGCCAGACCATTGAGCAGTTCACAAATTATGCCATCAGAAAAACCTTCGAATTTCCCAAGGAACTCTACCTCTAGTATATAAAGTACGCGGCTGACACAGGCAATAGCCCAGTCACTGCACGAATGTCTTATATTTTCTGTTCGAAGAATACACATAATTCAGATCAGAGAGATTACGTGGAGATATAGCTGAAGTAAAGATTTGATCAGTCAATATGAACTTAAGAAATGGCAAAAAGCTCATCAGTGACATGAAAATCACACTTAGTTAACTCACTTTTCTGCATATCCATGCTTTGAAGCAAGCGAGCTTTGCATTCAGACAAGCAAGCAGTTATCGTCACTTTTGGCCATCGCCTTGAAGAAGCGATTTGAGAAATGAGCTTTGTTGGATAAATACTTTAGCGATCAGATAAACGGAGAAATACTTCTGTGACATATAGCACCACTGGACAGAAATTAGTTTACACGCCATTTCCCATTCTATCCCCACTCTGACATGGTGTTGAGGTCACTAGAAACAAAGATTCCATTGTGTTGGTTCTCTCTCTGTCTGTGGGATGAGTACATGAATAAATCGTCAGGAACAAAGGGGGAAAGTCCAATGCTAGGATGATGTTGTTACCTGATATATTTGGTGAACTTAAGGAAGAGATATGGACTGAAAACTGTGCCTTTTCCATGGTACCCACCATTACAAATGCTGGGGTGATGTTAATAAATTATTTGATATAATTGGTAACCTTAAGAAGGAGATGTGGACTGAAAAACTGTGCCTTTTCATGGAACCCACCATCGCTTTATGTTCTACCTTGACGATGTGCTTTTTGGTGTCTTTCATTTTCAGATAGAATTTCCAAAGTTTATTTTATGTAAGATGTTAATAACTCCAAACATTTATAACACTTCGAGGTCCACAGTTAAAGGGAGGCACAGCCCGGCCGTAATTTCAGCACAGTTATCTCTTCTAGAGATCAAGGAATCATCAAAATTCACTTGCTTGGCTTTACTACAGTCTGTCTGCGGATTGCTCCAAAACACGTAGACAGAAGCTTACAAAATCAGGATGGGTGTGCTTTTGTTATCTTTTATCTGAGAATTACCAGACTGTTTCAGTCAAAACAAGGTCTCGGTATACTAACGGTCTGTATCACCGTACGTGAATGATATGTGCCCCAAAGACTCAAACTCTTTTGGGCTGTGTTTATCTTATTTGGGGGCTGGATCGGACACACCCTCGGGAAGCCAGTGTCCAGCATCACACGCCAAGCCCTGACCTGGAACCCGCAGGGAAAGAGGAAGAGAGGCCGGCCTCGCAACAGCTGGAGGCGAGACACCGAGGCAGAGCTGAAGCAGCAAGGGACCAACTGGACTGGAATGGCCAGAACAGAGTGCGATGGCGAGGGGTCGTCGATGGCCTATGCTCCACCAGGAGCGATGGGCAAAATGAATGAATGAATGAATGATCTTATTTGACCCCAAGTCCGCTGCAGGCAGCAGATGAGTTTTAGGAGAATCAGGGCATGTATGCAGACCAGCTAGTGCCTTAACAAAACAATCAACGTGTTGATTGTGGCTACACAACAGAAGAACCCTCTCCGTGTGTATACACATACGGAAAATGATCTTGTTATTCATGTCCGTATTCGATGATTAATGGAAACATCAACAAGCTCATCACACACACAACCTAAAACGGAATATTGTTGCCTAAACGGTAGAATAAAAACAATCGTACACGAAACTTCTTCTTTTTTCATTTGAGTATCCACAATCATCAGGCTGATTTCGCGATACTGTTATGGTCGAGGTCCGATGGTCGAATGGTAAAAAACAAAAACAAAAACCAAAAACAACCTATAATACGTTCTCCGGCAGGTCGTTTATATAAGCGAGGAAGAGGCAAGGCCCAAGCACTGATCCCTGGGGGTAGCCGGATTTTACCCAAGCGAATTCTGATCGTGCTCCCTCTACTATGACTGCCTGGCGTCTGTCTGAGAGAAAGTTTGCAATCCAGCGGTTGACTTCGCCCCTGATGCCATATCGGTGGAGTTTGTGCAGGAGAAGGCTATGATTGACCTTGTCAAACGCCTTGGCAAAATCCATGACAAGGATATTTGTTTGTCTGCCCTAGTCCATGCTGTCCACCAGTTCACTGATGAGGTCCAGAAGCTGAGTCTAGCACGATCAGTTTTTCCTGAATCCGTACGTGCTGCTGGTAGCAAAGGAAAAAGCCCACTCGAAGATGTAAGTGAACACAAGACCTGCAGCCAACAAAAGCAGAAAAGGTTACTGAAGTGCATTTCTTGATTCCAAATGTCCAGGTAAATGTAGACTCTTACTTTAATCAAGAATCTATTTTCTCAGTAAGTGTTCGGCCTTTACCAACACACCGAACCACATATTAAGAAGCCATTAATTTTTCTTTAAAAATTCTTTTTAAAGCTTGTGAATGATTGGTGTTCGTTCCGAATGCATGCTTTATTGTGGGGAAGCCTTTGCCATTTGTGAGTGGTGGGGTGCTTGCGAGTCACTGAGCTGAACGGGACTCGATGTTGCGAGTGCCCGTGCATTCATGGGTGTGTGTGTGTGTGTGTTTGAGTGTTTGAGTGCGTGTTGCAGGGATGTGTCTTTTAGAGGGCGTTGTGGATGAGTGGTTGTTTAATGGAGGTACTGTGCGCGGGTGTATTCTGACACATGTTTTTCTGTGTGTGGGGATGGGAGATATGGAGGAGGGGAATGGGGGAATGAATTGTCAAGCGCTTTAAGCAGTATTTCTTGAAACTATAAATGTCTATTATCATCATTATCGTAACTCTGAATTTGACCTTGACCCTAAGGTCCCATAGTAATAGTTCATCAAACTGACAACTTCATTCCCATAACGTTTTTGGTAAAGACAACTTCATTCCCATAACGTTTTTGGTAAAGACAACTTCATTCCCATAACGTTTTTGGTAAAGACAGCCACAACAATCAGAAATCTAAAACAAAACAAAAAAACACAAAAAACAACAACAACAAAAAAAACGTTCAGAAAGGTAGATGTAATACAGGAAACCAATCCTCTTTGGTTTTCTTGGTCTCATGGGAGGCAGTGGCTGCTGCCAGATGTTCTTACCACAATCAGCACGCCAGTTTGAACTTTTTCAGGGCTTCCACCTAACCCAGTGGGGCCAGTGTCTGGGCAGAGCTGTCCAAGCCATTCATCGATTGTGGAGGACAAGAATGACTACTTGGGATCAGCAGGTTACACCCACCTAAAGGAATTCTGAACTCATAGACCACAGACATGTAGTGTTGACAAAATTCAGTGGACCATGAGCATGAGGTATCATGCTCTTTCAGCCCATCGCTCACTTCTGTCCTTGTCCAATCCATATCCCCTTTTTGGGAGATCAGAAAACAGAGAAACATTTTCACAAACTTTTTCCACCAAAAGGGTTATTGGCACTTGTTAATCTCCTCTACTGTGTTATGGCAAGTATTTCATAAACTGCCTCTGGTCAAGATCAGCGATGGTGTTCAATGTCAGTGTCACTGGGCTTCAGGTACTGAAAATGCTTCACTGTTTTCAGCTGTTGTCCACTGAAAATGATCTTGGTCTTAACTGGTTCAGTGTATATGTCCAAGAGTGGTGGATCTCTGCATGCGCTTGAGAACATGCAACACAAAATATCTCACCCCACAGGGTGTAAAATAAACAATATCATGGCCATTTGGTGGACTGTGATCGATGCCAAACTGAATGTTACTGCCAGAACATCCAAAATAAACACATAGCCTATGAGTGATTTGATGAATAGACTTTACTCCCAAAGTTAAGTGGTCTGAAGCCTTGTGGGTTGAGGGTGAAGATTTCTTTAGCCATACTCAAGACTGTGTACAGATCTGCCAATGAACTTCATAACTTTGTGTAAATATACATGTAGAAAATGAAATATACACTTTGAGATTCAAGTCAGCCTTTCCCAGGTTATGGAAACACAAACATAGCATCATGTATTGTCACTGAAAATGATGAATGGCTGCCCTGGAATAAAAATTGGTTCTGTACACAGAAGCCAGCTTGTTCAAAATGAGTGAATAAGTAAGTCGCAGTCTGTGAATGCAGAACACCAACACTCATGCAACACATCAAAAAGAAAATGCAAACACACACCTTTATATTTTTTTTTATTTCACCATGATCAAATACATACAATTTTTGCATGATGTCTTTTATTTATTTTCTTATTTATCTTTTATTTTCTATTTTATGTTTTTTTTTAAACCATTTTCTGTATTTTGGCTAGAAATATATTTACCTTACAAACATGAACATTTGGCAGACACATTGGCGACATTTGCCTTTTTCTTTTGTTTTAATAGCTTTAAGTCAACACAGCTGGATACAGGCACACATCAAGATAAAACCACAAGAAAAACTGGACTTATTCAACATGCATAAAACTTTCCATATCCATGACTTAGTGTGAAAAAATAAAAACAACAAAAATCAAACACACAGCTCCGCACCCTGAGAGGCGCGACAATTCCAGTTCCATTATATAATAAGTCACTTTGGATACCTCGGTGTCAGCAAATGCTGACAAGTGAACCCAATGCAGGCAATGGAAGATTAGGTGGAAAGGTGGGGTTCAAGAACACTCAAACACTAAGGATGTATGTTTGTTGCTGGAGCTTGTTGACCAACTCCCAAACATTTTCAGAGGAGTCAGTGATGGACATGTTGCTGTGCTGTGAACTCGCTCATTAATCAAGGGTCCAGATCTGCAGTGCTTCAGACTGCGGAAAAACAGGTAACATTTCTAACAAGCTGGACAGTTTGGTAATCTTGAGCAACAGTGAGAGAGAGGCAGAGACAGACAGAGAAAGAGAAAATCTGAAACACACCAATGCTTTAAAAAAACATCTGTTGAAGTCCTCCACAAATAAACATATGGCAAATCATTCTAACACAGTCAACCAATCACAAAGTTGCAAACAGAGTAGAAATCCTGGGGAGAAACAAAAAGCATTGTCAGACCAATTTCACCTCAATCCACATGAGACTTGGCAACTTAAGCCCTTGTATATTCATCTGTATTCATCTCAAATTTACAAGGGTGAGAAGCCCCAAAATATATGATTCTAACAATTCAATTTCTAAACAGAAGCAGTTTACTTTGAACAGGTACTGTTTTCATTTTATTTGCTTATTTTGACACTGTAGTGGTGTTGTTGCCCATTTTATTGGCTGGTTGAATAAATGCAAGCATTTTCGATATTTCAGAGAATAATTTGAGACACTTCAGATATCTACATAATCCAAATGTGGCAAATTATTCATGACATGTGTATCCATAAAACAAAGCATAAAAAACAACCCCTTTCAGATGACTAGATGGAGCACACAGAAAACAACATTATGTCTTCATATTTCTGTCATTCACACTGTGTGCAGTTTTGAAGATGACGTTATACTGCTGTATGAACTGTGACAATGCAAGACCTTGGTCAAAGTTCAATGCCATGCATCAGTAACATAAGGGAGACCAGGTGTTGATGGGATCCCAAAATTCTGAACACACAATTTCCATTGTTTCAAAACTTCCAATCACACACACACACACACACACACACACAAGAGAAAACGTATCTCTTGCAGCATGTGAAAACAAACCTCCGGCATCGGCATACTGGGACTCCCTGTTCACTTGTCAACATACAAAGGAGAATAAGAATGTGAGATCCTAGAACATGTAAAATGGGTAGTGTAAGTAATGTCAGGTAAAAAGAGTAACTGACCATTTCTTTTCCTTCTCTTTTTTTAATTTTTAATTGATGCTTCATCCTTTAACAGGTGCTGGTGTGTCAATGTGACAAACCACTCCATCTCCTGAATTAATGGTAGTGTTTTTGAATAAATATAAAACTGCACAATGTTACCACACTTTAGAGATCTGTGTGGCTATGATTCACAATTCACTGAACAGGTCTTCAGATCAGGGGCCAGCAGTGACTGCAAACAATGCCACAATGCAGACTCTGCAAGAGGTATTTCCTTCCCCCTTCACCCACAGTGATCTGACCACTGTGCATACTCTCTTCTTTCCACCAAAGACATGTACCAACACACCTTCACTACAGTGACAAATGGGCGAGAGAGAAAACATTTACCCTGCAAAATCAGTGGTGCTTTCTTTGCAAACAGCCTTCTCCCATTTTGTGGAGCATTCATCAGTGGCAGAATGTAGATAATGTGTTGACGCATGATGCTGAGGCCTTGAGCTTTTCATAAAAAAAGATGAGAACTGCTGAACACACATCCAACAAGACTTATCCCTCTTGTCTCTGTTTCAATTAAAGCTGCTTTCAATATCCCACAAAATATATTCTAGTGTTGTGGCCAAGACATTAGTTTTGTCATTTCTTGACTGCATTGTCTTTGCAATGCTCAACCAGCCCTGTCACTGATGTTCTGGTAAGAGGTGATAATTCTGGTAAGTTATCTTGCTCCATCATAGTGAAAGGAAAAAGCACCACTGACATTGCAAGCTTTGTTTTCCTCCTCTCCCTTTCCTCATGTTGTAGGTGGCAGACTGACTGCCGGTTTTCTGCATGGATCAGAAAACTGAGAGTGACTGACAAAAAATGAAAAAGAAAAAAAGGGAGAATTAAACACACACAGAGACTCAATAGTTTGCACATAAATACTTATATTGTCAATGACACTATGGAACCATTACACACAAAGTTTGTAGGGGTATGACTGACCAAATGAAAACATAAACCTCTTTACACATATGTTTTTACTGTACTAAATGTGGCAACAGACTCCACCTGGTATGTTTTGCTAATCTGCAGCTAGCTGACAGCTTTGTGTTTCATTAATCTTTCCCAGATACAGTATACCCTGGTATTCCATACTATCAGGCCCAAGGATAATGTCTGCAAGAATGGAGCAATCTGGTATGGCTGTGTTGTTGTTTTTTAATTTGGGAACTGCCCAGCGAGAGAAATTCCACTGACAGCATACAGTAAATTAGGAGCCAAAAAAGATTAGTCAGTATGGGTGTTTTTTTTTGTCTCCCTCGCTCTTTACTCACAAAAAGTTGTTCACACACAAATCCATGCATACATTCCTGTAAGTGGTCCTACTCCATATAACAAAAAAAAGCAAAAAAAGCAGCAAAGCAGACTGGTTTTTCTGTTTGCTCATGTATACAGTTGTACAAACACACATATCTTATTCTATGATTTTTGCTCTGCACCTGCATTCCTTGAATTAATTTTTATTTTGTCTTTGAATGCATTCCTCAAATTATTGCTAATCTTTTTTCATATTTAAAAATTCTTTTGTCCATCTGGAAAAAAAAAAAAAAAAAAAAAAAACAGGAAAAAAAAAGAAGGCCAAACCCTACCTTAAGAAAAATCCATCCAATGGCAAACAGGTTTTTGCAAGTGTTCTGTCATGCTTTCCTCGCCAGAATGAGGTCAGTCTGGTGGCAAGGAATAAAACCTGTCATTGACCTGACAACTTTATTGAACATTTATGATTTGTTTCTTCTTTGCAATGCCAATGGGACAGCCAGTTTGAGATATCACTTGCTTTGTGTAGATGCATGGGTATGGGGATCAGCCCATGTTTGCACTTTTTTGGCAGTGCATCTGCACATATACAAGCATGCAAAGACCCATTCTTTGTTCTTCATTTTAAGAACTGTATCTAGTAACATGCCACTACGATCATTGCTGCAAGCACACCATGTTTAGTTAGAAATTTACCCCCGAGAATGGAGTATGACTGCCGACATGGTGGGGTAAAAACGGTCATACACGTAAAAGCCCACTCGTGTACATACGAGTGAACGTGGGAGTTGCAGCCCACAAACACAGAAGAAGAAGAAGTTAGAAATGTATTCTGAATGGTCATTTGTTTGCATATTTACTTTGCGATTGCTTTTTTCTGTGCTGAAGGTTTTCATGCGTACAGTATAAATGCCCTTTCAAAACACAAACAACCAGTTTTGCACCTTTACTTTGAACGTGAAAATGCATTTACCCTGCATTTTGTCTGACTATACCTGATCAGGCACTGATCATCATTATCTGTCACTAAGATCATATGTCTAACAACTGTAAGTAAAAATACTATCTCTGAACAAGATCATTCTCTGTCACTAAGATATTATCCGCAAGAAAACTGTCGCATGTGGTGCATGATTCACCTGCCATACTGTGTGGAAACTGGTAAACATTAAATCTGCCAGAGGGTAGATGTGCCGAAACCACAATCATGACAAAACAAATATCACTGAACAAAGAATCAACAATCAAGTATCCTGGCACAAACAATAAATGGCTTCCAAAAGTTAGACGTAATGTAGATGACCAGTCTTTTTTTGTTTTGTTTTTTTGTTGTTGTTTTTCCTGTTCAGTACCAGGGAAGGGTGTGGCAATATCCCCTACCTCTTTTTCAAAAAGGGCTGACAACAAAGTATTCAAAAGAATGATAAAACGAAGATGTATGACCTCGTAACGCACGAAGCACAGGGCAGATGTGCTACCATAACCATGTCTCTTGACTGCAACATGATTTCCAGCTGCACAATGCATTGGATAAAATAAGAAGACTACAAACAATAGAATGGAGGAGAAAGAGCTCTCAGAGAGAAAGGGCGCCATATAAATGTACATTATTATTATTATTATTATAAAGAGAGAGTGGGAAAGACAGAGAGTGAGAAGGAGAGACAGAGGGAGAGCACTCAGAAAGACTGGAAATGAAGAGGTTATGGGTCAATACAGAAGTAAGAAACGGCTAAGAAGGGGTTACAGAGTGCCAGTGATTAATAATGCAAAAAAAACAAAACAAAAACAAAACAAATAAACAAACAAAAACACTGGCAGACATGACCAAAAAGCAGTTGAGGAGAACAGGTGATGTCAAATGGAAAAGCAAGAAAGCAGACCACAAAAGAAGTAGCGTGAAGCAGAGGGAGACACTGAATCTCTCTGACCTCCCCTCCAAGAACAATGCAAAGGATAAGATAGTCAGTTCCACAAACATAACAATCCTAGCACATTCAAACTTAGTTCGGTCTCGGCCACCAGACAAAAGTTTCTGAGACAATTGGGAAGCTACCAAAGTCTTCTGAACATTTATTTCATTGCTGCACATCCAATCATAATTTCATTCTCAAAGAGACAATCAAGTACAAACAAAATAAAACCTACCAGCTGAAAAACGAAACAAACAAAAAACAACTGCGAAAACAAATTTATCATTCACTAGTAGAGTTTGATTTTTGTTGTTGTGACAACAATATATGTAACTTAAAAAAGTGTTTAAAAAACAAAACTCCCTCTCTCTTGTCTGTTCACATTCATGATGCATAACTGCTCCTGGCAACAGACCTGTTCTGATTAGTCACAATCAATCAACGTGCACCCTACAATGTTGTGTTACAACTTAAAAACAAGCAACCTTTCATAAACAGTCAACACATCTTTTTTTCATGTGCATTCAGCTTCACATTTCCATCACAACAATCCCACCACATTCAGACCATATTAACCTGAAACTTTGCATCTACAATGCCATGTCATCAGTTGTGTTGTTCATCCAATTTAAGAAGTTAAGGGGGAGAAGGCAAGAAAGACAATATGCCAATTCCACAACGCTCATCTTACATGCGACATCAGCTATACTATGAAGTTATACTATTACAGCATCAAGCATAATAAAATTCATGTAATAACTGCGAAATTAATCAAACAAAAGTTACTTTAATTTAAAAACAGTGCAACCTTAAAAATAAACAAATCAAAAAATCCCATGCTCAAAACTTCTTAAAATGCAAGAGAAATGTTAATGTTCTGTTTTTAAACATGGCAACAATAAAATTTTCAGTTATTGTACTGCGCTGTTTCACAAACAACTATTCAGCTCAAATGCTTGGACTGATACTCTGTAGTTCCATTCCATTTTGGATATTTTCAGCAAGGTATTAGGATGCATGCACCAATATTTCATTGTCACATCCCACTGAGGTCATTTCAGTGAGGTATTACTTTCAAAGATTTCAAACAAAAACGCCCAAAACATTACTCCTGTGATTGCAATTAGTGACTAGAGACAAGCTGTCACAGACAGTGCAGAGTGGACAGATCTCTTAGACGGGGCCTTCAGTCCTAAAACTACTAGTCAGGTCAGGCTACTTAATTAACAGCAGCGGTCCACATCAGCTGAAAACAGCTGACCAGTAGTTGACAGCATGAGGTAAACAGAAACAGCATGAAACTGAGGGAGTGGGGGTGGGGGTATTAGTGCTAGGCATCTACGTAGCTGATTCACTTATTCACATGGTAATAATCATGGATCAGGAAACAGAGGACCTGAGAATCACCATCTGATTTCCATGATGTTGACTGATTTTGATACTGGGTGAGGTATGCTGATTGATTTTGATACTGGGTGAAGAACAGTAATCACAGACTTGACACATTCTCACAACTCTCCATTATTGCAGACTTACTCCACTTGGATGTCTAATGAACTTTTTTCTCTGGAAGATGGTGAAGAAAGCCTGGCTTCTGGCGGATGACAGCATCACAGGGCTTTTAATGTTATTTCAATTAAAGCAGGTGATTCAAAGTGGATGGAAGTTTTCATAATCCAGCCTCTTTCTCCCTTAGTTAACTTTTAAATAACATTCTGTTTTCCAATTTCATTCAACCCATTTTTTGTGTATTTCACACACACATACATACACACACACACACACATTTTTCTTCTGACATTTCCTTTTTTATTTATGTTTTTATTTTCATATATTTGACATTTCGATGTTACATGCACACACACACACACTCTCTCTCTCTGAAAATAACTAAAATATGGAACATGAACAAAATGTGTTGAAAACTGTTTTAAAAGATGTGTAAAAGTGGTCAAAACAATTTACTTTTATTCAAACTGCAAATGTGAAGTCCCTCTGTCTATATACAGGTGTGGTCAGTGTTTTCATTTCTGACTGAGTGCCATCATAGAAATGCAGTATTAATGAAAAGTACTTTAACATGAAGCTTATATAACCTACTGTAGTAAGACCTAACAAAATAATGCTTTTTTAAAGTCACTGCTTTTGCAAGGATAAAAGTGAAAGGTTTCAAAAGCATTTAACACTTCTAACTTTCTGTGGGTGAACTGATACAGTCTATATTTCTGTTGATAATTCCATTACTTGTACAAAAAAAGCAACATTTAAAACAGTGGAAGCAAACTCAGAACAACGTTTTCAGTCTGAGTGAAAACTCTCTCCCTCTGACCTATATCATTCATCCTCATACCTTGTTAAAAAAAAAACCACAAAAAAAAACCACACACACATATACAACAACAAAAAACAGACTGTAATAATTAGTGTAAAGCATGTGTTTTACACAGGTTCTCTGTCTCATGCAAACTTATACACACACACATGTTGAGCAAAGGCAGAATGAATACAACAGTCAGTGAACAATATGTAATTTGTCCTCTGTCATGTCTGTGTGTGTGTGTGTGTGTGTGTGTGTGTGTGTGTGTGTTTGTCCAGTGTGTGGGGGGGTGTATTTGTGTCTGTGCGCGTGTGTCAGTGTGAGTATGCTTGTGTGTGTGTGTGTGTGTGTGTGTGTGTGTGTGTGTGTGTGGAAAGAGTCCCATGTCAAGGTTGAATAATAAATACAGCATCAACAACCTCCTTCTGGATGATTCCTGCTCAGTTCCTGCTTTCAGCTGGGAAATTCATCACCATGCATCATTAATGCACAGCCACAAAAATTCTTAATCCAGCAAAATTTTCAACACACTTTTTCTTTCTTCACAGACAAAAGCATTAAAAGAAATTCCACGAAGGAAAGAAAAAGTATACTGGCTTCCATGTGAGTAGATTTCATACAGTCTGAAGGAGAAAAGGAGAAACCCTGTATAACTGCCAATTCCCTACAGTCACTCTCCTTCTCTCCTCTGCAAAGGCTGAGAACCACTGGAGGACAATTACTGCCAAAAAATCAAGCAACACGAACACCTTTTCGTCAAGAAAACAATTTGTACATTAAAACCCATGGACAGATGAATCTGATTATTCGTTAAATGAAACTGACAGAGGGCTACAGAGATGTCACAGCAATGAATCTTTACGTATTGCGGAGAAAATGATCAGGCTGGGTCTATTTTTTTAATTTCAACTCATACTAAAACATAACAAAGCACAATTTAACAATATACAAAAACACCTACATCATTATGGTTAACACACAACATTTGCTGAAGATGATCCACAATGATCACTCACCACATTCTGGAGAAGATCACCAGATCAGCATTTTAAGACAATTCAGATTATAATCATGACCCTTCAAATACAAAAATTCAGATATGCTGAGGAGTGGGGGTACGGTAGAACACATTAAAAAAAATCTTCTGATCAACTCTAGATAATACTAAAAATAAGATAATTAAAAAAAATTAAAAACACTGAAATATGACGGCTGACAAACTTGGTCAGGATGGTCTTTTCTCCCCTTGACAGAGGCAAATTCATGGAAACAGTACAAAATCAAACAGGCAATAAGGAAATGACTGAAAGAAAAAGAAAAAGAAGACAGGGGGAGGAAAAGAGGGGGAGGGGGGGGGGACAACCCCCCCCCCCCCCCCCACAAAAACAAGCAAACAAAGACAGTAACAAAGTTGTGCAGAGTTTTGAGAAGAGGAGGAGACCACAGCAGGAAAAACCATCTCCACCTTTCAAAGTATGTCATTATCTATAAATTAACTTATTCATTATCATTGTTGCTAACAGCCAAGCTGACCACACAGGGCTGAATCAGGATTGAAAACATCCATGTCAAAAACACCACCATCAGTGCCAATCATGTGGAACCAGAACAGACAACAGATAACAAAGAAGGGAAGCGCAGTCATGTATGCAAGCACATGAACTCATGGCATGCTAGTGCTGCTACCATTCTCAGATTCTTTCCACTTTCCACCCGGGATTAAGAAAAGATGAAAAAGAAGAAGAAAGAAGACCCTGAACATAAAAAGACTTTTACACCCCACACAAAATTATACAAAGACTAAAGAGATCACACACACAAAAAAACAGACATGTCAACTAAAACCACAAACTCGCAATTCACACGTCCTCGACAGACACACACACTGTTAAAAAATAGAAAAAAACAAAACAAAACAAACAAAAAACAACTAAAAAAAGCACCCAATTATCAAATCCAGAAAGACACAAAAATATTACAGTTATATGTTATCCAGGAAAAAAAGTACAGACGAGGCACCAGTACCTTAAGCAAGGCAAAAAACAAGAAAAAAAGAGAGACCCCCCCCATCCCCCCCCGCCAAAAAAAACACCCCGCTAAGATAGTGATAGAAAAGAGGACATTTCTAACACATAATCTTCCAGATGGAGAAACCACTAATACTACAGTTCACAGTTATAGCCAACTGAAAAAAGTCCCCTGCGTCTGCACAGGAGACTTTCCACCTTTGACAGAAGACAACAAATTCTGAGAATGATGACATGAAAATCATCTGTCTCCTGCAGCTGCCAGTCATGTGGCCTTGCTATAAAAGTGAATTTGTTGCTACTTTACTGATAATGATAAGCTGGACTCATTGTGATTTTTAACCAGGTACGAAACAAAATATTCTAAGTCAGTAAGTGGCTTGAAACATGATTTTTGTCCTTTTTTTTCTTAATTCTAATCAAACCAATTTCCTTTTGGGAAAAAACATTAAAAAAAAGAACAAATGAAGGGAGAAACTGTCACCTGTACACATTAAGATAAAAATGTCAATGAAATGTACTGCGTGCACTGCTAGCCTGTGTGGTCAATGTATTCAACATAGAAACCACTGCAACATACGCAAACTAGACCTCAACTTTTTTTTTTCTTCTTTTTTTAAACTATAGCTCAGTAGCTATTTGTATCAAGCTGACATACCAGAAGTTTGAAAATCATACTTCTAAATTAAACTTAAGCACACACACAGGGTCATTCAGTCATAAAGTTAAACCTCACTCAAATACACGTATGTCCAAATCCAAACAGACAAAGAAATGTAGCTTTTACGACCCCCAAAGTACTTAAACATTCAAGCCTATGCATAAACATACAGATTGTTCCATTACTTCCCACCTCCTTCCACCCTTTCTCCCAATCTTTCCACCAAACACACTGATACATGAGCACACATGACATGCATGCGAGAGTGCAAAACTGCACATGCATACAATAACAAACACACACACAAACAGCGATAAGTTTACTAAGCCTTTGTCACTTTCAATACTAAAAGGGCAAACCAGTGTGCTAAAACCTTAAAAGGGGTTGTTAAACAAAATCCATGTAAAATGCTGAAGCCAAGTGTCCCGGTCCTCCTCATCTCTGCTGTGAAACAACCCCAACAGCAAGTCCCTGTTCATCCTGTGTGTCAGCAGTGCAGCAAGAAGAATCTCAAGAAGTTGATTCCAAGTCTTCTGACCAGTTCACAGTTTCTGACCTGACAAAGCAGGAGCCATAACATGACAACAAACAATTGTCCACATTGCTGAGAGTCCAACACTAAGATACTATCATCATAACCCTGCAAAACCTGAATCATTATTCACTTCTTTTATTCTGTGCCATATTGTATTATAGAATTTGCAGGCCAAAGTCCAGGGGAAAATGTTCAAATCTTATCATAACAGAACCTCATTACAACGATATCAGAGGCAGAATGATGGAAACTTTCTGATTTAATGTTTCTGAAACTAAGTTTAATATTCTTTCATATGTTCCAGGGATCTACTTTTGTCACAGCTTTGTTTGCTGTAAGGACTGTTTCTGTCAGTAAAACTTCAAACATTCTGCTGATGGCATTAACACTCCCCATTAAGACCTGTGCACTGAGTTCACATTTACAGCTTACTGTGTGCAATAGATGGAAAGTACAATTGCCAAGACTGGTACCTGCCATCATCATCAAGCTATGTTAGCAAACATTATCATCACAAGAGATCTATCAACCAGCTGAGCACAACTTCGTACTGTGCATTTCCACTTTCCGTGCACCAACAGGGCAGCACCTTCTGCTTTCACTGTTATACTCTACCACTGCTGTTACTGTTTGTAAATATATTTCACCCATGCCAATCACTGGGCAACATTCACCATTCTATGTTATGTTCACCAGAAAAAAACAAAATAATATGCATGCCAAATCACCGGAGCAAGATCCAGCATTGTACCCATGTCCATTACAAAAACAGAAAAAGAAAAAAAAAGATGACCAGTACATGAATGCATGCCAAACCAAATGGGCAACATTCATCAATTTCTGTTTGTCAATCAGAAAGTACTTGCTCATCAAAGTGTTCAAGCAGTATTCTATAATCAGCAGCTGCTTTCAATGGCATTTTCCTTCAACATCATTCTACTGAGGCAAAACTGAGTAAAGTCATGGGGAAATGTTTATCCCCAGAACTGCACCATCATACACGCTTAAATCCTAAACATGCAAAACTTACGCACTTTTCATAGCACCAAATCAATGTCCTACCTATCTGATGTAATTTTGTTTTCTTCTTCTTTCTCAGAGGTCATGGACTTCAACTCTATACAAACCCACTCATTTTCTTGGTAGTTCATTAAGTTTTCAGCCACATTCCTCCTACCATTGGTAGCCATACTCTGTTTTGGGGGCCCGGGGTGTGGGGGTGGGGGCATGGGGAGCAGGGGGGGGAGATGTGTGCATGCTGTGTGAGTGTTCATGTTTTATGACCAAGCCAACACAGGCAGAGATCATGGGCTCTGTAATTTGACAGTTGCGTGTGTTCATGTATAGATATATATATATATATTCATATGTATGTGTTTGTTCAAAGATTAAGGCACTAGCAGGTCTCAGATGTTCACTTGATATATTCAAAATATTCTTTACCCTTTATCTGCCCTCTGGTGTGGCCAGAATTTGAACCTTTAACCTCACTAGCCTTCTCACCCAGTGGTGGTCCAGCACTCTAACCTGTCCACTATTCCACATGTCTAATTTCTTACTGTCAAACTGATTCATTTTTTAAGTGAAAGCCCTCTGTGACACATTCACTGGCCAGAACTCTACATATAACCCTTCTTGAGTTCATAGCTTACACATTTCTTAAAACAATGAGTCACTACGGTAAAAACATCAAGAAAACAAATAAACAAACAAATAAAAAAACCAATGCTGTTATAAATTCATAGCTCTTTTGCTTTTCCCAATGAAATTTATCATTACCAAACGATTCCCACTGACATTCATCCTTTCCAAAATGTTCCTATAGTGACACTGATTTATCATTTCTAAACATTACAGTCTGAAAATTATGGTTTATTACTAAATGAAGAATATCCTAGTGAACCACCTTCAACAAACACAAGTGTAGTGATCTTCTCTGCTCTTCGTAACTGATGCAGCATTCTGTCTACAATCACTGACTTTGTATCAACTTAACCCAGACAGAAGAACTAATACATATAACCATATATCGCTATTGATATTTTTTAGGGAGATTCACAGCACCAGCACAAACTGACCAAGCACAGCTGATATTCTACAGGTTCAATTATATTTGTTTTAACTTAATTAAGCAGTCATTATTATCAGAAGTTTTGATGACTTTCCCCTCCAGGCTGAAATAAACAACACATTTCTATTTATAAACAATCCAAAATTGAACACAATGAAAATGCTATGACATGTTGATATTCTGGAAAACATTGCTTCTCCCAAAACGGTAATCATATCATACGGAACCTGAATGAAAAACAATATCTATGTAGCAGTCTACAACAGAATGCAAAATGAATTTGATCAAAAAGGAAGTTCCTTGGAAAAGGAGAGTAAACTGTATGAAATTTATACAGAATGGCATCATCATCATTATGTATTCAATAAATCACAGAGGAGCCTCAACATGTGCCACACAGAATAGCAGTAGAATTCACTGAACAAAGTCCAGACCATTTTTTCTTTACTTGAGGTTCAAAACGGCGCCACCTTAAGCTCGTAAAGTTTCACAGAAGTCAACAATCTGGAACATTCGTCTTGTGATTAATATTGATGGAATCAGTGTACACGTTCATATAATCAATATGCATACGCTCCATGTTCAGAAACACAGCAACAGGTTCCTCACCAGAATCCTTCCAGGGGGAAACTGCTCGCGCATCAGAGAAACTGAAGTGTGCCCAGGAAAACACTGCCAACACCAGGACCCAGCTTTTCTTCAGTGCCACAAAACAGTCAATGTCAATCAGTCTGCGAAACATTATCTGAAGAACAAACCCTTCCTGGGGTTAAAAACATACTTTCCAAAAATACTAAAAAGACTTTTCTTTGACTCTCACTCAACAGGTTCACACATGTGTGTCCATTCACATTCAACCCCATGCCACTGCAAACTTTGTTGTCAACTACTCTTGTACCAGTTCAATCAGCTTTTCATGTTTAGTAGAGGAACCTGAATGACAGTCTTCCATGACTGAAGATGATGCACCAAATGAAGCTGAGAAGGGGACACAACCTCCTCCTGGCCTGACTGACAGTGGTAGTTGCAAAGCCCGAGTCTTGTCTCCCCATCTCAGACAGGGCTGGAAGTGGGAGGATTGACACTGTCACAGCACAGCCCAGGACCATGTCCAGCTTGGAAGTGGTAGTAGTGTGCGCAATATTGCCAGTAAGGATCCAAACAGGTACAAGAATATAATCTATACTCTGTTGTTTGTGTGATCTGCAAGATGTTGTGCACACAGAAATTTATGTCTCCACTTGTTCTCAACACTCAATCTCAACACCACAACAGATTCTTTTTTGCTCATCCTTTTCAATTTGCAGCCTCTCATCAGCTATACGACACACATACACATAGTCTCACATGCATAAACAAAAACAAAAACATTAAACTGTCAATTTAAAAAAGTCACTACATGCACACACCATTACCTTTTCCTCAAGAACAAACTATGTAAACCAGACTGGGAGTCTACCTCATCAATGCTCTTTTTTCTCTCTCAAAAACTACTAAAAACATGAGTTCACTGAACGTCTGAAGACATCATTACATGTGGATCCAAATCAATGTCACCAAATTATAATACACTCGGTCAGTTCAGCAGTCATGAAGAGCTTCAACACTTGCATTCCCTTACCCAGCTATTTAAAGAGGGGAATGAAAACCCACAACCCACTCCAGCATCCCTCTGCCCCCCCCCCCCTCCCCCTGTACACTACATGTTGCAGGAGGGGGGGATAGCAGCATGAATGCCACACAGCAGACAGTGGTGGTCAATGTCAACCAGGGTGATGGATTCTGGGAAAGCAATCACGGTCACTGCAGCACTGTGTCACTAACACTGCCTTTGACATCCTCTCTGTCACCAGCACAAGCAGTGGAGACTGACTCAACAACAAGGGCCACCCCTTCAGGAAATCCTCAAGACTGATCACACCTCCCAAGTTTGCATGTCTGCAAGCATGTGTTTGCATGCATCCAAACAATCTGGTGCTGCAAATGTTGTGGATGCCAGCATGTGTGTTTGGAGACAAGGGAAAGTATCCAAGGTGGGCAATGAAGATTCAAACCATCACAGTTAAAATGCACATCAGTGTAAAACAAGTCAGCGGTACGAGCATCCAAGTCTTTCTTTACAGCTGCAAAAAGCATCTTTTCACACAAAATATCATTAATTCCAATCCTTCAGCACATGCACATAATAATCTACACAGGTGAAAAAAAGAGCGCATGGAGTCCAGAAAGTGAGGGCCTGCAGCCCACCACAGTGAACACGGGGTTAGCAGATCCAGGACGGGGACGGGATGCTGTCCTTGGGGGTGCACACACCTCCAGCCCATCATCAGTCGGAATCATCCCCTGGCTTGTACTTTAGCGAGTACACTGATTTCCCGGACATGGTCTCCATGGAGCTTTCATTACAATCAGCGGCCTTGTGGGTCAAAGAACCACAGTTGCAGCAGCCAGTGTTACGCTGTTTGACAGCCACACTGCTTGCCTGCTGTCCAGCAGCAGCAAGTCCCCCAGTGGGCAGGGGTTGAGGGGGGGCCATGGAGCCCCGGGTGCCCCCATGTCCCGTCCCCATGCCCGGCTGGGATGGGGTTCCCTGATAAAGTGTGGTGCCCGGCATCATGGGGTAGATGTGAGCCGTGGAGGGGTTGAGGGTGGGATACCCAGGGTGACTGTAGGGATACATGTCTGACGTATAGCCGTTGGTCAGGACTCCTGATGGTAGAGACTGGTTGGTGGCGTAGTAGCCGGACATGGCAGGCACAGGCATGATACCATTGGGCCCTGGAGGCACAAAGAAAGGAGGGTAGGGATATGGAACATGGCCGTACTGATTGTGTGAAAACTGCGTCCCTTGTGCACACATGTGACAGCCTTGGGAGGCCGGAGGGCTGGAGGCTGTAGCCACTTGAGTCACCGTCACCCCACCACCCTGGAGTGGGGACGACCGCAACGACCCATCTGTCACCAAACCACTAGCCCCGCCGCTGATGGACTCATTGCCAGAATCCCTCTGACTGTTTCCGTTACCACTGCCATGACTGGGAGAGCGATGGACTGCGGTGGCTGTGGTTGCTGATGAATGACTTGCAGTGACAACAGTGACGGGGTGCGAGGCAGACACAGTCATGACAGATGCTGAGCCTGGGAGTGATGTCTGAACGGAGCGTGTGGCCAGAGGGATTGAGAACATGCCTGGCTGAGCGGGATGGACAGGGGGCATATGGCCAGTCACCATGGCCCCCCCCTGGCCCATCCCATAGGGGACATGATGATACAGAGGCATGCGCTGAGGGGCTCCACTCTCCATCTGGGACGAGGCACCACCTTGTACCATGGGGTTCTGCATGTCTCCATGGCGCATGATGACATGGGGGATGACGGGACTGCCGGGTTTGTGTTCTGCAGGCATAGCAATCAGGTTCTTGCTGTGAAGCATTCCCCCCATGTTGGTGTGGGCTGGCTGGGGCTGGCCAGTTTTGAACGGCGGCCGCACCACTCCTGCTCCTGTCTGGATCAGGCTTGGACGCTGAGGTAGCCCTGTGGACATGATGGGAATAGCTTCTGTGGTATAGTTGTTGTTGGTGTTGTTGTTGCTGTTGGGCACCACCCCCATAATGCCCACTTCCCCCTTGGGGTCCACATACTGGCCAACCAGTCCTGGGGGAGCAGTGGGCGAGGGCTGATAGTAGAAGGGAATCATGGCCTGTGGCATGGCTTGCATTGGCAGGAGGGGGGGTTTGACTGTCGTGTCATCGGGCGGGGTCATCCGGGCACTGGCAGATGAAGGGCGGGGACTGCTAGAACCCCCTCCTCCTCCGCTGCCAGGAGACACCTTCACCTGGGCTGTCTTGCCTGGCTGGTGGTTATGGTTCTTTGCAGTGTCAGGGAGGATCTCCCCTTTCTCTGAAAAATCACATCCACATGGAGCATCAAACAAGGGCATTTCACACACAGGTTGATGGCAACAGATATATTACCTGTGTCATAAGTCACTCTCTTTGTGCAAGCCTGTACGGATTACTCTAAAAAGCACTGATGGGTGTGATTCTGTCTGCATGGATGCATGCAAAAGCATCTGGCATTGTGTACTCGTTTTTTTCAGAGGTTGGATTTTGTTTGTTTTTTTGCTGACTAATCTTTCAGTGTTATTCATATTCGATTACACTGTTTCCAGAGCACACCAACACATTATCATATTTTCTTACAATACAAAACCATATCATCACAAAGTGCCACCACACTGCATTGCATATCAGCACACAACATCCAGGGAATTGATAAAACAGACCTCAGTTGTGGAAACAGTATGTAAACATATTCAATATTCACACACACAAAAATAACCCATTACAAGACTAACTATAAAAAGAACCATATAAAATATAGAAACAATCAATGTACAGGGTATTAAAAATAAACACATTCATAAAATGAAAGTGTCACATCAATCATCAATGATATATGATATTATTTCAAGTACCCACCAAGCTTTCTCATTTTCAATAATCGCCCCCTTCCCTCTCTTGAATTCAGAGAGACAGAAACATCAATCTCAAATGCAAACTGAAGTTAATGAATGAACCTGTGCTCTCCATCTCTTCACATCGCCCTTCCCTCACTTCCTATCAAACTTTATGCACTCCAAGTTCATTTGCAGACTTCAAGCGTCATCACAAAACAAAAATATGAAGAAGGAACCACAAAAATATGAACAATAAATGCCATCATAGAAACAGAAAACAATGTAAACATGAAAACAAAAAACTATGAACAATGTCACATGCTATGGACAGCCACTGAGCAGCATCCCTGTAAGTCACCTCCCCAACCAAACTTATCCACATTGCCAGCACACACGTATCAACACAATGGTCAACAGACACTGACAGGGGAAAAGTCCAACAAAGAAAACACTGGTGCCACAACCCACCTCTGTCCAGATCTTCGGAGCCTTCAGAGCTGTCCTCAGCTGTCGCCCCTTTGCCTAAGTGTGCCCCCTGCATCTTGGCCGGCCCCGGACTGACCGGAGGACTAGCCCCACCCCCGCTGGCCACGTCAGACACTGCCCCTGAGGAGCTGTCCATCAGACTGATCCCTGAGCGGGGGGAGGCTGGGGCCAAGGGGACACGGTAGTGGCCGTAGGAGGACACAGGGAGCCACTGGGCAGGAGGATTGAAGGGGGGGTAGCCCATGTTGTCCACTACACCATTCATGAGCACCGGCTTCTCACTGAACACAGAGTGCACAGTGTGGCTGTTAAAGATTCCTTTCTCTCAATCTGCATGCATCAGTGGAAGAGCACAAAGCAACTAAGTAAGCCACTTCATCAACACTCACTCCTTTCTTGTCATGGAACAAAGCTCTCAAAGACTATAAACTGGAATCCCCCCAACCTCCCCCCAACCCCCAAAAAACCCCATCAATATCCCCTCCACACTCAAAAAACTCTGATGCAAACACACAAATGCTCAGACCATTCGGGCAGTAGAATTTTTTTTTTTTTCTTAAGTAGCTGAAAAATCCAAATTGCTTCATCAAAAATACAAAACCAATCACCATCACATTTCTGTGCAGTCAAATACAATTCAGGCCTGTTAACTCCCTGAATGACACAGAGTACTACCGCCCACACAGCCTGGACTCTGAGCCATTGTCTTCCCCACCTCCCACCCCTCCTGCACCGCCTCACACACACAGCTCACGTGTTGATCTGGTCCAGCTTGGAGCGCAGGATGTGCTGGGCATCGCGGGGAAGACCCTGTTTACTCAACTCTTCACAGCTCAGGCTGGACAACTGCACATAACCAATCATAATCAATTAATATTCATCATGACATGTACTTTTAATGCATCTGCTCACAGCTTTACAGCATCCAATTCAGCATACAACTGTACCTAACCCCATCTTAACCTCCTGCCACCTTTCATATCACACAATCACACACACACAGACACACACACACAGTCACTTCTGTTTCATCAGCACAGGTGGGTGTGTTATTACATTAACATACAATGTCACAAGATCAGTATGTTGTACTTATTCAGCTTAATAATTTTGAAGGAAAAATTAATTCAGATTGAAATAAATGGTGCTTTAGTTCCACAAAAAAGCTGAGTTACTTGAAAAGAAAACTGATATTCCACCATTCCACCAGTTGTTATAAATAACAAGGTATTTTTATTACAACTAGTAAAAAGACTGAGGAATCACACAATACACAAATTATGCATACACACACACACACACACACACACACACAAACGCGCGCACACACACACACACACAAACACGCGCGCGCACACACACACACACACACAAACGCAAACAGCTGACCTGTTCAAAAGAAAGGCTACCCAGAGCTGAGGCATACTTGTCCAGACCAAGCAGCTTGAGCAGCTGAGTGACAGAGGGGGTGGACAGGTCTGGGGAGGTGGAGCGACTGCCGGTGGGGGAGGTGGTGGTGGAGGACAGCTCAGAGCGGGAGGGGGAGACAGGGGATGGTTGTTGCTGAGTTGATGGTTGTGGCGGTGCATGCTGCTGGTGATGGTGCACCGGCATGTGTTGCATCACCAGGGTTGGGCAAGCACTGCTGCTCACATACATACACATGCTCTGCATTGTTTTCCAACATTTGAAGACTTGAAGCTATGCAGATTTAAAGCTCATTTAGATAAGGTGCTGTGGCAGAATTGGTAAGACACAAACTTCTGATCCAGTGTTCATCAGTGGTCAGGGTTTGATCTCCCATTTCGCCCTGGTATTGTATCCTTGGGAAAGGCTCTTAACTATGAGTTTCTTCACTCAACTCAGGTGTGACTGGGTACCTGACTTGGCTGGGGAAGGTTAAAATGGCAGAGGGAGAGGAGTGGGCCCAGCCCTCCTATGCCAAACCCTAGACACAGTGGATATGAATTCACTGCCTTAATGGCCGTAAAATACTAAAGCTCAATGCACATGGCAAAACTAGATTAGAAAAAAAAGTCCATTTCAAACTCACTGTGTGACAATCTTGGATGAAGGAACATTTTCCTAAAAAGCACTGGTTACAGTTTGTATCCGTTGCACTTTAAACATTTTACAAAAAAGACAACAACCAAACGATAGAGCAGAAGCAGTCACACATCCAAGCTGAAAGAAAGAGTAAGAATACTATTCATCAAACATTATTGGTATGATCTCGAAACCAACATTTTGGGGCATAGCAAGGCGTAGAAGGTAAGGCCCAATCCTCCCCTTCTGCTGTTCTAACCTTCACCAGCCATATCAGGTCTCTGTTAACACCAAAGTGGAATGATGAAACACTGAGTGAAGTGCCCTTCCAAAGGACACAAAATCACACCATGCCAAATTGCTACCTCAAACTCACTGGGTCAGAAGTCCAAAGTCTAATCAGTACTGCCATGGCACTCCCATATTTGGCGGTGTTTAAAACACTATCCGAAAAACATTCTGGTTTGGTTAAAAAACACACTCAAATATTATGCTTATGCAAAAATACAAAAGTGTTTACAGTGACACTGTGGCTTGCACTTGTGTGCATGGTCTCACATGGAATATTACAGAAGAGGATCATTATGGAGCCAGACAGTGGAGCGTTTGTGCCTGACAAGCAAATCCAAGCAATCAGTAAGCTACTGAACACAAGACTTCCATCACAGGGCACACACGGAGACACCCCAACACCAACTAACCTAGTAGGGAATCGGGGGACGATGCACACGGAATGACCAGCCGGGTAGATCCGGTGTATCCGCCCTGCAGGATCTGCACACAAACAGCAACTGTCCATTCTGTCTGTACGCTCAGTGTCTACTACATGGCTACAACACTAAACCCATATCTGTTTGCATGTAGACAGACAACTGTGTTAAGCTTTTGTGATATAACTGTGTGAAATCCTGCAAGTACATGTAACCCACTAGTAATTTTAATACACATTGTCAATATTGTTATTAACTTTAACTTGTCATTTCCCAAGTATCTCAATACTGTCAACACTGTTATTTACGTTAATTCATCATTTCCCAAGTATTTCAGTACTGTCATGCTGTTTCATCCACACTGTAAATGTTACACATATCACTGGCTCATACATGTGTACATTTATCTCAACAGCCTCTACACAGTATGAGTATACATCTAATCTCCATATTTACACTGTCAGTATCATCTTACTAGCTCTTGAACATGTCAACACTTACTGAATATGTCAACAACTAACATTCAATTTTTCTATGTGAGGTTTATGCAATGGACATGCCTTGAAACAAATTTCATGCAAGTTATAAATTTACTTCTTCTTTTTTTTTTTCTTTACAAGAAAGATAAAAGATCAGCTACAACCTACTATTCCCTAATCATTGTACAGTATACATTCAAAACTAAATTTATCCTATTTAACTGTCAAGAAAAGCTAAGCCCTCTTAGCTTCTGATACACTGCATCCTGGCTGATGAAAAAAGCAGGCATTCACGTCTTACCAGAGAAGAAAGAATAAGTTGGCACCCCTAAAAGATTATTGCAATTAAGCATCCAACAGAACAATACACCACAGATAAAATGTCCATGACTCACAGCACACACAGACTGACTGGTCAAACAATAATGTTAGCTGCTGTTATTTCTGAAACTGTAAAGTGAGAAATTGCAGTCAACATTTCAATTTTCATCCAGTGCCTACATGAAGCCTTGGTGAAATGGGCTTTACATCAAAACACAGTGCATTCAGCTTTTTCGTTCCAGCGGTCAACTTGAAATCACAAGCAGCACATGCAGTCTATCAAGGAACACAGGGACATTAATTCCTACTGCAGCAAATTATAGTTATTACAGGATGGAAATAGCAAACTCAAAAGAGATGACGAATGACAGATATTGTGACACCAAACTGTGGACCATGACAGCTAACCGTGGACAATGTGACACCAAACTGTGCACAATGTAACATCAACCTGTGGACAATAAGATGCCAAACTATGGACCATGTGACACCAAACTGCAGATCATGTGACAAAAAACAGTGGACCATGACAGTTAACTGTGGACAATGTGACACCAAACTGTGCACAATGTAACATCAAGCTGTGGACAACAAGATGCCAAACTATGGACCATGTGACACCAAAATGCCGATCATGTGACAAAAAACAGTGGACCATGACAGTTAACTGTGGACAATGTGACACCAAACTGTGCACAATGTAACATCAAGCTGTGGACAACAAGATGCCAAACTATGGACCATGTGACACCAAAATGCCGATCATGTGACAAAAAACAGTGGACCATGACAGTTAACCGTGGACAATGTGACACCAAACTGTGCACAATGTAACATCAACTTGTGGACAATAAGATGTCAAACTGTGGACAATGTGACACCAAACTACAGACCATGTGACACCAAACTGTGGACCACAACAGCTAACTGTGGACCATGTGACACCAAACTGTGGACCACAACAGCTAACTGTGGACCATGTGACACCAAAGTGGACCATTAGAGCTTAGTGGACAATTGATGCCAAAATGTGTGACAGCTATGGACCATGTGATGCCAAACTGCAGACTATGTGACCAACTGTGGACCATGTGCCAGCTAATTGTGGACCATGTGACAACTGTAGACAATGTGATGCCAAATTGTGGACAATGTGACTGCTAACCATGCACCATGTAAAGCCAGTGGACCATAACTGTGGACCATATAACAACTAACTGTGGATGTAAATCATGTGGTTACTATCAACTATGTGATGCTAAACCGTAAACCTTGTGATAACTTCGGACCATGTAATGTCAAACTGTGCACCATATGATAACTATGGTCCATGTGATAGCTATGGGCAGTGCAACATCCATGTGATTGCAAGCTATGAGCCCTGTCATGGCAATCATGGACAGTGCTTATCAGCAACCTTTGTGGTGACACATGCCAACGTAGGAAAAGTGAGGAAGGCTAACAGCTCATGCACATGAGGGTATACAAGGGATAAAATGAGAGCTGGTACTCTTCCCACTCACGCCCTGTGGTAGCAAAAGGGAACACATACACAACTGACCATTCATCTGGGGGGCTAGGTAGTACAGATGAGAGTTACGCAAACCCATTGACTTCATCTGCGGTGGAACTGTGTTCACCACTTCTTCTGAAAATGGGAGAAAAGAAAAGAAAAAAAGAAAACATGAAACCTGACATTTCCCCATCTAAAATCAAACCCATACCTCAATGAACCTTCATCCACAACTGCTGAGTTCCTTTCTTCATACAGAGGTTAATATCTCCAGTTCCAGTAAGCTTTCAGTTGGCTCCTTTCGGCAAGTTTTGCACAGAGGATAGGTTCTGTTAACAAGACCCTACAGATATATGCTTTCAATGTCCAGCCTAGAAACCTGACTGGCCCCAAATAACACTGCAATGCCTGCAACCCCTGAAGATGTGAAATACTGGATGTATTGACAGAGACATTAAAAAAAAAATTAATGAAAAGTAAGTTATACAGAAATACTTCAACTTTTAAAACACATTCACTTTTGAGATTATTTGGGGTTTGGGAGGGGGGTGAATCAAATATGTGTGGCACACAGAAAGTGCTTCCAACTACATCAACATAAATCCAGGAAAATGAGAAATGGAAAGAAAGTTGGGGGGAAGGGGGAAGGGTGAGACACAGACAGACAGAAGAGACAGAAACAGAGATGGTGATGATGGTGTTCAGAATTAAAAAAAATAATAAAGAGTACTCACCATCAGGTTGGTGATAGGGGAGGCTGGGTGCCACCATGGGGGGTGGAGCTTGACGTATGACCATGCCTTTGAAAAACTGGCACACATGTTCACTTTCTAGGATATGGCTTGGCACACTTGTTAGACTCCTGCACAGTACACAAAGAGAACCCAAACACTACTGATGAGTGGGGTATCTCATAGATAGTCAGTCATGTCTGAATATGACCACCAGAAGAGCAGAGGAGACATCTGCTGTACTGACTATCTGGGCTAGAATTTGATTATAATGAAGAGTGTCTTGCCCATGTTATATCCCCACTCTCTCGGCCAAGAGGGTTTTAGGACAGTCAGGGTTGGGATGGTTCCCAAAGGCTGACTAGCCTCCAAGCTGCAACACTGAGAGCAAGTGCATTCTTTAGTCCACATTTTAAAGTCACAGTCCTTCATAATAGACTAAACTGTAAATGACTTCCCATTGCAGTGGAGTAACCACTGATCATACAGCTCTCCCTTTGCTGTTGACTTAACTGTAAGCTCGTCATATCTGGTGATAATGAATATGCTAATGTCACGCATTAAAAACAGCGAGTTCAGTCTGCCTTGGTCAAGGCAGGAGAATGTAGAAAAATACATTAAAAACAGTATTTTGGGGCATTCCATTCACAATTTTCAATTATAAAGCTAGGCAAGAATACTTATATTTGTCTCCATAGTTCATAAAAATCATTTCAAAAAGAAGCTATTGTTAGAATATAGATCTGTCTTTGAATCATGTTCATATTCTCCAGACATATAACAGCTTTACACAGAAGTTGGAAATTCCAGTAACATACATGTAAGCAAACAGAAAAGCAACTGACCTGAAGTAATTGTTCAACATACGTATCTGCTCTGTTATGTGTTCTTCAGGAGTGGAGTGCCGGTGCGGGCTGCCAGCTGCAACATCATCATTAACTTGTGAAATCTGCAAGTGCAATATATTATTGCCAACAAACACTTCAATATATTAGCATCCCAAAATACTGCAGACACATATTTATCCACCATGTTTTCTAATCCTACACAAGCATCATGTCTACTGCATCTTGAAAGCATGTCTCGACCACTCTATCCTACTGACACCATCTATCCAAGCCTTTTCGAACTCATTTACTTAGCCTCCCATCCTCACATATACCAGTTGATAGAGAACACAATTTCTCCTGACAGAAAACCCTCAAAGGACAGCACCTGAACCAGCCTGGAACTTATCCTCATGGATACAATATTTGTCTGGCAAGGAAATGTCAACAGCTCTTTTCTTCAGCAAAACTGGAGGACCAACAAATAAATGCTACAAAGAATAACCTTAAACATAGTGACAAAGTATTTTAAAACTGTATCTTTGATATGTAAATTACCTTTGAAAAAACAACAACATGAGCTGTAATACCGAACCATTTGCCATATAATTTGTTTAACCCAAGATGGAAAAAAGACAAAAAGGGCAGTTCAAAATTGCAATCTACGATGAACAATCTTACCAGGTAAACTTGGTAGTTTCCCATTGGGCGGTTTCTCATCAGGGAACTGATCAATCATCTGAAATATTTCCAACAAGATAAATCAACTCTGAAAAGGAAAATATAGCATGTTCTCTCTACACTGACACAAAATCACTCTGTTTACATTTCAGACTACAGTAGTACATAGACTGTGTTTTTGTTGTTTTGTTATTTATTTTTATCAGCTGATACCCGAGAGAATTACAACAAAACACTAAGCAGAGCATTACTTTTATTAGTTAATTTCTGTTCATGCAGTATCAAAGGAAACAAACATTCTTTTTCTTGTAAAAATCTACAAAATAAAAGCTCTTTGACTTTCTCTTTGTGCTTATCCACAAATGTTCAAGATTACTTACAACACTGTTATCTATTCTGAGAAAGCCCCTATTTTCACTTAACAATACTGGGATTACTGCAGAAAATCCTACAGTGACTTTTAAGATTTGAAATAAAGTATATCGTACAAAAGAATCTGAACATCAGCACAAACCTGCCGGTGAAAATCTTGAATTTCTCTAAAACGCTTGCTTACTTCTGTTGCTTCACCATTTGACCAGGTTGCCTGGGAAATAAAGAAAACAGACATTTTTTCAATTAAATTTCTTAACAGCAACTTTACAACTAAACATATAATATAAATGCACATATGACTGCAAACATGCATGGTACATTGATGATCCATACAAGTACACACACACAGACATTCATGCTCACTCGCTCAACCCAAATTTATATTAAAAAAAATATAATTATGTGTACACACATTTAACACAGACACTTAATCTAAGCTTGGGCTGTAAATATTCCTGAGACTGGAAGAAGAAGTCAATGAGGAAAAAAGGGAAGTTTGTATATTCTATCATGACATTGTTTAATATCAAAACCACCTAAACATTTGAATCTGTCAAACTTTAAGTTTAAACCCATTCCTGCCTTTTCTGTGCTTTTACTGCTCATAATTTATGTCATAATAAAACTGAAAGTAACAAACACAACTTTTTAAAAACAAATTATTTACTACCACATAAAGTCAAGCATAAACAATAGCAATCAATGTCCAGGCTATCACTCACCACTATCTGATACTCTGGGCCAGGTTTCTTTTCAGCAGCTTTCTTGGATCCACGAACTTCAATATACTGAACAAACACTGCAATGAATACACAAAGAAATTAATCCAGTATTAATGATTCACAACAAATATAAAGAAAATACTGGTTTTAGCAAGTTTCATTTTTAACATGACAATAACAGCAGATCTGTTGATTTGGGAGTGGGGGCTATCAACAACTGATCAAAATTCATAAATCGTGCATGTGAGTGTGTGTGTACATGTGTGCGCATGCATGCATGGTTTAGGTTTCATGTCAGTCTTTGAGTCTGATGCATGCAATTTTTAAATGACCCATGGCTGTGGCAGCCAGTCGGTCACTTGACTTACCAATTTTTTGTAAAAATCGGTCATGCTAAAATAAAAGGTCAGCTTTTGTAGATTTACCTTATTCTCCTACAAAACAATCACAATTGCAGTTTGAAACTGTGAAAAATAAATATTATAACCATTACTGTACCATTGTTGCTCTGCATTTTGACGTAGAGCAGACAAACATTGTAAAACAAGAACAACAACAGAAACTTGTACCAAGCTGGGAAACGAAACAAGGTTAGATGAAGGCATCGTCATCTGCATATTGTAAACTACTGTGGAACATAGTGCTATTTACTAATTTAGCTTTTAATTTTCCCATCAGTCTCCTAGATTCAAATTATGAATGGCTTCAATATATGGAGAATATTGTGCCACAAAAATCTATCATCTGCATCATGGAACATGCTGCCGAAAGAAGCTGCTTAATGATGAGAAAGACTGAATGAGTGTTTAGAACAGTTGCATCTCTTCCATTCTGCACATGTCTGGACTGAGAAAGTCTGAATATGAGATATTTCTTCAATGTTCATGAGCAACCTCGCATTTATTTTGTTGATGTTATGCAAAGAGTGTGGAATGTTCACGTAAAAAGGAGATTCAATCAAGGTATGTACAATTGCACCTTTACAAGCAAGACTGTTTATATTTCAACATTTCAGCAGCTATACTTCGTTTTTGGGGTATGTTCCGGTTTCCATAACCCAACTTACCCATACTGACATTGATGACATGTATTATCATATAAAAATCATTTAATCTTTTTCCTGTGTATGCACAGGAACGGAATTAAACAGGTCCACACACTATGCTGGCACAGCACTTTAGTAAATTTTTTAGACATTTTCATTTTGCTACTGTGATTAGTGTGAAGATTATGAATACCACAAAGTAGAGGGAAGTGCTTTCTAAAACAATGGCATTAGGCCATCTCAAGTGCAAGTGACACTGTAGATCTTTCAAATGTACTGCTTTGCATTTGTTTCTACATAATCCTTTGTATTAATTGGACTACATTGTGAAAATCTATTATCCAGAGCAGTCAGCAGAAGTCAGTGTTTCAGCACTGCAGAATAAATTCAAAGCTTAGCAGTGACTATCCTGTATTTTCTGTGTTTATCATGACACAGCAAACATTAGCTCATGGTCTCTCTACATACTCACAGTCACACACACACACACACACACGCACACACACACACACACACACACAGAACATATAAACCATTTCACATACCAAAGACAGTGATGAACAAAATACTAATTCAGCAAAACAGTTTTGGGGGCTCCTGGGGCAGGAATAAGGGAGTGCTTCTCCTAACCCATTCCTTTTGAAAATGACTCATTGATTTTGTGGTGACCTGTTCAAATGACCCATGGCCATGGTGTCCTCAATCAAACTCTATGCATGCATGCTTACAAGTACCATGTGTGCATGCCAAATACAATGTAAAACAGTGAGTCATGTTACTACTTTTCACTTGCCTCTATATATTAAGCTATCAAAAAAAATCTGTGCATAGTACAGCATGAAGATCAGCAGTGTCCAACTTTCACCAGCCTCTGCACCATGCAGCTGATACAGTATTACTTTTCAATTTCGTGTATATTATATATATATATCAGTATCACTAGTATCCGCTCAAAGATACTTTGGAACTGTGCAGTGTTACTAAGCACGCTCAAACTTTTCTAAAGCAATCCCTGAAGCAGATATGCTCTTACCTTTCCTGGGCTGCTGCACTGGGGAATGTCTGTTGCACAGAGCTGGATGAGCAGACAAGGAGGGATCTTCTGCTGAATAGTGGGGTAGATGGTTGTCTGGGTACAGATCCAGAGACACCTCTTCTTCCTCCACCTTCTCCTGAAGAAAAGAAACATCAAATCAAGACAATTAAATAACGAAAAACAGGCATGCATATTTTAAAGGGGAAAAAATTTAGGATTTTCTGACTGCTTTATTTTTCAGTGCTCTTGTCTTATTTTTCAGTGCTGCTAAAATCAATAGCTCCACTCCCAAAAAACACAAAAAATCTGTAAATCATACAGCAATCATACTAATCTCATCAAAAAATATACACACCCAAAGGATATTTATTCAGATTATCATCTTAAGGTTGTGACACTGACTGTTGTAGTGTTAACTAAAATGTCAGTAACACCAAGGTACATGAAAAACAGCAAAAAAATAATATCGTTAAACAATAATTTTCTAATTCTACAGACTACCTAATAAAAGTAATATTCTTGAACTACTGATGTGACTGATGATCAGTAACTAGTATTAGTATCAGTGATAACTTGTGCACATATTTACTCCATTAATGGTTCTAGTCTTCAGGGCCAGTGGTATATTTATAAGGAACATTTTTGGCACCAACACACACACATAGTGACACACACACACACACACACACACACACACACACACACACACACACACACACTCAATACTTAACATAAACTGACACACAAAACACAAAGGCTCGCCATAGCATACAAAATGCCTGTCCTTCACAGACTTAAGTTTAAAAGTTGGTATCTTGTGTAAACATAAAGAAAACGTCTGACTAGTCATGAAGACACCACGTTTTTCAGTCAATAAATGTGTTATATAACACTGCATTGATAGATTTAATGGTTTTGCTAACTTACGGTAAGAGTCTTAAGACTTTCAGGTGATAGTGAAAACAGCCTCTAGAATTTCAGATAGCTGGTGAAGTCACACTCACTCATATATATCATTATATGTGTGTGCAAACAAAATAATTTGTTTTACAAATCAGAGTCCATATAATTTTTTTCCACCCTATAAATTTACTACACCGGTTTGAATAATTCACTTTTTTCCAAAAATAAACCTATGCTGGGTTGCATTATTACCAATATTCGCAGCGGTAAAGAAAAAAAAAAGAGTAAAATAAAATAATAAAAAAATTAGCAGCGGTAAGTTTCCTTTAAGTATTTGTATGGAATTTTTGCCATGTCTATAGAATTAACATACTAGTAATAGTAATATAACTTATGAGGAAATCTCTGAATGCAAAGCAGACAGCACTGCTATGATTATGTATGCAACCCAAATTGATGTCTACACATGTATTAGCTGCAACACAAATAATAAGCAAAATTATATCATACACATACTTCTGCACAAAGTTATAGTACTAGTTTTAGTTTACTGTTCACTGGCAGATTTAATCGAATGCTGCATTATTAAAAACTTATGTTTCCTTACTAGGACAAAAATATGAAATCCTTGTGATCATTTCCTTACTCATATCACCAACATTTTATCCCTTTAGATTTATTGCCCAGTAACTACCACTGTGTTTATATTCTTTCGTTTCAACAAAGTTCTGTTTAAATGTTGAAAAAAAATTACTTCATTTCTAACGCTTGTGACATACGTCACAATTTATCTCATGTATTCTCCATGTATACTAAACTGAGCACACGAAACAATGGACCAATGCCATTTGTTGTTATTTGTCAAGTATACTAGAAGTTTTCCAATGAAAATCAATTGCTTCCATCAGACTTTTGTGTCCATGATAAAGCACTTTAAGCCACAGTGTCACAAGCATTACTGACATGTACATGTCCCCACATTATCTGTACATGACAAAGAAATAATCTACACAACATTGAAACAACTTTTTGTTGTTTTCTTCTATTTGTGCCTGAAAACATAAAAGATCAAGATTATCAAACTGTATTTGACCAGTCTTCTTTTATGCCGCCAATGCCCACTTTGTCAGTTTGTGTGACCAGCACTGACAAATATCCTGAATTAGTAAACTTAAGGCAGCGTAAAGTGAAATGTTCTCAGTCATTCCAATTCCATATATGTTCAGAACAGTATCATATTTTACTTGTATATTCAGTTAGTACTAAATTACACTATAGTATCAAGTAATCCATGACATATTTTCTATCAGCAGTCACATTAAACTGAAGTGTGTGCACACATAAGTTTGTAAGTAAATGTCAATATTTATATATGTATTCAGCATATGTACAAGTATGTATACATGTACACATTTTATGAAACTGAAAACATGGCTCACATTTTCAAATTAACTAAGTTAAACAATTAATACAAATTCAATAATTAAAATGTGGTCATTCCAACAGATTTTTTCCCCCTTTCCTTCTGTTACATGACAAACATGGACTTGCCGATGACTCTGTTGTGGTTGATGCATGCTGAGTATTTTTCATTTTTTGTGTCTCCATAATCCACAGAACACTGACATGGATTACAGGATCTTCAACATGTGTGTTTGATATTCTGTGTCCATATACATATGAAGAGGGTTCAGGCACTAGCAGGTCTGCATACATGTTGACCTGAGGATCGGATAAATCTCAACATTTTACCCACCAGGCACTGTTACTGAAGTCTGAACCCGGGACCATCACATTGAAAGTCTGACACTTGAAGTTTAACCACTCAACTATTGCGCCAGTCTTTCACTCATTAATACTTGCAAATCATAGCAAACTTGTGGTTAATATAAACTGCTAAATGTCTGCATAGATACTTAATAGGAAAAGTATTAATAAGTAAATAACTGCTGTTCTTAGCACTGTCACAGCATTAAGCCAAAAGTATATTCACTTATTCAGTCGAAAAGTATGACTGGCATCGCAGTGTTAAAACTTATTGTTATCTTGTTGCTCAATTTGGTCAAGAGAATTAGTTACTGAATCACCAAGACTGAGGGAGGTTGTGAGTCAGTTGGAAATGAAAGAACATTATTGCCAGAGCAAGAAGACTGTACTTGAAACATGTACACACAGCCCAGTGTTAACAAACAAATCTCAAGTACAAGACATTATGGAGGTGTCTGGAGTTCAAATGCATTGTCATTATGTTTAAAATTAAATGCCATGTCATATGTTTAATTGTCTGATGAATGCCCTGTGGCTGTGTATATAATAATGGATGATAAGATCACAAAATACCACATAAAATCAAGAGAAACAAAGCGGGCATTTTGCATTTTGAAAATCAAGACGTCCTTTTTCTGGTTTAGATCTAGATTGGCATGTCAAGTATCCGCAGTAACACTAAAGAAATAATTCCAAGTTTGATCCACGTGTCTTACCCTTTGCATCTGTTTGAGTCTGTTCAGATGCTCATGCAGGTGTAGCTTCTGATCAAACATGAAAGCTGGATGATTAGCTGCTAATGTCAAAACTGTCAAAATTTCATCTGCAAGACGACTGTCAGCACCTGGACCGAAACTAAAAACGGTGGTCAGTTTGCTTTCGATGATCTCGTAGATGATTTGTGCACATGCCGTACTCGAAGACCTCATAAGGGCAAGTGTTACGAACACTTTAGCTCTCAAGATTTCGGGTTTCGAAATGTTCCGGTATTTCTGAATTTCAGACTGCTTGTTCGCTGCTACTTCATCGTTCCTGAGATAATGGTAATCCTTCTTTCCGTAATGCTCCAGAACCGTGCCCACAAAACGAAGTTCCAGAGGCAGACACATATGTAACAACGTGCACATGTATTCTATCCGGTTTCGAGGACTCAAGTTTCTGAACCAGCAGCATAATTCTTCTTTGCACACCATCGTAGCTTAAGTAATCACAACCGACACTGTAACAAATGTAAGAACATCAGATTTGGTTGATTCAGTAGCTCATGATAGTCGCCATGTAAAATGCCTTGAAAACAGAAGAGCAATTTTACATCCGGGCTCTTGATGAAGCAATCCAATAATGGCCGCTTTCAGACTTTCTAAAACAACTGTGCTTACTTTGATAAAGCAACTAGATAATGTTTAAAAGTTTCAACGCATCTTGCGAAGCATGAAACTCCATACAGTAGCAATATAAACCTCCTGAATAGTTACTGACGAATGTGTGCGGTAGCTCGACATTCCAGTCTTGAGAAGGGAGACAACTTGATGATATTTTGTGTGGTTGAAACAGAAAGCTGTTATCTAATGCTCTGTTTGAATAATAACAATTGCGATCCTGACCACTGCATGCTGTGTTTTCATATAAAACTTAAAATCTTATCATTGCAAACGATACTTGGGTGTTTCGATCGTCATTAACGGTAACGATTTTTCCTGAATTTTTCTTTCAGAAAACTAACAGAAACCACATTTATTTCCCTTTGTTGAACAACGTACTGCCCCCTTTTTTCTTCTTTTTTTTTTTTTTTTTTTTTTTTTTCTTTTCTTTAGACATGGACCGTTTACACCCGTTTCTCGACCATGCAGTTAAAAAAAGAAATGCAACGTACTGATTAGTATTTCGAACTGTTGTTTTAATGAAGAAATATTACTGTTCGTTTCAAGTATGTTTTCATGACCTACGCGGATTTCAAAGCGACTGCATCTGCTTTGCGCACATGCTGAGTAAGCATTTTCTCCCTTTCCCTGTCCAAGCAGAGCCGAATGCGTCATTCCACAGTTCTTCACAGTTGCACGTGCCAAATCACATGCATGCTGTGTGTGTGTGTGTATGCGTGTGTCGTGGAAAATAGGGCTGTGGTGCAGAAATTTAAAAAGAAAATGGTTAACAAAAGTGTTATCCTGTGAGACAGAATTCACAATCGGTGTTTATGTCAGAAGGGACAGATTTTGATAGGTGGAAGTGCAGCCGGGTAATTTGACAGGCTCAAGCTGGAAACGTAAGCACCCCATTGTTCCAGCCACCCAATAGTATGAAATGTAGTCTGATGCTAACAGCAGGAATGCACTTCATGTGCCGCCGTGGTACTTGTTTGTCCCACGTCTCAGTGAAATTTCCCGCCAGTCGCTGATACTTTGACTGGAAGTACTGACTTTCAGTGAACCGCATTTATTCAGCCACGGTGAATTCGGCACGATGTCGTGTGTAAAATCTAGTCCTCGGAATAGTTGAAGCTTTCTTTGCATTACTGAAATTGATGACGGAGAAAAATTGTTACCTCAGTGTACGAGCAAAGCAACTATTTAACCTCGGTCTCGACTCGGCCGGCCTAAGACTGGCTGAGCTCGAGTCAAGTCTTCTGAGAAAGCCGTTTGTTCAACACCACTGGGGAAAAGCACGTGACGTGTCGTTTTGGTGGTATGATGAAACATATTGAGAACAAGAACTCTGATGCTGACTTGCCGGGCACATCATCGATTGTTAGTAACATGGGCAGGGTGTCCACGTTTGCAGCAGTTAAGCGCCAGTGTTTGTGCGTCTTCAGGCTGCAATTACTGACCGTCTGCCAGTGAGAACAAGCACACTGAGAATCGTTCTTGCGGTTTGTCTCAGTTCTTGACATACCCAGACTACTAGTTATGTACGTCCAGTCAGTGTACTTAAAAAAAAAAAAAAAAAGAACGTTAATCATCAAGTTATATATTTGACTCCGGCACTGAAGAGAAATAGCTGCACTGACGTGATGGTGATAAGAAACTCTAGGGAGAGCTGGACAGTAAAGGTCTTCAGAGAGGAACCCCCCCCCCCCTCCCCCAGTCAAGTGTTTTGGCCCCAGGCTTACCTCCTTACACTCTAAGGGGGCTGGGCCACACCCAGGTCATGACTCCTGGATGTCCTTGTATTGCGCCTTTTCTTCTTCTTTTTTTTTCCTGGTCCTCAGCAGGTTCGAACCCGCGCCTCCAGGGTGGTCGCCACTTCACTGAGGACTGAGTCACCTTTCATGGCAGACGTTTTAACCACTGAACCACTGAACCGCATTGTACGCCTAGTTTGAGTAGGGAAATTTAATCCTTATGAAGTTTACTTTCAGTCCACCTCGACCAGATCAAGCTGGAACTCTTTCCTGCTGCTTCTGTCATTGCCTTGAGAGCCCATGTCCTCTCTATGCCAGAAATCGACAGCTGTTTCATGAGGCTGTAGGCAGATGCGCCCACAAACCCTCTTGCACCAATTTCTATGGCAATGCTTGCTAGACTAGCATACTTCTCGGTCTTGTAGATGTGTGGGCCAGTCCTCCTTTCTGCTTTCGTATGGCACAGTTAGCTCAATCAGAATCGCTTGTTTCGTTGCCTTAGAGTATGGCGAGGACTTTGACTTGGAAGCCAAATTCTCTCAGGCTGCTGGCTAGACTAGCATACTTCTTGGTCTTGTAGATGTGGGCTTCCTCCATTCTGCTTTCGTATGGCACAGTGAGCTCAATCAGAATCGCTTGTTTCGTTGCCTTGGAGTGGAGTACTATGTCAGGTCTCACGCCGCTCTTGCTGATGATTTCCGGGTGTTTCTTCCCCTCTGGTAGGTCAGCTGTGCATTCCCAATCTTCGGCACCATCAAGCAGCCCACGTTTCCATGCTTTGGGTGTTACAGTTGTTCCTGGCCAGACTTTATTGCCTTCTGCAGAGAGGAACTCTGCTGGAACTTCTGGTGGTGTGGCTGCTTCTTGGACAGTGCTCATCACGTCTGCAATTTCTTTTAGCACATTTGGTTGTGCCTCCATGTGCACCATCCTTGGCTCAACTCCACTTTGCATGAGCTAAGGACATGTTCCACTGTGTGTTTGCCATGGCAGAGTGGGCATGCATGGTCATCTGCTTTCCCCCATTTCACCAAGTTTGTATTCGAGGGAAGGAGGTCGTATACAGATCTTAGGATGAAGCTGATCCTCAGAGGTTCCTTTAGAGTCCACCGCCCTGCTGGCCTTGCTGGACTGCCTTCTGGACTCATTCTCTTCCTTCTTGATCTCCTGTATGATCATGTCTCTTTTTGCTTTCCCCTTTACCTTGGACCACCATTTCATCTTTGTCGATCCCAGGCCCTGTCTGTTGGGTTTGGGTGTGTCCTATTATTTCCTTCATCTTAAGGCTTTCTTTCGCTGCACTGATTGCCTCCGTGACCTTATATTTTCTGCCAGTCTTCAGCTTGGGTTGGTTGGATGTCACAATATTGTCTCCCGAGTCTTCGAGCATGCTGAGAAGTCTTGCCTTCCCTACCTTGTATTCTTCGACAAGGGATTTCAGAGGTAGCCTCAGCTTTGCTTGGTGACAGTAGAGGGCCACGTCAGTGAGACCAGGTGGGACACCAAGCCATTTGCGTGTCAGTGTACTTGTTGATCTTTGCCTCAATCGACTTGACTGAGCTACAGCTGATATTATATACCAGGAGAGGCCACATGAGTTTTGGTATCAGCACAGACTGTAGGCACCACACTTTGTAATTTGCCAGGAAGGCCACACTGGTCTGTGATATGCAGGCCTTCTTCTGCTGTCTGCTTGGTTTCCTTTCCTCTTTTTGTTTCTTTCAGGGACTCATCATACCATCTTCCAAAGCTCTTGACTGGTTCATTTGATACCATTGGAATGGCTTGGATGGCTACCAAGATCTTGTACAGTGGATTCGTATGAATTATCAGCGTGGGTATCCTTGGCACTGTGGTCTGCATCATGGCCTTGGTTTTTCGACGTCTTATGTGCTGGTGCACTGAGTGCGCTGCTGAACATTCGTCAGATTCTCCATACAACCCTTTTTGTCCTGTGGATCTTCAGTGCCACGCTCAGTGGATAATTTCCGCCCACAGACACACTGGAATTCCGTCGGTTCTGAAATGGTAGCATGTTAACCACAGTTTCCAGTCGTGATTCTGTTGGCCGGCGCCGATGCCGGGATTCGTCATTCTCTCCCCCTTTCGGTGAATCCTGGGAGAATCTCTTCTTTGAACACTGAACTTGTGGCAATTGATTAAGGGTAAGGTGGGCTGCCAACCCAAGGAACCCAAGAGTCTAGTCTTTCCCAGTGTCACTCGGTCTTTCCGGCCGAACGTCATTCAGACTGTTCCTGAAAGCCAGTGGCTTACCCATGTCTCAATGATAAGAAACTCTAGGGAGAGCTGGACAGTACAAGATCTTCAGAGAAGAAGTCCCCCTGGCTCACCGTGCCGCGCTGTCGACTAGTAGTGTTTTGGCCCGGCTTTACTCCTTACACTCTTATCATAGTGGGGCCAGCCAGCCGCACCCAGGTCATAACTCCTGGATGCCCATGTACTGCCGCCTTAAAAATTAAACTTAAAAAAACAAAAAAACAAAACAAACTGAAAAATATAGTTAGTTTATGCATCAGTACTCTCTGGATCAGACTATTGCAACTCTCTTCTCAGTCATCGGTTGTCCGCAGTGAGGACCACTCAGTACAGCAGGTACGAAACTGATTTATAAACTGACGCAAAACGATCCGCACACGGCACTGCACACCTTTCCAAGAGAGTTGCACTAGTTTAACTACCCATTGAGCAAAGAATCACTGAAATACAAAGCCACCTGTCTCTGCTACCATGTCGTAACTGGAACTGCACCCTGATACCTCTCTGACATCTTTCAAATCTGTGTACCCTCCCGTTCTCTTCGCTCTGCTGCCGATCATGTGATGAGCCTTCTGCGTCCCAAAATACAAGAGAGAACAGCACGGTGGTCAGTCGAGCCTTTTCATCATCTGCAGTTCAAATATGGAACTCTTTGCCCGACACCACATCCGTCACAGCCCCGCACTGTCTTCCTTCAGTTGAATATAACCTCAATACTTTCCTCTTCCAGCAGCCGGCTTCCTGTAGCCCCTCTCTCATACATGAAAGTAGTTAGTTGATTGTGTAGGTATACTAGTTTCAGTGTTGTGTGTGCGTCGAGTGTATTGTATGTATGTATGTATGTATGCCGTATGCATGTATTGTACGTACGAATCAGAATCAGAATCAAAATAAATTTTAATGTCAATTAAACCTTAACAAGGCTTATAAGACACGCATGCAAAGTTACACGAAACCACGCACAAAAAAACAACACAAGTTTGTCAGTATATGTGTATATGTTTATCATTGTGCAGGATTGTGAGTTGAGGACTGAGTGTGTTTCGTATGCGGGTGTGTGTGGATTGTAAGGCGCTTTGTGCAATGAGGAAAGCGCTGATAAATGTCCAGTTATTATCATTCTTGTTGTTGTTAATAATAATAATAATAAAAAAAAAAGAAAAAAAAGTAGTAGTAGTAGTGGTGGTGGTGGTGATGATGATGATGATGATGATGATGACAACTTCCATCTTTTCACCGGAAACAGCTTTGAAGCCTCTGTCGGCCAAAGAGCGACTCATTTCGGAGAGCGCAGGTATGTATGTTTTTTTGTTCCGTTCAGATTGAATTAACCCATAGGTATTTGTGCTTATTTTTGTAAGTATTTACTAGACGTATTGTTGTTTGATGTTTTGATATTGCAGAACAACGCGCATGACTTCAATCTAATGTAAAATTACAGCTATAAAACGGCAAATTTCGCGTTATTTTACAGTTCATCATGGCGACCGGTCTCATTCGCGCAATCTAATTGTTGTTTTTCAACGTCTGGAATTCATTTTGCCTTTGGAGACAAGCTGGTCACGCCACTGGGTATGGACGAGGTATAAATAGTACTGGTTATGCTTATGATTCATCAGTTATTGCCGAACAGTGCATAATCACAAACTGACAAACTGATTTCACATGTGGATCACAGTGTATCACGCTGCTATACTATGAGTATAATTATCACAATGTGTATCATACTATGAGTAGTATAATTATCACATTTCTCAGTCTTCATCTGTCCACCCCCATTGGCCTTTCACATGAGTTTTGTCTGACTCTTTGTCTCATCTCTGATCTCTCAGAGTTTCTCTCTCCCTCTCTGTGTGTTCATCTTTGTCTGTCTCTGTCTCTCACTCTCTTAATATATGTCTGTCTCCCTCTGTTTTACTCTCAGTCTGTCTTTAGGGGAAAAATTGTGGATATTGGCTATTGCCATCAGTATATGATCTTGACTGTTGACAGTACAAATTTTCTCATTTCTGATTACCATGGACTGATGGAGATGATGTACAGACGTAACAGAGTTGAGATTACTTTAGTTAACAAAAATGATTTTGACACCTGTTAGATGCTGGGGTGTGGCCTAAAATTGATATCACTAACAATGTGATGTTAGACTCAAGACTGCAATAATTATATTATTACACAAGGAATAAGTACTGTTACACTTGGCAAATTATCCCCTTTCTCAATTATCCCCTTTCTCAACTGTTACAGTTTGTGGAGTAGATCTGATTGTAGGCTACACAGTAATTGACTTCGAAAGCTGTTTTCACCTGCATGTTGGAGTGTGTGACTGTTTTTTTCTATAAACCATAAAGTTTGTTTACTATTGATAATTGGATTTTCTGGTTTAAACTTTAGATTATGTTTTGAAAACAGGAAAGGGTTAAATTACCCATGGCATGTGCTTAACTTTCATTGCTTTGGTGATGCCAGCACTACTACTAGGCAGTAGGAAATACATAACTGCCAACAAGCATTGGTTGGAATTATACATCATTTCTATATATATTATAAAACCAGTGCTTTGGTATTTACTATTTTTATATGGTATAAATCATTGCCATTCCCCTGTCAAAGAAAGGAATGTATTCACTGTTTGACAACAGGCATCAATTATGCCTGGTCAGATGCATAAATTTCTAGAAATTGGCTCCTTAGACAACCCCCCCCTGCTCCTCCCCCCCCCCCCCCCCCCCCGCCCCCAAGAAAAAAAAATTGCAATAATAATAGTGTAAGTTAAAAACAAAACAAAAAAACAAGACGAAGTCATGAGAATGGTATTGATTCATGATATGAACATAACACAACAGTTGATAATGATATAAATGTATTTTGACAGGAGTGTACAATGTCGTCACGATCAGGACGACGATCACGGAGTGGAAGCAGGAGTCGTGACTCGCGCAGAAGTAACAGAAAAGATAAAGACAAGTCATGGGTAAAGAGGAGTAGAAGCCGAAGCAGCTCAACTTCAAGCTCAAGCTCAAGGTCAAGGTCTTCTCGGCGGAAGAATCGGCGGAGTCGATCAAAGTCGCCTGTCAGGCCAGTCATAAGTAAAGATCCCAAATATGTCAATTCGCGTGTATTTGTCGCTGGTTTGGCGTCAGACAAATGCGGTGCTCCAGATCTACAGGCCCTGTTTGAAAAGCATGGAAAAATTGTTGGTATGTTGAATTTTCTTTCATGGACCATCTTTTTCTTGATATCTTTTTCAGATTAGTTGAATCAGTAGTAATTCTTCCAAGGAATTATTGAAAAACATTTTAAAATTCAGGCAGCTAATGAATTAGTCAGCTAATAGTATAGTTATGCTTTTCCAATCAAACTGAAAGGAATGGAATGGAAGTTGTAGAGTTCATTGGTTTTGAAGTATTTCATTTCTTTATGTAATACTGTATCATGTGTATGTAATTTTTGTAAATAATTAAAAAGTTGTAGAGTTCATTGGTTTTGAAGTATTTCGTTTCTTTATGTAATGCTGTATCATGTGTGTGTAATTTTTGTAAGTAATTCAGAAAGTTACTGTTTGAATTATCTGTGATGGAACAAATGTCATATCAGTGTGTTCATTTTGGATTCTTTTTTTGTTGGAAACTAGAAAAGTTACAAAATGTTACGAAAATGAGTTATTTTTCTATTTTTTTTTAATAACAAACATCCACCATGCCTCCTCCCTGAAAAAAGAAAAATTTAAGATATCATTATCAATAAAATAAATTAAGAGTGATCTTATATTGTATCAGTTCTTACCTGTGCATACACTGGTGTGAACTTGCTGGTTTCTGCAGATACTTTGGTCCATCACAACGGCTATGGCTTTGTTCAGTTTGTGAATGAAGATGATGCCAAAAGAGCTGTTGAAGCTGAAAATGGAGCCTCATTTTTCGGCAAAACTCTGAGTGAGTATGATGGGTAGTTTACTCACAGTATATATCTCCTGACATCACTGTGTGCTCTCTGTGATCTTTTATGACTTTTGTTAGCAGTCAAACCTGGTGTGTTCCATGTATCAGCCAGTCTCTGTGTTCTACAAATCTCTTTTGACAAAAAACTAAAGTTATAAAAACCTTTTTGGTGGTAGATGAATCCTCTTTGTTTAGTGGGATACAACGTTTCAAACCATAGGCCCGTTGTCAAGTTATGAGAAGAAGACAGTGTGAATAGGAAAGCCTATGTGAGAAAAGGGTGATCACATCTCATTACTTTCTGTTTTGTTGGACCATGCACACTAAAACACTTGCTGATCACCATTCAGTGCAATACATACTCTCTCTCTCTCTCTCTCACACACACACACATACACACACTCTCTTTTGACAGTATCATCAGTAAAGGCTTACTGGAAAAAAATGTTTGCATTTTACAGTGTGTAGAAGCTATGGATTATGGTTAATTACTGTTACTGTATTGCTATTACACACGGGATTAGTACAGCTGTGATTCATTATTACCACATTACTCTCTAAGTTAATGTCTTTTTTAAATTGTTCTGATGAGTTTTCCTTGTCTTCTCAAGTTCTCTGGTACCCACGTGAAATGATTGGATTTCAAATTCCTGTCATAAGTCTCACAGATTTTGTGTCATATTTGGAGGGAATCGGGAATGTATTTGTAATGTAACTGTGACGTGTTGTTCTACAGAGTGTAACATGGCAGCGAACAGGAAGAAAGGGGAGGAAGGGGGAAGAGGGGGTGGTCCAGGCCCAGGCCCGGGCAGTGGAGCGGGACGGGGAGGACCAGGCTTCCCTCCTCATGAAGACAGGTAAATTTCACAGCTCTGGTCAGTGGTGCTTCTTGAGTGTTATTGAGTTGGGTTTTTAACTCGTGTGTGTGTGTGTGTGTGTGTGTGTGTGTGTGTGTGTGTTGCTTCATAAAATTTGTTGTTTTTTCATGTCATATGTCACATACCTCCAGATAAAGGATATTCATGTTTAGATAAAATGTTAAGATTTTTCAGATATTATTTCTTTATTATTTAAGGTTTTTGTTGTTCTTGCTTTTTTTAAAATTAAATTTTTTTTTTTTTTTTAAACTCAATCATGTTGTCAAAATGACCGGGTTTCCACTGATAATCGCACTATTTTAAGCAGTTCTTAAAAAATCACAAAAAATCAACCACTCACCCTACAAACATAAAACACATACCAGTGGACATATATAACAATGAATTTACTAAAAATGCTTACCTTAAGTGAAGGAACCACATGGTTTTGATGATACAGGTAATCCAGTATGATACACATTGGCAGGAAAACAAATTTTTTTTTTTAACACAGGTAATCCACTTCTTCATGCTCTGAATCCTACACTGGTTCAGTCACACTCCTGTACTCTTGGTTTGATGTGCTTGTGATACTATTTAATTTATGCATGCTGCATAAAAAAAAGGTATTTGATTAGAATATATTGGAAAAAAATTAACAAAAAACTGATTGCTGCTTGCAGTCTTGAAACACACTGAAAAACATTTGCCGGACTGTACACTCATAGGAAAAAACACCACACATACACTTTTTTTTACACAATGCACAGATTGTCCTCATCTATTTCCATCTCCTCGGGTTCTTCTCCATTAGTTGGAGAATCAGCCACTGCAACAAGCGCACGTGTTGGTGTCGAGTTTTGCTGACCGGTCATTCTGCCTTCGTCATCTTCAGTGTCTGCCACTTTGTCGTCGATTTTATCAGGAATATAGTCGGAATCAGAGACCGAAATTTCATCACCTGCATTGTCGAACAATCCAACAACGGCATCTTCATCATCAGACCCGGTTTCGTGAATCAGTTCAAGTGCTTGAGCCATTCTTATGTTCCGCACAAATCGGTTTCGCCTTGGTGCCGCCATGTTGAAAACCATGTGTTGTGATTTTAGGGTTGTCCGTTTCACGGACAAAGAAAACTACTACAGAACGAACGGACAACGGTCTAAGGGAAGGAACTCGCAAGAAAAGTGTCTGAGTTATCTGGAAATTGTGAGTTATCGCCCTTAAAGTAAGATCGGTAACATTAAAAAAAGATCAAAACCTGTCGTAACAATGCGTCCGACATGCTTTCAAGTGAGCGGAATAGTGTCAGAAATCGGCAGCTGACCAGACGTTGTTGAGTTAAGGTTTTTCAGTAGTTTGACTTTTTTCTTTTTCTTTTCTTAAAAACGAATGTGTTTGGAGCATAAGCATGTAATGTAAAATATTCTGTTGAGAAGTTGACTCACAGATATATTCAGGATATGTGTATGTCATGAGTATTTTATTATGCATGAATAAAACTGACTGGATCTTGTCCAAGGTTGTCCTTGATTCAGACAATCTGTCAGTTTGCTAAATGGCAGTCATCTCATTTTGACATTGGGGCATTAATAATCTTCTACATTTGAATCAGTGTCCAGTTGTCTGAGACATTTTCAAAACTGACTGTAGCAGGATTATGAGGGGCCATTCTCCAGACCACTTTGGGCCTCCTCCATTTGACGATCCCTTCATGAGGGGGAGGGACTTGCCGCCACCGAGAGAATTTAGAGATATGCCACCACATCCCTTTGGCAGAGACTTCATTCCCCCCCCTCGAGGCATGAGAGATCTGCCCCCTCCTCCAAGGTAAGCCTGACACATTGACCACAGGTGTTATATTTATTATAAAGAAAAGAAAAAGTTCTGTGTGAAGTTATTATGAATACTCTTGAGACTCATTTCTGCCAGTGTTTGCAAATGGTATGTTTTTATTGCATGTTTTTGTTTTTCAGTTGCTCCCCCACTCCCCCACCATCCACCCTCAGTCTCCCTGAATTTGTGATTATAATACATAAGTTTGTATCTTGAATATTTTTCGTTCTTCTTTACCGTATTCATTTCACATCCCCCATCAGATGCTGGGGGTCTTCCAGTATAAATAGCATCCCTTTATTTCTGCCTTTTTTCTTCCTTCACTGTTGACTCCTTTTCCTGCCTTCCCAGTCCATTCCCCTTTTTTTTCGAGCAAGCCTTGACACTTTTTTTTTCTCTTGTGCAGTCTATGATGTACTATGTGTGCTGTTTTGCTCTGGCAGCTAGATAGTGAAATTGTAAACTCTGGAATGTGCACTTGCTGTCCATTCTGCAGTGATATTTGCCTGTATGACCTTTTTTTAATGTATTATTTGTTTGGCTTTGAAGTTTGGTTTTTTAATTGTTTTTTTAAGATTTTTTTTTTATAATCTGGGGATGATAGATTAAGTGCAATGGCTGTTGTCCTCAGCATGTTCTTATTATTTAATCTTATTTGCTCCTTAGCTAATTATTTAAGATAATGTGTCATGAAGTGATGAACTGTGCTTTGTGGGTTTGTGTTGGTGATTTCTTATTAAATTTATTTTTGTTTTTATTTTTGTAGATGTGAAGATTTATGTAGACACGGTTGAGCGTTTGTATGGTTTGACAGTCCTGATATGGCCCTGTGTGGTCGGCTGGACTTAGTTCTAGTAACAATAAACAACAATTCATATTTCATGCCACATATATTGTTGAAACACATGTAACGCTACAGGGTAAGCACTATATAAATGTGCATCATTATGATGATGATGGTGATGATTATTATATTTACTTTCTTCAAACATTCATTGTAATTTGCCATCTTTCTTTGCAGAGATCCCTTTTTTGATGATCCCTACAGACGACCTTTTCCACCAGACCCCTACTATGACAGGTTCCGGGATGATCCCTACAGGTCTGGGTTTTTTGTTTGTTTTTTTCATTCTGTTTTTCTTTTTTTTTGTTGTTGTTTCTAGAACTAGGGCAGGAGTACTACAGTACAAAAGTGAAGTTGCGGAGAGGGGAATGTTTGCAAGGAAATGAACTTTGAAAATATACATATCCTGAATAAAAGGAATTTGTAGAGAGGGAAGTTGCTATGCGCATAACAAGGGGTTGAGGTAAGGGGAGAGTGCTTTATACAGAAGATAACTTGGGTAAAATGGAACATGTCACATACTTGTGAGCTTGAGTAGAGGGGAGCATCTTTGTTGAAGTAAACATGGTAGGGGTGGGGATGATGAATATGCGAAGATAGATATGGTATACACTTTACGGATGGAGAAGGAAGTCATTTACTCCAATTTGCTGTCTGGATGCTTCTTTATTGCATAAGCTGCATGTGCAAAAAGAATACTGAATAAGCCCATGAAAGTCTACAGTACACTGTAGGAAAATTTGTATGAAGGCGTGGAAAAGAAAATGAAGGCTGTTCTTGAAAGAAAGTGTGTGTGTGTGGATGTGATGTATGTATGAAAATCACTGTGTTAATTATATAATTTGTTGTTAATACAGGCGTGACCCCTACAGAGTGGATCCCTACAGAGATCCCTACAGGGATCCGTATGGTCCCAGCCTCCTTGATCCTGTCGCAGCTCCTAAAAAGCCTTTAGCAGTTGACTGTGAGATCATTGTCATGACGTCAGAGTTGAGGTAATGCTTTCAGATGTTTGTCTTTTTCTCTTGATAACTGTCTGTGTGTAATGAAATTTGATTGCCTTTTCCCCATGATAGCTTGTTGATGTGAAGCAACTTTTGGATATTTGAGGCTGAAGAGAGTGCGTTTGGTTGGTTAGTCAGTTTGTTGGTACTCTGATGGGTAAAAAGATAGAGGAAAAAAGAGGATTGAAATATTGTCTTTTTATTGTGTTTTTGAGGGCATAGATGGGGTGAACAAGTGTTGGAAGGCTTCAAGAGATAAGTGAGGATGTGTGGTTTGCATGTTGACAGGCGGTATGCGGACTTGGTGGAGAAACGTCTGAAGAACATAAACCTGCTGACGAACGTGATGGTGATCCAGGAAGACAAGACTGTCCAGGAGCAGGTGGAAGAGGCCGCCTGCAGGTCCTGTCTGTTTGCCATCGTCATCAACAGCCAGAACGAAATCCATCGCTCCCTCACCCTCAACATTCTGCATGGTGTCACTCAGGGTCAGTTGGTGACTGGCATCTGCTCCTTTCTATATTGTTTTTTTTTTTTTTTATACACAGTAAATGTGGTGCAGCATGTATGGATCTGTCCGTACACACTGAAACCTCCTTGGAACTGAAACTGGTGACCAGCAGCAAAGGGAGAGGAGGGGGTTAGATGGGAGATGGTAACAGGAGAAGGTTTGGCTCTCGTGTGTCTTTACAACATCAGTGTGTTCATTGCATGTCAAAATTTTAAACATAGGGTTCAGTTCACCAGCCTGAACCGGCTGAAAATACAAGTAAGGGATATGATTTATTGTGCTTTGTGTACTGTTGTCCTCCAGATTACTTTCTGTTTATAGTGTTTAAGTTCTTGATGAGTATTCACTCTGAAGTTTATGTTTAAAGCGATTGGTAAGTATTCACTGATTCTGAATGTACTATCCATGGCAAAATAGGACCAGATTGAAATGTCCAATTTTCACGACCTTAGATTTGCCTTGACATAACAGTGAAATGTCAGTTTGTTGCCTTGTTCAGTGATAACTTGGACACAGTTAGCGTGCGATTAAGTTCAATAGAAACTTGTTTTGATTGTGAGATGCATCTGCTTAAGATCAGTTGATGCAGATCAGATGTTGTCTTTTCATAGTTATGATCATTTAACAAAAAATACATATTAAAAAAAAAAAGTATGATTTTATGCTTTAACTTTTGCAGGTATCTAAGATTGTTTGCAGTTTGCTCTATTTTATGAAAGTTTTATCCATTCTGATGGTATGGCAGATGAAGAGTTTTTTTTTTTTTTTATTATGGAAAAAAAACATTGGTCAAAGCCTGTATTCTCAGGACACATTTAAAAATTGAATTAAAATATTAAGGATGGAAAAAAATTGATTGGACGAAACAGAATGACTTGCTACAGACAGTACACTCACATAGACAGACATACCTACACACAAGGAAGGATTGTCTGTTGTGATCAGGTTGCATTGGATGTAAAAGCACACGTACACACAAGCAGTGGTGGTCTGTTATGGTCAGGTTGCATTGGATTTCTGAATGTCAAAACTGTTTGGCAGCAGTTCTGTCTGTAAAATTTTAATAAAACATGTTTGAGATGAATAATCAGAAGTAATACTATATACACATGCATGTGTCAGTGTGTGAAAGGCAGTAGCTTCATGATTGCGCTTCTTCCTCAGAACACAGAAACATGCCACTAGATGATGCGGTGGACCTGGTGGGACGCAGCTTTGAGAAGTTCCTGACTGCAGAGAAGGAGAAACTGGCTGCCCAGAACAAAGAAAAACCACCAGAGAGGGAACCGAGTGGTGGTGGTGGTCCACCTCATCCCAAAGACATTGCTTTTTTCCTGAACCTTTTGGTGGAGAACCGACCCCTTTCTGCTGAGGAACTGGACAAAGTGATAGTGTACCTGCAAGAGAGGAGGAACAGATTGTCAGGGGTTGACAGATCAGCAGTCGCTCTCAAAGAGAGTGAAATACAAGGTTGGTGGTGGTGTATGTGTGTGCTTCACTGTCACTGAACTGCCATTGTGCAAGGCAGTGAAGACTTGTTTAGTGGTGTATGATGTTTTTGAGCTGTTTATTATGAGTAACGATTTATGTGTTCCAAATTACCGAAGAGGGATGTCAGATTCCTCATGGCTGAACAGGATCTAGCTTGCTTTTGGAGAAGGGAGAAAGGGGATAAGACAGGTTATAAGACAGCATGTCATTCAGAATTTGGGAACAGAAAAAGTATTCGGCATCTTTCAATGTTCGCTTCCTCAGGGAGTGTGATTTGTCCTCAAAGGGGCAGGGATAGACCAACTTTCCATATTATTCTCTTTTTTGTGAAATTGTTTTTAACAGGTCATTGCACATGAGCATGTGTATACATGCACACATACATGATAACAAATGAAAAAAAAACTGACTTGGGTATGTTGAAAATGTTTTTGATTATGATCTGGAATTGGAGAAGTTGTGCCCTTTTAGTTTAATTTTGCTGGTTTGGCTTGGACTGTGGACTGTCTCCAGTCTGCCAATGGTGATGGAAACAGCTAGCTTTAGTGTTCCTCTTTTCCACCGTTGTCTTTGTTCCTGGATTTTTCCTGTTTTCTCTGTCATCTGTCATCTCTTTTTTCTTACTGACTGCCTTGCCAGTCCATTCACCTGCATTTTGTCTATAGAAAGTCTTCAGTTTGGGGTTCTTTCTTTCTAACTTGATAATCGGGCATTCTTATTATGGTGTATTCTTTTTTGTACCTTGGATATAAGTTGCCTTCTAGCATTTTTTGGTTTTGTATGCATGTTTTTAAATATAATTTTGTGTATCAATGATTATGTATAATCATGCTTGTGGTTAGTTACTTAAAAAAACAAAAATTCTCTCAAGTAAAATTGATGAAATGGTCAGTCAAAAGCATGCCCTAGGTTTATGTGTTTGAATATGACTGTACTAGTGCCAAATTTTGTTTGAATATGACTGTACTAGTGCCTTATTTTCTTTGAATATGACTGTACTAGTGCCAAATTTTCTTTCCCAGGTTTCTTTCATTTTGGGTTCTGTTGGATTGATATTGACAGTGTTTTCACCCCTGACATGGCCCAGTGTGGTCGGCTTGGTTACAATTAGCAACAATGGTAATAACAAAAAGTGTCAAAACAAGCATTGCAAATTTGTCATTGATCATTGGGTTAAAAAAACAAAACAAAACATAACAGATTACAAAGTCTCATTATTTTTCAAAGACTGACTATCCCTTTCTGAATCATTTGTTCTATTTGTGGCTCCTTCAGGACTGCAGCGTCCACAACAGCAGCCCCTGTATCAGCAGCAGCAGGTACAACAACCCTACTATCCACAGCAGCAGCAGCCGTTCTCCTCAGCATCTACACAGGATGCTCTCAGTAAGACACTGAGCATGATTAATGGAGCATCTACAGGTAAGTCAGGCGGGTGTCAGGGGCTCTCTGTGTCACTGTTTATTGCACTTTGGATGTCTAGGGATTAGAATGTGGCTGTCTTTTTTAGGGTTAAACTAAGAGATAGGAGGAGAAGTTGTGAGTATTCCACAACAAACTGTCCTACAAGGGCAACTTTGAGCCAGTGCTGCAACTTTGAGCCAGTGTTGCCTAGCGCTTCATTAAAACAAAAAAAGTGATTGATACAAGCTGTGCAGAGACTTGGGAGTGAATTAGGTATTTGCTCAGGGACATTGCTTTAGATGTTCCAGAATTTGTGGTTCTGCAATACAACAACAACAACAACAACAACAACAACAACAACAACAACAACAACAACAACAACAACAACAACAACAACAACAACAACAACAACAACAACAACAACAACAACAACAACAACAAAGGATTGTAGAAACTGCAGTGCAGTTCAGATGTCAAACCTGTCATTTTTGGTGAAGCCTTTAAAGAACCACCACCAAGCTTATCCTCAGTAAAAGCTGTTTGTTATGTAATTGAGAGATTTGTTTTTGGGAGATTGAAGATAACTGGCCAAGTGAAAAGCTGAATGTACGTTCATGGCAGATAGGTGATAACTGTAAAAAGGAAATCTGAAAGCCTGTTTGTGAGATAGAGAGTACCAAAACAGCATGCCCATGACTGGGGGAAAAAGCTTTAGCTTCACTTGCATAATCGGACACAACTGACAATCGTACATCCATGTACAACAGCTACAGGAATACACAGAACACCAGCTGCGCCTGAAGTCATATGCAAGAAATTAAGTGCTGCAGATGCACACATAGCTATATACTGGCCATCCAGAAAGATTGTGTTTACAGTTGAGACGATGGCAGTTCTTCAGGTGAAATTGCATGTGTCCAAGTGTGGTGAAGAGTTTGGTAAGGAGCAGTGACCTGGGTGTCATAGTGATGTGAGAGACCACCATCATTCACTGTGAAAACAATGGACTGAGGGTTTTTGGCCCTCATGGAGAGAAGTGGGGCCTGTCAGCACAACACCAGGCTTGTGGACAATTATCTTCAGCTGTCTGTTTACAAGCTGTTGGGTGGGACATGTTGGGACCTTTTAGGAAGACGGGGTCTGACCTTTCAGCACAATGTGAGGCCAGCAGAATCATCTCCTTTCTTTGGTCCAGCAGGATACCTTGAATATCGTCAGAAATGTTTGACTTGTTTTGAAAAGAAGAGTTAAAAATGTAGTCATTTGAATTCTACATTGATCAAGCGGAAACAAGAAATTCTCTCAGTTCTGCCTGGGAAAACATCATTATTTTCAACTGTAGCCTGGTAAGTTGTTGATGCAGCATATATGTATTTCTAGCTGTGGTACTTGAGGTTTTCATAAAATGTGCAGAAACAGTGATGTCTAGAAAATCAGGGAAGTGTTTTTGTTTGCCTTGCTGTTTTCTTGATTGTAGATTTGCATATGTTTATAACATTTCAATTGATGTACAAATAAAATGTTTCAGAGTGTTTGTGTGAGTGTGATGACATTTGCTTTAATTGTTTAAATTACCTACACTTCAACAATCAGCAATTCAGTATTCAGCATCTATATTTTTGACGTACAATTGCACAAAGTAGTTCTTGAACTCTTTATGATAAGAAAAATCCCAAAATAACTGAAATATTCAGTTTGCATAAAATCTGAATTTTGCTTTTTGCTTTTTGAAATCTTAGCTTTAAGTGCAGACAGATCTTCTTTATCATGAATCACTTTTGGAATGTTGTTTAACCCTTAGGTCGCTTTAGTCACCGCTCTGCCACTTGCAGTGAGAACACCACAGTTGCTGCATGGTGACTTGTAGCCTGTTGAATGCTGCTGGCGCCGGTTGGCGACTTGAGGTTTAGATTTCACAAACTTGAGGTCTGCGCCAATTCAGGAGCTTGAAACCATCACAGAGCTCCAGCCCCTTGAGGACTGCAGAGACGCCAAACTCCTGACCCAGGCTGCCAAGTTCAAGAGGTTGCAAGGCCACCCCATGAAGGACAGACTGTCCCAGCCAACAAAAGGACGGCTGAAGAGAGGGAGCTTCATACACCACAGCAGGATCCTAGAACGGCAACATCAGGATATCCTTGACCATGCCCCCAAAGTGATACCCTGGTGTCTTGCCGTCCCTGCCTGGAGCGAAGGAACCCCTCCCCTCATCCAGTGCAGCATCCCTGGTGTTGGCCCCAAAGATTCCCAAAGCGGCCCTGAAAGAAAGTCTCTCACCCTTGAACACCTCCACATCCAGTTCCCTAAAGAGTTCTGGACTCATGTCTACACTGAAGGCTCTGCGACAGATGCCATTTGGAACGGAGGGGCAGGAGTCTATGTTCAGTATCCAGGAGGCAGAGAAGAAAAGATCTGCCTCGCTACCAGCCTGTACTCCACCAATTACAGAGCTGAAGCAGAAGCCTTGAAAACAGCAGCAGCTCACATAGAGGTCAGCTCCTACGCCAGCCACAATGTTGTCTTCCTGACCAACGCCCTGTCCATCTTGCAGGCCCTTTGGTCCAACAGAGATCCAGAACTCAATGATCAGTCCTCCTCTCGCCTCCCTCTGCACAAGTCACATCCTGCAGTGGATTCCCTTGCACTGCAACGTGCTTGGCAACAAGACTGCTGACTCACTGGCAAAGGAAGGTATTACGAAAGAGCAGATGGACAGGTCTACCAACTACTCTGAATCCAGGACCATCATTAAGGTCAAGCTGCAGAACAAGTGGAAGCAGCAGCATCCATGCCACAACAGACCAAACCCGTACTACCTGTTGACTCGTCAAGAGCAGGTAGCCATTTTCAGGCCCAGGACAGGCCACAGCCGCCTGAAACACCACCTATGCACGAAACTCCGTATGAGCGACACAGAGCAGTGCCCCTGCAGAACAGGCAGCCAGACAACAGAACATCTGCTGCAGTCCTGCCCGCTCCACCAAGCACTCCGAGAGAAAACCTGGCCCGACCCAATCCCAGTATCAGTATCAGTAGCTCAAGGAGGTGTCACTGCATTCGGACAAATCCATTTATGCTACACCACATCTGCCAAGCAGATGCCTGACCAGCAGCATAACCCAATGCGCTTAGTCCGGCCTTGAGGAAAAGAAAAAAAGATGAAGGAGACAACAACACACTTGTGCTTCTCTTCAGTAACACCAAACTCAACTGGCACTTCCTGCCTCGTGAACTGGAAACATCCTCATTGATTAACCAACTCTTGTGTGGTTTGGAACAATTTTCAGTGGGTTTTTAAAAGTTAGTTTGAATGATGGCGAGATCTTCAACCAGTTCAGGTTGTAAGCAGCAGTCTCGCTATACCGGACAGTAAGCTGCAAGTCTAACTGAAAGTTAGCGGGCAGAAAAAGACTTTGCTGCTGACAGTGACAGTGGAGAACAGTTCGTGCCACATGGCAGCGAAAAGAATACCCCACATTCCCACAGGCTGCTCTGCTGCACAAGCGGTTTTCAGCTATTCTGTGCAGCTGACTTAGCCTGCAAACAGCTGGTAGCAGCTTGTATATAGCTGGTGATGTAAGGGTTAAGTTGTTTTATAATAGCTAAAAGAATTAAAACCTCTATGAATAACACAATGGCAATCAGAAACCAAGAAATTAATTAAGCTTTTTTTTCCCTTCTGTAAATGTAATTTGTATAATAAATTTGGAATGAATCCAATTTTTCTCTTTTTTTTATGTGAGTGTGTGTATGTTGTGTGTTCTTTTTCCTTTTCTTTTCTTTTTTTTTAATTGGGGGTGTGGGGAGTACTTTTTTTCTTCCAAATGATGAAAACATGTGTATGACAGAAACAAATATTTCTAGTGGCATTGTTGAGATACCTCTTCTCCTGATTTTCGTACATAGAGATAGACAGGAGATAGAAACATGTGCGGACCGTCGGTATCGGCAGCTATTTATTTGACATTTAACTACACATACTTTATCGTGACCCATGTGTGTGCACAAAACCACGGCATGTTATGTTCCTGACTGAGAGCTGTGAGGGGGTCCAGGTACTGAAAAGGTTGTCTTTTGGCTGAGTGTTGATAAGCAGTGCATCTCTTGTGTGATGATATCTGTGTGTGTTGAGTGTTTGCTTTCTGTTGTCAAAGCAGTACATCTCTTGTGTGATGATATCTCTGTATGTTGAAGGTTGAAATTTTCTGTTGTCAAACTTTAAAGTGTAACGGATGAAAGTGAATTGTAAATTGACTTGCATGTTACCAGATTACCTCCCTTGGTGTACTAAAATTGAGTGTTTAAATATGGTGATCAGAGGTGAATATGTCTTCATACTGGTTTAGTAGTATATGTATGTCTTGTTGGTGTATGTGTGGTCATTGTTTAATATTCTGACTTGTGATGCATGCGTTATTTTGATGATAGGAGGAGGAGTGTTGTGGATGTGCACATGCACTCAGATGTTGTAAGATGTGGTTTGTACAAAAAATTGTGAAGGTCTCCAGTGGTTATTCATGTTAGATAACTTGTATTAACCAGATAGTCGTCATTAGTTAATATTAAAATAACCTGTGTTATCAGTTAGTGCAATGGTGTAATAAAGGAGACAGTGAAAGAAAATCACTTGTTTGCTTTTAAGTTTCTATATCTGTCTCCAACATTTTTCAGTTTAAAAAATGGGCAAAACCCCCCAACTGCACCGAACTTGTGTGTTGTTCACTTGTTCAGATCATCATATGAATAGTTCCAGTATTGTTTGTTTTGTTGTCCTGTAAGTCGCGAAGTGCGAGTTAAATGATCAGATTGATATTTCGGGTGATAGCAGTGCGTTTTTCTGTTCCAGCTCCCACCAATAACTCGGTGCCACAGAACACCTTCACCTCACACGCCACTTTGTTAACAACGGCCACGGGGGCTGCCCGGCCCCCACCGCCCCCACCCCCACAGCCCCTCCCTGTCTCCAGCAGTGGGGTCTTGAGGGGGGCAGGTGTCCCTGGCCCCTCCCACATGGCTCCCCCTCCTGCTTCAGGCAGTGGCCTCGTCATACCCTCCACGCTCATCAACTTTGACAACCCTACCGTGCAGAAGGCCCTGGACAATCTGATCCAGAGCGGACCCAACCTGTTGAAAAACATCTCGGCCACAGCAGGTCAAGGGTCATGGTCAGGTCAGGGCACGACCCTGGCCACATCGCAGCAGTCGGTAGGTAACATGGGGGCTGCACAGCATCGGCTGGCTCCTTATTGACAGCATGGTGGATTCCTTGTCTTCTGTAGGAGGAAGGGGGTGGGGATGTGGGAGTGGGGGTGCCAAACTGGAATCTGCTTCTTCTGGCAGACTGATAGATGACTATATTGTTCCGTAATCTTTTAGTGTTCCCTCCCCAGTCGTGTCACTGACCTCTCTTGTGCAGCAGCTCCCAGTGCAGTACATTGTGTCATGGAAGATTTTGTTTTGTGAGGGACAGAGAGCTTTGTCGCTCTGGAAGGTAAGTTAAACTGAGATAGTGGGTCAGTGGTAGACTTAGGGATTTGGTTTGCACAGCTACACAGTGTCAGTTATAGAACTTACAGTGAATAGGTAAAAAAGGGATAATTTTTAGGGTCAGAGGGAAAGTACTTACGACTGGTTTTTTTTTTTAATGTCATTCTTTGTTGAAAATGGTAGCTATTTTTAGGGTGGTCTGCATGGTGGATTGAGTATGGAGTTATACAGTGCAATGATATTAATGATTATATATTTTTTGTTTCTTGTGCTTAATGTACAGCACACCACAGACACATTCAATGCAGAAAGATGCATAAAGAGGCACTTTGTGTCCTTTGCATTTCCTAAATGGAAGCCTGCTGTAGATGATAGAAGACAATGTGCCATTGAGCATTTAAAAAATGCCTATATAACAAGTGGGTTAGGGGGTTGCGTGTGTATGAATGTGACTGATGAGGGCATGTGTTTGTGAAATCCATTCTCAGCATGTTTCATCAAAATGATGATATCGATGATGTTTTTGTATTCATAGAATTAACATTTAGTTTGTTGGTTCTTCATCACATAATCAGCATAGTCATCAATATCATTATTACCAGAGGCTTTCTACATCATTATCCTCAGTGTCAGTTGTATCATTTGCTTTGTATCTAAAGTTATATCATTAACACATACTTTCTACACCATTATACTCAATGTTAATTGTATCATTGTTTCCAGAGTTCTTGTCATCTTGCACATTAGAACTTGTCATACAGATATCGCACCACAGTAGTGCTGATCTACTGAAGTAATTCCATTCATTGACTTCGCCATTGTACAGCTCATAAGGTCATCTTAATTAGAAACATTTTACAGTCACAGTCATATTTACTTACACTATCATCAGCCACAAATTCATAAGTCTAAGTGATATGATAGTAGGCAGTTCTCTGAAGAAAGGCAGTGTCGTCATTAAATGAGTTGCACTGGTTTCAACTTCTCTCTTTATTTGGAAAATATTTTGCAGGGAAAAGATACAAGCCTGTCCACTGACGTATGTTCAATGTAGCTTCCTTTGGAATAATTGTGCTTTGGACATTTTGATTCTTATTGAATGGTGACGCCAGCATTTTTTAAAACTTGAAGTGTGTTTTTTTTTTTGTTTTTTTTTTTTCAGTGGAATGTCATCGTCATTTTGCTAACCTGTATGTTCCATGACAGGTATTGGATTAAGGTCTTTAGTTACTAAGAATATAAGATGGAATAAATTAAGTTGGTTTCTTTGAATTTAAGATGGAAATAGTTTTAATGAGTCCTAATTCATTTAAAAAAGATTCTTTTTTATTTTATATATAGTTATTATTTTTTGTTTATTCATTAGTCTAATGTGCATTGTTCATCCATTTTCTCCTACTTGAATTTTTGTTTTGTTGTGGTAATGTGTGAATGAATTTGTATTCCTTAGAGAGGATGATGCGCATTGGAGTGATTGAAAACTTTTGTCAGTGAACATAGTGTTGTCTCAGTGTTTGTCACAGAAGTTTGTTCTTTTTGGTGAATAAAGGATTGGTGTTGTGAAAGTTAACAGTGGTCTGTGTAAACAGTGAAGCTGTGTTGTGTGTTCGAAAATGATGGTCAATAAAGAAATAATTTGTGGAAACAGTTTGTGTCTGTATAAGCAGAGTGGACGGAGCTGTGGCATCATGAGATCAGTTACTGAATGACACACGAAAGGAAATGTAATGACTCTATCACAACATATATCTCTGTCTGAAATTTGGGTTACTCTTTTTTTGAGAGAGCGTTTTGCTGCACTGCAGTGCTACCCATTTTCTTTCTTTTTTTTCAGTCTGGAACTTTGAAGTGTATTTGTTGCACCCAGAACCTTGGTTTATTGTCTTATGTGAATGACTAAGTGTAGGGTTCTTTTATGTGTGCTAAGTGCATGCTGCACCTGGAACCTTGGTATACTATCCCATGCAAATGACTGAGTGTCAGTGATTTGGCAGCACTGTGGGATCTTCTTTTGTGCGTAGCCTGATAGCAGCATGACGTGATAACTCCTTGTGACATGTCCATGCTGTTCATCAGACTGAGTCTGGTATGGCTGCAATGAGCAGAAAAGGGAAATTGCAGGAGTGATATTGAGTCAGAAGGTAAAATGGTGGGGGAAAAAATCGCAATGAATAAAGTGAAAATGCTATATAAAGAATAAACAAGAGAGGCAAGGCCTTCAAGACTCACTTGTGATACACTTAAAAAAAAAATCTAATCATTAAAATGTGATCTCTATTTGTTATTATAAAGCTTCGCATTAAAAAAAAAAAAAAAAAAAAAAAAAAAAAAAAAGAAGTCCTAACCAGATTCGAATTAAGTCCCCTAGTATTACAGAGTACTTTCCCTTTTTTACTATGCGCCAAAACATTTGCAAAATAAATAAAACTTCCATGCTTAGCAAAAGAAGTTCCTGTTTGAACAAAAAATGATAATAATGACTGCTCTTGTTGTTGGGTCAGAATATCAGATCAAAGTGCCAAGTTTAGAGAATACAAAAAATATAACAGTAAATGCAGTTTGCATATAATTAGGCTTCATTTTTTAAATTTTTTTGTGCCCATTCCAGAGGTGCAATATTGCTTTAAACAAGATGACTGGAAAGAACTGAATTTTTCCTATTTTTATGCCTAATTTGGTGTCAGCTGACAAAGTATTTGCAGAGAAAATGTCAATGTTAAAGTTTACCACGGACACACACACACACACACACACACAGACGACCGAACACGGGGTTAAAACATAGACTCACTTTGTTTACACAAGTGAGTCAAAAAGTAAAAGAAATTCTTATCCAACAGGTCATGGATGAAGCATTTATTAGACACCTACCCTTTTGTACCCATTTCTCTCCTTGTGCCCCCATTGCTCATTCAGAGCCTATAGTCTCATGAGCACCAAAAACGTTTAAGTCCATGTGAAGAATTCTATTTCAGTTGGTCTAATGGTCTAGCAGATATTTAGAAATGACAAATGAATTACAGAATTAGATACAATGAATGAAATACTGAGCCAGTGTAGAGATATATATATATGGAAATCCTACCAACACACCATGAGCTATGACCTGGGTGTTGGACCTTCATTTGAGACAGTTGATTTGGGCTCATTGAGTAACTTATGTCAGTTTAGTAAAAAGGGGGAAAAAGATGCAGTCCAGAATTGCGACAGTCAGGGAACTTCTTGTATGCTGATTTTGACAATTATTGTTTTTATCCAACCCTCTGAGACCTTCTCATGCTGAGTTGCTCAATGCTTGCTTCATCAGACAATCGGATTCTGTTTGGAGAATTGGGCACAAACACATGGATTGTTTTCTTGAGTTCAGGAATATGTCTGATCAGGAACTAAATCCATCCACTGCTCCAAGCATAAACAAAACAAGCAATACAACACACACACACACACACACACAGAGTTGAAGGTTTATGTTCACTGCTCTTCAGAGCTGAGTTTTCACAGCCATATTTTTCAATTTTTTCTGGTTCAGACCTGTGTCCAAAATGGATTTTGACATCACCACAGAACAAATAAAAAAAAAAAAACCCTAAGAAAAACAACCCCAAACAAACCTGTGCAACTTATTAACAACTATACTCGAGTGCACATCTTTTGATACAATCCTATGGATCAGGAGAAATTTTCAACTGTGAGCATGGGCACTTGCAACAATTCAGTGACCTTGATTTTTTAAACCAACGATACAGAGAGAGTTTGTTACATTTACCAAGTACAAGAAGAAGAAAAAAGAAAAAAAAAGGGTCAGGCAACTCCAAATATGGCAAGCAAAGACCACCTGACCAATCAACAGTTGGTTTGACAATAATAATGATAATAATGGATACTTATATAACATGCTATCCAGAAATCTGCTCTGAGTGCTTTACAAAAACACTTTCGTTTACACAACACATTACATCAATGTTACATACACGCACCAAAATGTGACTAAACACACACCTGTTTACCACGACAGGAAGAACGGACATGAAGACTGGGAGTTCCAACATTGAGGGTAAGGGTAAGGGTGCTTTAAAATGAAAGATTTTCAAGTGATGTTGAAGGTATTTTCATATTCAACAGGATAATTATGAATTTTAAGCTGCACAACTGATCATCAAGAAAAGTCTTTTGGTGACTTTGCAGACCTTGATTTTTTAAACCAACAATACAGAGTTTGTTATATTTACCAAATAAAAAGAAAGAAAAAGAAAAAGCCATAAAAAAAAAGAAGAATAAAGAACTGTGGTCCTGTGCAAAGGAACACAGAATAAACAGTTTCAGCAGCTCATGTATGGAATGTGCTGCAAGGTGCCTTCACTTCTAGCGTGACCAAGCAACATTAACTCACTCAGTATGGCCAGTCCTCTCTTCTCCTCTACACAGGCCCCTCGGATGTCCAGTGGGTGTCTGAATGACCCAACCTTTAGCTTCCGTCGTCAGAATTGTGGTATTCTTTGTCAACGTTCACCTCTTCAGTATAAGAGCCTTCCGCTTGCAATATTTTGATGATGGTAACTGGGGTGAAACGCTGTTAACGTCGTCTCTTTCGCCGTTCGTATGGAGAGAGTTGAATCACCATCATTCTGTTCATCTGTAATTAAAAAAAGAAGTAGGGTAGGTATGGGTAATTGCGAACAGTGTCTAGTACCGAACGATTAGTATACTGCCCCACTTCGAAGCATTCTTAACGGTTGCATTTCACAATTTAACGTGTGCTTCGACCTTTTTCTAATACTTTGATGAACATTCATTTCCAAGAAACAGTCAAACACTGGCTGTTTCTGACTATTTCCGCGCTCTTTCTTCTCTTTGCCCACCACTGCTGACCAAAGTTAAAAATGTCTCTCAAAATCCTAAAATCAATGGAAGTAAGTTGTAGGACTTTGACACACTTTGAAATTGTTGATTTGATTGGATATGTTGAATGCGCATTGCCAGTGCTGGGAGAATTTAAGAAAGCATATTGTTGACTTTTGTCTATTTGTGAACGATGCTTCACAGCTACTGAGCACTCTCAAAAGGGTGTGTTTGTGTGCGGCGTGGGGTGTGTGTGTTTAAATGTCTGTGTGTTTGTGTGCATGTGTGATCAAAACCAACAATACAACAGTCTGGTGTGATGTTCCAATGATAAGTTATGTCTAATGAGTTCAAGACCTGCTTCTGTTTTAATTGTCAACATGTACCCAAAGCAGTTGTTTGCAATTAGACTTGACCATTCACATTTACCCTCAGGCACACTTGCCATTTCAAATGTCGACAAAAAGTAGAAAAGAATGAGCAGATGAACTTTTTCTGGTGCAACCAGTTGGAAGCCTTCGAAAACAAAAGAATTACATTTGACTATCGTACGACCTGTTATCTTTACAGTACACACGTTGAACTGGTCACTTCGACTGGATCGTTCAATTACCTATACCTACCGTATAGTTTTGATGACATTTTTCTAGCGAAAACAAAGCAAAACAAAACAAAACAAAAATGAATGGGGCAGCAAAGGTGGTTCATCATATACAAAGAATGCCACAACTAACATATTTTTTATTTGCATTGGTTCATTGGAAAGGGGAATGGAACTCACTGCCCCACACCCCACCCTCAGCCCTCACAGCACACTTGCCAACTCCTCTGCACACATCTACGCACTTTCTTCTGCATCAAAAGCGTATTTGTTATCATCGGTTTCACAGACTTAAAAGTTTGCCACATGACATGGTTCCATCACCAATGACCGTGAAATGTCAAGAATTTTCTTAAGTGATTTCCACGGGTAAAAATCACGAAGAACTTAACAGATTCAGAGTCAAGCTAACAAAATTTATGGTTTCGAAGATAATGGATAAGCATTAGTGGTTTTCTTTATTTAAACAACAACAAGAAGTTAAAAAAAATAAAAAAAATAAAAAATAAAAAAATGAAATAAAAACCTTGCCATCCATGGGTCCATACAAATTACAACTTCACAAATGATACATGGCAGAATCCGAAGTACAATGTAGAAAAACATTTATGGAAGTATTAAATGAACCAGTTTTAAGTGCTAACGAGAGACAACAGACATCAACAGCATCTCTGTGACTGTTGTCTAGCCTCAACCTTCAATGAAAATAACTACAGATTTTAGAAGACAGACTTGATTCCTGAATCTACAATACAGTGCATTGGAAATGAAAATGGTAGCTTTCAGACTTTTAAAATAATATATTGTTTACTTGCTGTTGTTTTTCACTTCAGACTTTTATTGGGTGTACTGATCTTTATCACATGATTTAACTACCCAAGGGGTGCTTGAGCCCACATACCCTTAACCAGACCAGAGAACCATGCCCACACCCAAGGTTAGAGAGCCATGTACCCATACCCAGGCCATAGACTCATACCTATTCCCAGGCCAAACAGCAATGTACCCATACCCAGACAAAAGAGACATACCCATACCCAAGCCAAAGAGCTGTGTACTCATACCCAGACCAGAGATGCTTGTACCAAGACCAAAGCCGCATACCCATACCCAATCCAAAGCACCAAGTACCCATACCCAGGCCAGAGCCATATCCCCATACCCAGGCCAGAGCCATGTTCCAGTACACAATCTGGTCATATGCCCATACCAAGGCCAAAGAACCATGTACCCATACCCAGGCCAAAGAGCAATGTACCTACACTCAGGCAAAAGTGTGATGTACCCATACCCAGACCAAAGAGACATACCCATATCCAGCCCAAAGGGCCACATACCCCTGCCCAGGCCAAAGAGCCACATACCCATACACAGGCCAAAGACCAGTGTACCCATACACAGGCCAAAGACCCGTGTACCCCCACCCAGGCCAAAGATGGAAGTGAAAGGAGGACCAGTCACTAAGAACAGTATACTTGGTGAAGCTCTCAGGGCTGGCTAAAAAAGCGATTGTCATCTGTGAACAGACCCCCCTGAAAAATGTCTCAAAGCATTAGAAATCAAATGAAAGAATTTTATGGAATTATTTGAACAAAATAACAAGTGTCACGAGAAGATCTTCATGTACCTGTGTGTGTGTGTGTGTGTGTGTGTGTGTGTGTACCAAGCCTCTTTGCAGAGAAAAGTGTGGCCAATCTTGTTTTAACAAAACATGTTAACAACAGTTTGGCTTTTAAAGCCTGCCTCCATACTGTATGACAGGCACACACACACACACACACACACATTTTGCAAGCTTATTTCTCCTATCTTTACCAAGAGATGTTTGATATTTGTGTGTGTGCAGGGTACACAGTCATGAAGGAAATCCTGACCCACCCTGGCACAGTCACCACCAACAGGTACCCACAGGTCTCCTCCCTGGGGACCTGACATGTGGCACCCTAGGCAGCTGTACTGTCTGCATCCGTCCGTACAGTCTGTTTTATCACGCAGCCTGTCATAGACATCCATGTCTCAGGTCACACAAGCACCACCCCCACCTTTCTCCAGTGCTCAAGGACTGTCTCCGTACAGTCTGTTTCTCACAATGTGTCACAGACATCCATGTCTCAGGTCACACAACCCACCCCCACCTTCCTCTGCTGCTCAGGGAGATGTTCCAGCTCAGATTGTTTATCTTGGCCACAGAGGGAAGGGATGTGAGACCCAAGACCCAAGACCCAAGACTGGTTTATTGTCTGTACACAGCTACAAAAATTCCCTGCTGGAGGGAGGCCGGGGGGAGGCCGGGGGGAGGGAGGCCGGGGGGAGGCCGGGGGGGGTGGGGGGCTTGGGGGGGGGGGCGAGGGGGGGAAGTCCAGCAAGCAAGGATTCCTGTATGGCAGTGTAGAAGTTTTCTCCCTTTGATCTGAGGGAGTGTTGGTTCACCTCATGGGGCAGCAAATCTCAGAACGCCAGACAACCGGAAGCCTCCTTACTGCAGTGGTCCCTGCTTTTAATTTCATTTCCTTGCCTGAGATGGAGCATCCTTTGGTTTAGTTTTGAGGGGAGAGGGACTTAAGGATTTCTCAGCATGGCGGCCACCCGTTACAGTCATCAGTTAAAAGTGCTGTGTCGGTAGAAAGGTTTGGTGGGATTTGGGGTAATGAAGAAATGGACAATATGAGGCCGTGTTGAAGTGGCATTTGGTAGAAAGTGGCAGAATGGTTAAGATGCTTATCTGCTGCTAATACAGCGTCCGTGAGGCTGTTGGTTCAATTTCTGCTTTTGCCCTTTCTCCCAGGCTTGACTGGAAAATCAGACTGAGCATCGAGTCATTTTGAGGAGATGATGAACTGAGCATCGAGTCATTTTGAGGAGATGATGAACTGAGCATCGAGTCATTTTGAGGAGATGATGAACTGAGCATCGAGTCATTTTGAGGAGATGATGAACTGAGCATCCAGTCATTTTGAGGAGATGATGAACTGAGCATCGAGTCATTTTGAGGAGATGATGAACTGAGCATCATGTCATTTTGAGGAGATGATGAACTGAGCATCGAGTCATTTTGAGGAGATGATGAACTGAGCATCGAGTCATTTTGAGGAGATGATGAACTGAGCATCAAGTCATTTTGAGGAGATGATGAACTGAGCTTCCGTGTGCAGCATGCACTTGGTGCACTGACATAGAACCCATGGCAACAAGAGTGTTGTCCTCTGGCAAAGTTCTGTAAAATAAATCCACTCTGATAGGGTACACAAATATATTTGCATGTTCTCAAGGCCTGACAAGCACGTTGGGTTGTGCTGCTATCGGCCATCTGCCGAGCAGATGTGGTGTAGTGTATATGGGTTTGCCCAAACCCAGTGATGCCTCCTCGAGAAACTGAAGTCACATTGCTTATTCACCGTATCTGGCAGAGTGCTACCGCAGTCCTTGTTGTGAAGAGACATTCTGGTATGTCTTCTGTTACAAGGAGATGTGTTACAATTAGGTTCTGCTGGTTTCTGTTCCAGGAAGATGTCAGTCTGCATTATGGTCCATTTTCTGTTACAAGGAGATGTTACATTATCTGGAAGATGTTAGTCTGCATTCTGGTCTGTCTTCTGTTACAAGGAGATGTTACATTATCAGGAAGATGTTAGTCTGCATTCTGGTCTGTCTTCTGTTACAAGGAGATGTTACATTATCAGGAAGATGTTAGTCTTCATACTAATCTGTCTTCTGTTACAAGGAGATGTTACATTATCAGGAAGATGTTAGTCTGCATTATGGTCTGTCTTCTGTTACAAGGAGATGTTACATTATCAGGAAGATGTTAGGCTTCATACTGGTCTGTCTTCTGTTACAAGGAGATGTTACATTATCTGGAACATGTAAGTCTGCATTATGGTCTGTCTTCTGTTACAAGGAGATGTTACATTATCTGGAAGATGTTAGTTTGCATTCTGGTCTGTCTTCTGTTACAAGGAGATGTTACATTATCAGGAAGATGTTAGTCTGCATTCTGGTCTGTCTTCTGTTACAAGGAGATGTTACATTATCAGGAAGATGTTAGTCTGCTTTCTGGTCTGTCTTCTGTTACAAGGAGATGTTACATTATCAGGAAGATGTTAGTCTGCATTATGGTCTGTCTTCTGTTACAAGGAGATGTTACATTATCAGGAAGATGTTAGTCTGCATTATGGTCTGTCTTCTGTTACAAGGAGATGTTACCTTATCTGGAAGATGTTAGTTTGCATTCTGGTCTGTCTTCTGTTACAAGGAGATGTTACATTATCAGGAAGATGTTAGTCTTCATACTGGTCTGTCTTGTGTTACAAGGAGATGTTACATTATCAGGAAGATGTTAGTCTGCATTCTGGTCTGTCTTCTGTTACAAGGAGATGTTACATTATCAGGAAGATGTTAGTCTTCATACTAATCTGTCTTCTGTTACAAGGAGATGTTACATTATCAGGAAGATGTTAGTCTGCATTCTGGTCTGTCTTCTGTTACAAGGAGATGTTACATTATCAGGAAGATGTTAGTCTGCATTATGGTCTGCCTTCTGTTACAGGGATATGTTACATTATCAGGAAGATGTTAGTCTGCATTATGGTCTGTCTTCTGTTACAAGGAGATGTTACATTATCAGGAAGATGTTAGTCTGCATTATGGTCTGTCTTCTGTTACAAGGAGATGTTACATTATCTGGAAGATGTTAGTCTTCATACTGGTCTGTCTTATGTTAAAAGATGTTTCATTATGTGCAGTGCCGCTGGCTTCTGTTACAGGGATATGTTACTCTACATTCTGGTATGACTTGTGTTATAAGATGTTACTTTACCTATTGAAGTGTTATAAGATGTTACTTTACCTATTGGTTTTACTTCTGTCACAAGGAGATGTTAACTTTTTGGTTTGACTTATGTTTCATGGAGATGTTACCCTGCGTTTCTTATTTGACTTATGTTGTAAGGCGGTGATATGTTATCCTCTCTCTTCTGTTATAAGGAGATGCTTATATCAAAACTGGTGGCTTGACTTCTGTTGTAAGGAGTTCTTCATGTAATGGTTTCTGTTGTAAGGAGGTGTTACTTTACTTACTATTTGACTTCTGTTGTAAGAAGATATTACTTCATGTTATGACTTCTGTTTTAGGGAGATGATACTGATTTGATTGCTTTCATAGGGGGGTGTTACATTACCCACTTTTGTTTTGACTTCTGCTACAAGGAGATTTTATTTTTTGTAGTTTCAGGGAGATGTTACTCGGCATTCTGGTTTGACTTATTGGGGGGATGGTATTCTTGGTTTGACTTATGTTGTAAGATGATTTGTTGTCTACTCACTGCTGGTATAAGGAGATGGTACACTCCATGTTGGTTTCACTTCTGTTGTAAGGAGGTGTTACTCTTCATACTGGTTTTACTTCTGTTGAAAGGGGATGTTACTCTCCACATTGATTTTACTTCTGTTGTAAGGAATTGTTACTCTGCATACTGGTTAACTTCTGTTGTAAGGATATGTAACTCTTGATTCTGGTTTGACTTCAGTTGTAAGGAATTGTTACTCTGCATACTGGTTAACTTCTGTTGTAAGGATATGTTACTCTTCATTCTGGTTCGATGTCTGTTGTAAGGAGATGTTACTCTTCATACTGGTGTGACTTCTGTTGTAATGGGATGGTACTCTACATAAGGTTTTGCTTCTGTTGTAAAATGTTACTCTCCATAATGGTTTGACTTCTGTTGTAAGGATGTATTACTCTGCATACTGGTTTTATTTCTGTTGTAAGGAAATGTTCCTCTGCATACTGGTTTTACTTATGTTGTACGATGTTACTCTCCATAATGGTTTTACTTCTGTTGTAAGGAGATGTTACTCTGCATACTGGTTTTACTTCTGTTGTAAGGAGATGTTCCTCTTCATACTGGTTTTATTTCTGTTGTAAGGAAATGTTCCTCTGCATACTGGTTTTACTTATGTTGTAAGATGTTACTCTCCATAATGGTTTTACTTCTGTTGTAAGGAGGTGTTACTCTGCATACTGATTTTACTTCTGTTGTAAGGAGACGTTACTCTCTATACTGGTTTGACTTCTGTTGTAAGGAGACGTTACTCTCTATACTGGTTTGACTTCTGTTGTAAGGAGATGTTACTCTGCATGCTGGTTTTACTTCTGTTGTAAGGAGGTGTTACTCTTCATACCGGTTTGACTTCTGTTGTAAAGGGATGTAACTCTGCATGCTGGTTTGACTTCTGTTGTAAGGAGATGTTACTCTTCATACTGGTTTGACTTCTGTTGTAAGGAGATGTTACTCTCTATACTGGTTTGACTTCTGTTGTAAGGAGATGTTACTCTCTATACTGGTTTGACTTCTGTTGTAAGGAGATGTTACTCTCTATTCTGGTTTGACTTCTGTTGTAAGGAGATGTTACTCTCTATACTGGTTTGACTTCTGTTGTAAGGAGATGTTACTCTCTATTCTGGTTTGACTTCTGTTGTAAGGAGATGTTACTCTCTATACTGGTTTGACTTCTGTTGTAAGGAGATGTTACTCTCTATTCTGGTTTGACTTCTGTTGTAAGGAGATGTTGCTCTTCATACTGGTTTGACTTCTGTTGTAAGGAGATGTTACTCTTCATTCTGGTTTGACTTCTGTTGTAAGGAGATGTTACTCCCTATACTGGTTTGACTTCTGTTGTAAGGAGATGTTACTCTCTATACTGGTTTGACTTCTGTTGTAAGGAGATGTTACTCTGAATACTGGGTTGACTTCTGTTGTAAGGAGATGTTACTCTGAATACTGGGTTGACTTCTGTTGTAAGGAGATGTTACTCTGAATACTGGGTTGACTTCTGTTGTAAGGAGATGTTACTCTGAATACTGGTTTTACTTCTGTTGTAAGGAGGTGTTACTCTGCATACTGGTTTTACTTCACTTTATGCAATGATTTCTGTTGTAAGGAGCTGCTACTTTATGTAATGATTTCTGTTGTAAGGGGATATTACTTTATGAAATGATTAATATTCTGTTGTGAGATGTCACTTTATATGATGACTTTTGTTGTAAGATGTTACGTTATTTAATTATTTCTGTTGAAAGGATATGTTACTTTAAACAATGACTTTTGTTGTGAGGGGAAGTTGCGGTTATAAAATGCTTTCTGTTGTGAGACGGTGATAGTTGATCTGTTCACCTCTGTTTCGTTGAGATGTTGCTCTGCTTACAAGTTTTGCTTTTGTTGGAAGGAGATGCTTTTCTGTGTAATGATTTCTGTTGTAGGGAGATGATACATTATTAATTTACTTCTGTTGTATGGAGATATTGCTACTCACTTCTGTTGTATGGAGATATTGCTACTCACTTCTGTTGTATGGAGATATTGCTACTCACTTCTGTTGTATGGATATATTGCTACTCACTTCTGTTGTATGGATACTTCTGTTGTATGGATATATTGCTACTCACTTCTGTTGTATGGATATATTGCTACTTACTTCTGTTGTATGGATACTTCTGTTGTATGGATATATTGCTACTCACTTCTGTTGTATGGAGATACTGCTACTTACTTCTGTTGTATGGAGATATTGCTACTCACTTCTGTTGTATGGATACTTCTGTTGTATGGATATATTGCTACTCACTTCTGTTGTATGGATATATTGCTACTTACTTCTGTTGTATGGATATATTGCTACTCACTTCTGTTGTATGGATACTTCTGTTGTATGGAGATATTGCTACTCACTTCTGTTGTATGGAGATACTGCTACTCACTTCTGTTGTATGGAGATATTGCTACTTACTTCTGTTGTATGGATACTTCTGTTGTATGGATATATTGCTACTCACTTCTGTTGTATGGATATATTGCTACTCACTTCTGTTGTATGGAGATATTGCTACTCACTTCTGTTGTATGGATATATTGCTACTTACTTCTGTTGTATGGAGATACTGCTACTTACTTCTGTTGTATGGATATATTGCTACTCACTTCTGTTGTATGGAGATATTGCTACTTACTTCTGTTGTATGGATATATTGCTACTCACTTCTGTTGTATGGATATATTGCTACTCACTTCTGTTGTATGGAGATATTGCTACTTACTTCTGTTGTATGGATATATTGCTACTCACTTCTGTTGTATGGAGATATTGCTACTCACTTCAGTTGTATGGAGATATTGCTACTCACTTCTGTTGTATGGAGATATTGCTACTCACTTCTGTTGTATGGATATATTGCTACTCACTTCTGTTGTATGGAGATACTGCTACTTACTTCTGTTGTATGGAGATATTGCTACTTACTTCTGTTGTATGGATACTTCTGTTGTATGGATATATTGCTACTCACTTCTGTTGTATGGAGATACTGCTACTTACTTCTGTTGTATGGAGATATTACTTGATGTCATGCTGTCACATGCTTACAACGTGTCCACACATGCAACAAACAGTTGACATTAGCATCAGTTTTCTAAAAGCCACATTGCAATATGATAAAATAAGTTAATTGATAAAACCCACACGCAACACTGGTTCTACAGTTCAGTGAACGACGTGAGCTGCACACACAACACTGATTTCACAGTTCAGTGAACGACGTGAGTCACACACAACACTGATTTCACAGTTCAGTGAACGACGTGAGTCACACACAACACTGATTTCACAGTTCAGTGAACCACGTGAGTCACACACAACACTGATTTAACAGTTCAGTGAACCACGTGAGTCACACACAACACTGATTTCACAGTTCAGTGAACCACGTGAGTCACACACAACACTGATTTCACAGTTCAGTGAACCACGTGAGTCACACACAACACTGATTTCACAGTTCAGTGAACCACGTGAGTCACACACAACACTAATTTAAGAGTTCAGTTAACCACGTATAATTTATTCGTCACACACGTTTTTGACACCAGACAAGGCTGCTTTGGCCGCTAAGAAAACTTGGCTGTGTATTATTCAAAAACTCCATCATCATAGCCCATCAAACACACAGGCCCATTCGACAGACTGTAACTGATTTTTAAAAAAAAAAAAAAAAAAAAAAAATCATGCACACCAAACCACTGCTACTAAAGTGGCTGTCTGCAGATACAAAATTTATTTTTGGCCAAACAATCCATGTTCAGATGTAGGTAATTCATGGAGACACAACACACCTTACAATCTGTTCATTATACCTTTTGCACCTGACCTCATATATCTTAATGTGCACCTACACCATGTGCACGTGACACCTCCCATCTCGTGACATAGTCTGGAGAGTGCCATAAAATCATTCCACTGTCCCATCAGACTGGATGATATGAGGTGGTTGTAACCGAAGAAATGAACAGGAGCCGATGTATTTCCTTCTGCAACGGAAACGGTTTCAATCTTTTTCAAATGAATTGCTTCAGGAAACCGCGTTGCAGTGTCAACGACCTTTAGCACATACCGATTTCCTGACGACGACCGTTGAAACGGTCCTGCGAGATCGATAGTGACAGTTCAGAGATGTGTGGCATCTTATGCAGCGGCGCACAAGGGAACCGCCCCTTTTGTACTGTTTTGGCACGTCACACGACCGACAATGGTCAGTAGCATCTTTGGTAACGCCTGGCCAATAGAAAGAGTTAAAAACTCTCTGTGGCATTCTTCTGGTACCGCAATGGCCGGCAGAGATTGCATCGTGTGCTGTGTGAAGCACTGTGCTCTCTTAGTCCCTGTGGGCCAACAGCTTGTCTCAGACAGTGATTGTATTTCTGATAGAATCGGAACAACAGATCCCTCCCAACTTTTTTTTTCAATTTTTTTTATTCGTTTTTTTTTTTCTTCTTTTTTTGCGTTTACATTTTTCACATGAATACAGAAGACATTTACGTAACAAGAAAATATGCATCATGAATATATCAATTGTGTAATCAACATTTTATGTATTAACGTAGTAGAACGCTAACTATATGTCCTTAGTAGATCTATATATTAGAGGTTCATGTGTATATAGATCTGAAGAAGGACACATTTAAATATGAAAATAAAGATAAATAAATCAGGGAAGGAGAGAGGAAGAGAAATAACAGAGAGAAATGAAAAAAACAACAACAGATTCTTCATTTTTACTCTACAGTGCTCCATATGAAATGGACCAATGCTATTGATATATGTGTACCAGAAACATATATACATCTGTCTCAACATTCGTACATTAAAAAAAATATTTTGGTGTTATCATGAAAACAAAATAAGCAATTCAGTAGCTGTATTACTATTGTAAAAAAAATTTAATGTGCTTTGCACAGGCATCAGAATTCAAGACGTGTATTTCTTAAGATGTTAAGAAATCCCTCTCAACTTGGTAATAGGGTTTGGTATTGTCCGCATCTGTTTTACCCTCCAAACTATATACATGGGGAAGGGATTTGTCCTCTGTTTGAAGTGTGGCAAGGTCTTTGGGTTCTAGATCGAAGACTGAGATATCTGCAGCCTTGAGTGGTTGTTGAGCTTTTTTTATCCTCTGCTTCGTGAGGTCTTGGCAAGGACTTGTTTTAGTGATGACAATCATGTGATACTTCAGTCACTGTTTGCATTGTGTTCCAACATTTGTGTATTGCTGTCCAATGAATTTTTTGCTACTTTATGAAATAAACACTTGATGACTTAAAAAAATAATTGCTTTTATAGAAAGCTGGTTGCAAGGTTTCTCTGTCTTGGAAATGTTCACACGCTGGTGCACCTTTGCACACATGCACGTGTGTGCACACATCCCACACACACACACACACACACACACACACACACACACACACACACATGTATCCCCTGTACTAACACTTGCACACACACGTACACACACACGTGCACACACACCCATGCACATGCAAACACACACACGCACACACAAATATGTACAAACAGCCACGCACACACACACACACACATGTGCACACACACACACACACACACACACACACACACACACACACTGTGTAGGTGCTTCGAGTCCCACCACTTTATAGTGTGGGGATTTTCAGCCTTGATAAATCAACATCAAATCAGTACATGCCACAAGTTCAGTGGCTTATAGCGAGTTCACACAAGTCAAATGTTATCCATCTCACGTTGTGTCCTTCACGGTGCTTCTCAGATTTCTAATAGTGCAAGTAGTAATACCAACCTTGACGTGGCCAGATGTGGTCATCTGGGCTATTTGCAACAAGCAAAAGATAAAGCATTTATATCTCGTACTTTCCGAAGAGCTTCCTAAAACTAAAGTGACAAGTCGTTTTCTTCTTCGTTCGTGGGCAATGACCCCCACGATCACTCGTAATGATGAGTGGGCGTTTTACGTGTATGACCGTTTTATACCCTTCATTTAGGCAGCCATACTCCGTTTTCGGGGAGGGGGCTGGGGGCTGGGGTGCCTGCCGGGTATGTTCTTGTTTCCATAACCCACGGAACGCACGGGATGTGGGTCGTGCCTATTGATCTCCCGTATGCATATATTATATTCAAATTGATGTGAACTTATGAAATGTTGATGTATTCTCAACGCTCACCTAATTACTCAGGGGGTCTAAAACGCGTAAAGTGGGGAAATGTGGAAAACACGTTTTTCGGTTTCGCTAAAATTGTGTCTTTTTAAATTTTGTCTTTTTGCATCTCTTGTTCACAAAGAGTAAATGCAATGATAATAAACACAACACAAAGCTACCGCCGTTTTTATCTTCAATGACGCCACGAACACATACGCATAAAAACAACAACAACCACAACAACAACAACAACAACAACAAAAACACAACCAACCAACCAAACAACCCCCCCCCCCCCCCCCCCCCCGAAAAAACAGTAGGCATACGCCTAAATCAGTGTGCACGCTAAACATTGAATACATCGAAACATGAAGCTCGCATATCTGCACACACACACACACATACACACGGACGCACACACACGCGCACGCACATACGCACACACACACACACATACACACGCACGCACGTATAAACGCATGCATGTGCGCTCATTCACCACAACAAACTGTCCTAATTAGTCTCCGACTACAGAGCTCGTTTTTATATAAAATTCTCATCTCAAACCCAACCTTCCACATCCAAAGAAAGCGTCACATGCTACATACAAATTAACTCTTTCCATACGAACGGCGAAAGAGACGACGTTAACAGCGTTTCACCCCAATTACCATCATCAAAATATTGTAAGCGGAAGGCTCTTATACTGAAGAGGTGAATGTTGACAAAGAATACGACAATTCTGACGACGGAAGCTAAAGGTTGGGTCATTCAGACACCCACTGGACATCCGAGGGGTCTGTGTGGATGAGAAGAGAAGACTGGCCGTACTGAGTGAGTTAACCTCATCAACCCGATCACCCAGTGTGTTATGTCATAGCCTACATGATCATTCACCTGTATCACTTGTATCACCTGGATATCAACAACACATGACCTTTCCAACCACGGTTACGCAGGATAAAGATACCTGGGGCCGATATGATACTGATAGCCGAATTTATGGCTCTGTGGGATCGGATATCGATAACTGTTGTCAAACAATCGGTTGTTGTGTGTTCAGACCTGTTTCACCTGCACTGGGAGATGTGAGATGTTCACTGCGGTGTGTGTATGTTTTTTTTTAATGTAGGCCTACATGTGTGTCTTTTCGCACTCATGGTCAAATCAGTTAGCCCAAAGTTAAGGAAACTCAAATAATGCGATCAATATAACAGTTTGTGTGAGTAGTTTAAAATTACCTGCTGCGGGCGGTGGTAAGTTAGATCCACGTCAACATCACTACTGTAATTTGATGACGGTTCATGAGAAGCTCCGCAATCAAGGATTATCCTTTTGTCATTTTGGTTGTCCGGTCTTAGCTTCGCCAATCGTTTGATATCCAGTGCATGAAGGAAAGGAAAGAAGAAAGAACGAGAAAAAGAGAGCGTGTAGCGACACTGACATATAACCTAACCCTATACAGTTAAACATATCGGGAAGTTTTCCTTGTTGTTAATCAATAGCTATTCATTTTGGAAAGCAACAACAACAGTGACGACAACAACAACAACAGCAACAAGAACAAGAAGAAGAAGAAGAAGAAGAAGAACACACACACACACACACACACACACACACACACACACACACACACACACACACACACACCAAACCAATAAGAAACAAACAACAACAGCAAAACAAAACAAAAAAAAAAAGAAAAAAAAAGAAGATAATAATAATAATAATACTAATAATGATGATAATAATAAAAGCAGGATCATATCGATAAGATTCGATTGGAAGTTACCGTCAGTGAACCATAAATCTTTCGGTGTCTACTCATTGTACCCAAGTAAGCCGTGAAAATAGTGCACTGCTGAACGCTGCCACGAGTCTTAAGCGTCGAGGTTGGAGATAACACGATTAACCGACAGTTTGGACGAAGAATAACAGTACAGCTGGTTGTAATTCTCACCATTACAAGGAAGACTACCATGGCAGTCGGAATTTTTCGCAATGCCATGATATGTGTGGTGATCGGGGCGCTGGTGGTGTGGCCCTTAGAGACTGCAGAGGCCAAGGTTCGAACCTCCGTTGGGAAAGGAGTGAACGGTGGCGTTAGCTGTGCCAGTGAGTATGCACTGTTTTTGTTTTTACACATATTTATTATTTATTTATTTATTTATGTAAGCTTATCTATTATTTATTCACCTTTTTTTTTTCTCTCGAGGCCTGACTAAGCGCGTTGGGTTACGCTGCTGGTCAGGCATCTGCTTGGCAGATGTGGTGTAGCGTATATGGATTTGTCCGAACGCAATGACGCCTCCTTGAGCTACTGAAACTGACATTGAATTTATTATTTATTTGTTTCTTTATTTATCTATTCATTATCGACGGAGACGGACATGGAAATGGCTAAGCTGTTGACGCAATGGAAGAAAACACACACACAACACACACACACACACACACACACACACACACACACACACACACACACACACACACACACACAACACACACACACACACACACAAAGGCGCGTGCGTAACTCTCTATCTTCATTTATCCTCCCACCCCCACCCTCTCTTTCCCCTCTACTTCTATGTATGTGTGCACGTGTACGTATGCATGAGCGTGTGCGCACGCTCGCGCGTATATGTGTGTAAGTATGTATGTTAGTGAGGGGGTGGCCTTTTGGGAACCATCCCAACGTCAACTGTCCTGAAACCCTCTTGGCCGAGACAGCGGGGATATAACATACGAAGCAATAGGATCGGATCGCACTGGTTGGAATCATGGCACAGTCGCCAGTATTTCCCCCCATCCACTAGACCTTGAGTGGTGGTCTGGACGCTAGTCATTCGGAGGAGACGATTAACTGAGGTCCCGTGTGCAGCATGCACTTAGCGTACGTAAAAGAACCCACGGCAACAAAAGGGTTGTCCCTGGCAAAATTCTGTGGAAAAACCCACTTCGATAGGAAAACAAGTTAAAAACAAACAAACAAAAACAACAACTGCATGCAGGAAAAAATACACACAAAAAAGAAAAAAGAAAAGAAAAAAAAAAGAAAAAAAAAAAAGAAAAAAAGAAGGGTGGCGCTCTCAGTGTAGCGAGGCGCTCTTCCTGGGGAGAGCAGTCCGAATTTCACACAGAGAAATCTGTTGTGACAAAACAAAAAGAACAATACAATACAATACAATACAATCCAATACAACACAATAATCTAAATTCTAGCTCAGATAGTCGGGACAGCAGTTGCCGCCTCTGTTGTTCTGATGGTCATACATACATGTGAGGAGGGGGGGTGGTGGTTGTACGGGGAATGCTACACCCTCTCACCCCCCTTCCTTCTCCCATCCCCCTACCCCCCACCACACCCTTCCGTTCACATCACCCAACCCACACTACAATCCTTTCTCCTCTCGCTCTCTACGATCGGCTTCGGATCCACTGTTTACGCATACCCAGATTCAACACTATACTCTTCACTGTCCTTGCAGGTACCCTCTCCCCCCCACCCCCGGCCCCCTTTCTCTCTTCCCCCATGTTTACCCCACCCCCACCCCTCCCACACTACACCCCTCACCGTCCTTGCAGGTAGGTATGATACTACACCCTCTCCTCACCCCCCTTCTCTCTTCCCCCATTTTGCCCAACACCCTCCCTCATCCCAACACCCCTATTAACCCACCCACAATACACTCCTCCCCCCCACACCCCCTTCTCTCTTCCCCCATTTTGCCCACCACCCCTATTAACCCACCCACACAATACACTCCTCTCTCCTCACTGCCCTTGCAGGTAGTCCCCTCCCTCCCCCCCACACCCCCTTCTCTCTTCCCCCATTTTTACACCCCCACCCACCCCCACCCCACCGCTCAGCCCACCCACACTACACTCCCCCACTGTCATTGCAGGTGGGTATACTATACCCTCTCCCCCCCCGCCCCCTCCCTTCTCTCTTCCCCCATTTTTACCCCCCACCCCACCCCGACGCCCCTGTAAAGGTCCGTTTATACAGAGCGCGAACGCGAACGCGGTTTTTCGTCCTGGAATATTTTAGTCATTTGTAGAGGAACCGTTCAAATAGAGTGCGAACGCGAACGCGAACAGATTTTTGTTCGCGCGAACGACCGCCTTGATTGCCCCCAGAGCGAATTTTCTCAGAAGGTCGCGCGGCTTTTTTGCTATCAACCAATCAGCAGGTACTTTCCTTGCATCATTTCCACAAATAGAAACTTGTACGCCTGACCGTTCCAAGAAAAAGCTAGGCACTAGCGTCAGTCTACTTTGCTTGTGAAGTTTGGAGAAGAATGGACAAGACAAATGTCGTCACCAATCAATTGCAAAATGTTGTCAAATTGCTCCTCAGTCATTCGAAAGTATTGCTGGAATTTTGCAGGATGAAAATGTAGTTCTTGTACGAGGTGGTGGTACTCTCCAAATTCACTTCTTCTCTGTAAAATTTCGTGCACAGACACACGCCTCTTTCTCTTCCTCCGTTGTTTTACGTACAAATACAGTACTATGATCTCCTCCGTGTCTGACTCTACCTGCGCCATGATTCCAAATGACCAAATTTTATCTCTCACAGCAAGAAAAAGACGAGCCGCCTCGAAAGCCGTCGACGGTTTTCCGCGTTCGGGTTCGTGCTCTATTTGAATGGCAAAACTGCTCAAAAGTCGCGTTCGCGTTCGCGTTGGACGCGTTCGCGTTCGCGCTCTGTATAAACGGACCTTTAACCCACCAACAATACACTCCTCACTGTCCTTGTAGGTAGGTATACTACTACATCCTCTCCCCTCCGCCCCCCTTCCCTCTTCCCCCATTTTTACCCCACCCCCACCCCTCCCACACTACACTCCCCACTGTCCTTGCACGGGTAGGTATACCACACCCTCCCCCCCCTTCTCTCTTCCCCCATTTTTACACACACACCCTCACACACTGTGGAGTGATGGCCTAGAGGTAACGCGTCCGCATAGGAAGCGAGAGAATCTGAGCGCGCTGGTTCGAATCACGGTTCAGCCGCCGATATTTTCTCCCCCTCCACTAGACCTTGAGTGGTGGTCTGGACGCTAGTCATTCGGATGAGACGATAAACCGAGGTCCCGTGTGCAGCATGCACTTAGCGCACGTAAAAGAACCCACGGCAACAAAAGGGTTGTTCCTGGCAAAATTCTGTAGAAAAATCCATATCGATAGGAAAAACAAATAAAACTGCATGCAGGAAAAAATACAAGAGAAACAAAAAAAGGAAAAAAAAGGGTGGCGCTGTAGTGTAGCGACGCGCTCTCCCTGGGGGGAGAGCAGCCCGAATTTCACACAGAGAAATTTGTGGTGATAAAAAGAACTACAAATACAAATACTAATACCACCGCTCAGCCCACACCCACACTACACACTCCCCCACTGTCCGTGCAGCCTGTGCTGTGATCGTGGCCCTGGTGGAGGAGACGAGCGAGGTTCACAACGAGACGGTGGCCTCCGCCCTGGAGAGGCTGTGCTCCTACCTCCCTGACCAGCCGGCCACCTTCCAGAAGTACTGCCGGCGATTCATCCTCGCTGTGGGGCCCCTCCTGATCCGTCTGTGAGTGAGTCAGTGAGGGGGGGGTGGAGGTGGAGTGGGTGGGAGGGCGGTGGGGTGGGGGTGGGGGGGCGGGACCAGAATCACTGAGAATCGACAGGCGCAACAGCCGTGTGGTTAATTAATTATCTCTGGGAGGGGAGGGGAGGGGGGGCGTAGAAAGTGGTGTTACAAGTCATAAAACAATATCCAAAAAACAATCAGCCTAAAACTGAGCAAAATGGTAAGGGATATATGTATACCACTCTAGATAACCTGTGTGAATGTTCAGCCGTCCACAGTTATTTCCCTTTTCCTGATGACGTCATTAGTGACGTCACTATACACGTAAGTGATACGCCGGTTCTCTGGCAGTCAAGGGGTTTTTGACTCACTTGTGTAAACAAAGTGAGTCTATGTTTTAACCCGGTGTTCGGTTGTCTGTGTGTGTGTGTGTGTGTGTGTGTGTGTGTGTGTCCGTGGTAAACTTTAACATTGACATTTTCTCTGCAAATACTTTGTCAGTTGACACCAAATTAGGCATAAAAATAGGAAAAATTCAGTTCTTTCCAGTCATCTTGTTTAAAACAATATTGCACCTCTGGGATTGGCACAAAAAAAAAAGAGAAAAAAAAAGAAGCCTAATTATATGCAAACTGCATTTACTGTTCTATTTATATTTTTTGTATTCTCTAAACTTGGCACTTTGATCTGATATTCTGACCCAACAACAAGAGCAGTCATTATTATCAGTTTTTGTTCAAACAGGAACTTCTTTTGATAAGCATGGAAGTTTTATTTATTTTGCAAACGTTTTGGTGCAGACAGTAAAAAAGGGAAATTACTCTGTAATTATGCAAGGGGACTTAATTTACTTTAATCTGATCTTTCTCATCTTAAACATTACATTTTGAAATTATACACAATACATAAAAAAGCTTTTTTTCAGTGTATCACAAGTGAGTCTTGAAGGCCTTGCCTCTCTTGTTAATCAAAGCGTTGGACTTTCAATCTGACGGTTCCCCACTTGATCCGTCTGTGAGTCACTGAGCGGGAAAAATCAGAATCACTGAGAATCGACGGGCGCCGCAACGGCAGTGTGGTTAAAGCGTCCTGGGTTCGAATCCCGCTCATGGCAGAGCCTGGTGGATAAAGGGTGGTGGAGATTTTTCTGATCTCGCAGGTCACACAACAGATGTGCAGACCTTCTACGTGCCTGAACCCCCTACGGCGCATGGTAAAGATAAAAATTACGCACGTTAAAGATTTCGTAATCCAAGTCAGTGTTCCGCGGTGGGGTATGGAAACAAGGAGATACCCGATATGCATCCCCAGCACCCCGGAGAGAGAGAAAGATATACACACATAGAGAGAGATAAAAAGCGGATGAGAGAGAGAGAGAGAGAGAGAGAGAGAGAGAGAGAGAAAGAAGAAAAGAGAATAGAGAAATAAGGGTAGAAACAGATGGTCGAGAGAGAGAGAGAGAGAGAGTGTGTGTGTGTGTGTGTGTGTGCACGGTTGTGTACTGTGGTATAGTGTTATACACACACACACGCACGCATACACGCACGCATACACACACACACACGTATATATATATATATTTGTGTGTATATATATATATATATTGGGCAGAGGGTGAAAAATGGTGTGTGTGTATATATGTGTGTGCATGTGTGTGTGTGTGTGTGTGTGTGTGTG
>NC_134884.1:43586987-43589487 GCF_041734735.1 Babylonia areolata
AACACTGACATGGATTACATGATCTCTAACGTGCGTATTTGATCTTCTGCTTGCGTATACACACGAAGGGGGTTCAGGCACTAGCAGGTCTGCACGTATATTGACCTGGGAGGTCGGAAAAATTTCCGCCTTTTACCCACCAGGCGCCGTTACCGAGATTCGAACTCACTTTGAAAGACCAACGCTTTAACCATTCGGCTATTGCGCCCGTCCGGGAAATGCACTGAAATAAACAAGTGTTTCTTCTCTCCAAATCGACATGCAGCAGACACAGCTGGAAATACTGTAGCAGTTAGTTTCCTTCGCTTCCAGTCTATGCATGTGTAGGAAGATGGAAACCGTTTTTTATGGAAACAAAGTTTGACATCAAAGTATTGCTCGGGCTCAGGGCTGACAGGGTTAAGGTCAAACTGTTCGCTGGAGGTAAGTACAGGGTGTCTGTCCGGGTGGAAGATCCGGGTGGGAAGTTCGTAGGTCAGTTTGTCCGGGTGGAGGGTCCGCAGGTCAGTCTGTCTTTGTGGGATGATTATAATGATAATGACGGCGATGATGATGGTGGCGCTATTGACAAGGACGAAGACGTTGATGAAATGTTAATTCTACTGCTGCCTGCATTCTTACCACTGTTTCGGGGTTGCTTGAACAACAACTGCCTGGTTTTGAGTGTTTCTGGTTGGCTTTATCATCATTGTAGTATCGCTGCTTGTTTGTCACTGACGTTTTGTACCCATGTCATCGAACTTTTCACGGCGATTTGTTTCGATCACACAGCACTGGGGTTCAATAACTGGACAGAGGTGATCGATGGGCCGATCGATTCCGTCTACCTGCGGCTGCGGAACAGGAACCGCTGCAACCACAAAGACTATCAGAACATCGCCGTCAACGGTATGTCATACTCTCTGTGGTGTTCCTTCCATTGGCTCCATTGAGTCCGTGCAGCCGTCCACTCATCAACCATCCACCCACCCATTCATCTATCCTTGCATCCGCGCACATGTCCACCCACCCTACCACGCTTCAATGATTCCATCCACCCACCCATCCATCCACCCACCCTCCCATCCATCCACCCACCCATCCATCCCTTTATCCACCCACCCACCCATCCATCCACCTATCCACCCACCCACCCATACATCCATCAACCCATCCATCCACTCACCCACCCATCCATCCACCCATACATCCATCTATCCACCCATCCATCCACTCACCCACCCACCCACCCATCCGTCCATCCATCTATCCACCCACCCATCTATCTACCCACCCACCCACCCACCCATCCATCCACTCACCCACCAATCCATCCACCCATACATACATCCATCCATCTATCCATCCACCCACCCACCCATCTATCCACCCATCCCTCCACTCACCCACACACCCACCTATCCATCCACCCACACACCCATCAATCCACCTATCCACCCTCCCACCCACCAAGACATCCAATGTCCGTGTGCTAATCAACCAAACGAAATATTTGTCCTTTGCCTGTCTAAGTCTGTCGATGTGTCTGTCTATTTGTCAGTATGAATGGATGGATGGATGGATGGAAATGTCTTCCTGTTGGTATCAATCTCTCTTTGGCAGGTGCAATGGCCGAATCGCTAATGCTTTTGACTTTCAATCTGATGGTCCTTCGTTTGATCCCGGTAACGGGCCAGGTGGGTTAAGAGTATTAAGAAAAATCAACCCAACAGTTTCACTGATTTTCTGGGTCAACAAAACAGGCCGATGTGCAGATCTGCTACATCCTTCATCCCTTCGTATGTAGCGGCATACAAATGCAGGTCAAATACATACGTTGAAGATCCTGTAATCCATGTCACCGTTCAGCGGGCTATGGATACACGAAAAAAAAAAACCCCTCATCATATACACTCCCGAATACGGGAGTATGGCTGCCTAAAAGCCCGCTCGTAAGTTGAGGTGAACGTGGGAGCTGAAGCCCATGAATGTAGAAGGAAATTCTGTCATGAAAATGCAAAGGAACATGTTTTAGGCGAAAGATAAAACGTACATAGAACACACACACACACACACACACACACACACAAATACACACACACACACACACACACACATATATAACGCAAACGAAATACGCATTGCATTGCACTGCATCATCAAAACAGATTTCTCTCTTGTATCCTGGATGCTCTCCCTGATGGAGTGCCAACCATTTCCTTTTTTTTCTTTCTGTCTGCGAGTGTAATCATTTTACTACCAAAGCAGTTCTTTTTTCCTCTTCTTTTATTGCAATCAAATTCTGCCAGGGACAATTTGTTGTTGTTGTTGTTGTTGCCGATGGTTCTTTTACGTGCGCTTAGTGCATGCTGCTTTTGCTACCTCGGTTTATCGCCTCATCCAAAGGACTAGCACCCAGACCGCCGCTCAAGGTTCAGTGGAGAAGTGTGTGGGACTCGACTAACACGTGAACACTCGCTTCCTATTTGGTTTCGTTACTTCTTGGCCACCGCTGCACGAG
>NC_134884.1:43596987-43611987 GCF_041734735.1 Babylonia areolata
GAAGGGGACAAATAATGTGCACTGACACACACGCACACAGACACTCGGACACATACATACCGACACGCACACGTACAAGGACACGGACACAAACACAGACGCACAGACACGGAAACACTACACAGATGCACGCACACGTCCCCCCTCCCACTCCGCCTCCCCCTACAAACTATGTGCAACCTCCCCGAACCCCCACCCCCCGACACAAACACGTACGTACACGTACACAGACACACACACGTACGTACACGTACACAGACACACAGACACGGACACATACAGGGACACAAAGACATGGACACATAAACGCGTTCCCCCACTCTCTCCCCAACCCCCCACCCCCCTCCCGACCCACCCCCACCACACAGAGACAAACGTATGTTGATATATGTATGCGCACCAATACGTAACACGCCCATGAACATACACATACGAATGCAGCGACACATGCATGCATGCACATACATAGCCCCCCACCCCTCACCCCGGCCTCGCCCCCCTCCCCAACTGACACACACACACAAACTGATACACACACACACACACACACACACACAGTCCTACACATACACACACACACACACACACACACACACACAGAGTAATAGATATACCTACTGACGTTTTTACTATTGATTGTGAAAATAACAAGCACTCACAGAATGAATTCCTTGTTTGCCAAATATAATAAGCGTGAATCTTATCTCGGCGCTCTCTGCTGATGTTGCTTAATGTTGTGGTGACTGATAGTTTTGGACTGTGTCTGTTGTTGTATTGCATTGCACGATGTGTGGGCAGGTATAGATGTGCGTTGTTTAATTTGGCGAAATTAAATAAACTTTTTGTTCCAGTAACCTTTGTTTTAACGTATGATTAAAAAAAAGATCTTTAATACCTGAATGGAATGTTCAATGACGAGAACGAGGATGCGCCCTAATGTGTGTGTGCCGTGCGTTTATGTTTCTGTGTATGCATGTGCCGGTGTGCGTATGTGCATGTGATGTGTACTGTATGCGTGTGTGTGTGTGTGAAATGCGCCCTAATATGTGTGTCCGTGTGTGTTTCTGTGTATGTCTCAGTGCCGGTGTGCATATGTGCACGTGGTGTGTACTGTATGCGTGTGTATGTGTGTATTATAAGTGTGTGTGCGTGTGTGTGCAGTGCGCGTGCGTGCGTGTGTGTATATGTATGTTTGAGAGAGAGAGTGACAGAGACAGAGAGAGAGAGAGAGACTATCGTAACTTCTTTTCTGGTTTCTCAGTCCATGGCGGCCGCCTCCTCCCTCTCAGAGAGATGTGGGCGGGAAGGGGGAGGGAGGAGGCGGCCGCTCTCAGAGAGATGTAAGCGGGAAGGGGGAGGGAGGAGGCGGCCGCTCTCAGAGAGATGTGAGCGGGAAGGGGGAGGGAGGAGGCGGCCGCTCTCAGAGAGATGTGGGCGGGAAGGGGGAGGGAGGAGGCGGCCGCTCTCAGAGAGATGTGGGCGGGAAGGGGGAGGGAGGAGGCGGCCGCCATGGACTGAGAAACCAGAAAAGAAGTTACGGTGAACTGTAGGCACAGACACACATTGTGCTCAAGGACTGGCTGTCGCCCTGACAACCCGGCCTCCCTTCCACACTGCATCTTTATCCCACGTCATTCTGCACTGATCTTTGTTCCGCCCAGTTCATTACTGTATTCGTAGTCTCCATCTCTGTCTCAGTCTACCTTTGTCTGTCAATTTTTAAGATAATCAAAAACAAGACCCCACCCACCCCGCCCCCTCTACAGAAAAAGGACAAAAAAAAGAAAGAAAAAGAAGACGCATAGATGTAGACACAAACATTCTCTCTCTCTCTCTCTCTCTCTCTCTCTCTCTCTCTCTTTGTCAAACACACACACACACATACACACCTAGACATCCTTACACTCCCCCCTCCTCCCTCTCTCTCTAAAGCACTCCCCTCCCCACCCTCTCTCTCTAAAGCACTCCCCCCTCCTCCCTCTCTCTCTAAAGCACTCCCCTCCCCACCCTCTCTCTCCCACCCGAACGGCACGAGGAAGCCGAAAAATAACATACAACCGAAAATGATGAATAATAATCATCATCATAATTATAATATAATCATGATAATCATAATCATAATCATGATCATCATCATAGTAAAATGATAATAATAATAGCAGCACCAGCAGCAGCAGCAACAGCAACAATATAATAATAATAATAATAATGATATTGATAACTCACTTGTCGATGTATTCACAGATCTCTTTAATGCCAGGAAGGTCACAAATGTTGACCCCTTCGTGCCACTACATCAGAACCAAACGAAAAGAAACTCTGTGTCACACACACACACACACACACACACACACACACACACACACACACACATCGTATTTGCATTTTTTTTCTTTCAGATCTACTTTCTGCCGGATTTCTCTCTCTCTCTCTCTCTCTCTCTCTCTCTCTCTCTCTCTCTCTCTCTCTCTCTCTCTCTCTCTCTCTGTTATTTGTTGTTGTTGTTGTTGTTCAAATGGTTTGATTTAAGAAAGGAGAAAAAGCAAACAACTAAGAACAGTTGCTGCTTATCTAATGTTCCATCATGAAATAAAAAGTTGACTTTTGACACACCGCTCTTGTATCCCTACTCTCTCGGCTTTAGGACAGGGAGGGAGATAAAAATACCAGTTCGTGTGTACGTGTGTATATTTTTACCCCCTTCTTCCATAAGACGTTGAGCAGTGGGCTGGAAGCTAGTCTTTCTATCTCATGAAACGACGAAAACAACATACCAACCCAGAGGTCCTGTGTGCAATACGAATGCATTTATTTTAGCACACGTAAAAGAACCCACGGCATAAAGAAAAGATGGGCGTTTCTGGCAATTTTCTACCGAAAAAAATGTCATGTTGGAAGATAACTATATACCTGGGCCAGCTACATGCACAGAGAGAGAGACAAGACAAGACAAGACAAATTCTTTATTTCGAGGATAATAGATAAGCACTGGTGTGCTTTTTTTACATCCAGTCCCCGCCCTGAATAGGGTCTACACTACACAATATTTAATAAAATGAAAGCATGGTGTTTGTAGAGATACACAACAGAGGAAAAAATTAGCATAAATCAAAACAAAACAACACACACACACACACACACACACACACACACACACACACACACACACACACACCACACACACATGGCATACAGGCACTAGCATGGTGTTAGTAAAATGCACAGGAAAAAAAAGAACAAAATCAAAGAAACAAACACACACAACACACACCGCATTACACATCAGAATGGGGGATAGAGGGTGAGGAAGGTTCTGTCAACCAGAGAGAGAGAGAGAGAGAGAGAGAGAGAGAGAGAGAGAGAGAGAGAGACAGAGACAGAGACAGAGAGAAGCGGGTGGCTCCGGATTAGCATTACAATAGCGGCCCGATGGTTACTGGCGCGGAAGAATCCATTGTGACCGAAATGTAATAAAATACAGCACCAAGACAGGCAGTTATTTCCCTTGGTTGGTTCTGTTCCAGCAAGTTTGGAAAAATGCCAGTCCAGTTTGGGACTCCGCTCCCACCTGTGGTTGTGGAATGTTCCTTGGTTCCTAAAATTCTGGTTTATCCGTCGAGTTCTGCGTGATTTACCTCGTTTGTAAGTATGCGATTTAAAACGTTTTCCCAAGGGATGCTATAAGCTTTAAACTGTGTTCTTCATTCCAAAGTTGCCAGAAAAAAAGTTTTATGTGTTGCACTTAATGTGGATGTCGCGCTTATTAAACTGAATAAGAGAAAGGAAAGGAATTTCAAATATTTTTGTTAGGGAAATGGAATGTAAAAACTCGACATGGTTATACATCAACTTCATAAATTCGAAATAAAAAGAGGGCACTTGGATCGATACAAACGACATGTATTGCGCATGCGTGAGAATAAACACTTTGATTAATGGACTTGTAGGGGGAAACACACCATCATGAACCAGAAGAAAAGAAGAAAGAAAACCGGCGATTCCAAGATAGTGGTATGTAAACACGATTCCACCAAGTGAACGGAAAGGCTGACATGGATGTATGTGCTTGCTTTATTGTGGAACAGAAGAATAGTGTAAACTGTTCATCATCCTTTGCAAGCTCAAACGTGAAAAGTCGCTGTCACATTGCTTCGCTGTCACATTGCTTCTTTTCCGCGTTGGATGTTCTGTTTTGTTTGTGCGCTCCTGTTTCGGTTTTATTTTATTCCCTCGCTGTAGAATTATATAATCTGTTATTTTAACATCGAACACATTCTTGGCATTGATTAATGTGTATAGCTTTTTTTGTGTGTGTGTCTTTAAACCCGGGAAAATCGATAAAAAAGCTTTCCTAGCGACGAGTTAAGGGAGATGACTCTGACAGCGTGTTGACCGGAAAGAAGCAGAAGTGTTTGGACGCTGGGGATAAGAAACGCTGCAGGCGTTCTGAAAGGTATTCTTATCTTCTGCTCAGGAGACAGGATTTTGGTCTCAGCTGTGCCCCACGATCTGACTGTTGCATCTGTCGACATCTCAAGTCTTTGTCTTTGTATTGGTTGCACTTACCTACGGTTCGGCTCATTTCGTTAAAACCATCTGAACCTCCTGCATCCGACCCCCCCCCCCCCCCTTTTTTTTTTTTTTTTTTTTTTTTTTTTTTTTTTTTTGCAGATGTATAAGTACTTATTAGTAATGCTTTGATGCTACCTTGAAACCGAATAAGCTTTGATTTGTTGCGATTATATACAAATCTTGTGCTCTTTTACTTAATTTTCTCTGACAAAAATAAAGCAGCACTTGTACATTTTCTTATATTCATGTTGTGGTCATAATGGAGCCACTGGGTGCCATTTTTTCAGGAGCAGATAGCTCCTGCTCTCATTCCGGCACCAGTGTTAACAGCAGTGCCACGAACACCGAGCCCCAGACCTCCACCGGGTCGGCCTTTAGGTGCTGCTGCTCGTATCTTCTGTGATTCCTTTTCACCACCTGGTCGTGCCATGGGAGAAGTTGTGCAGGATGGGGATGATGGTGCCTTTAGCGACCCAGAGAGCAGCCTCTATGACTTCCAGCTGATGGAGAGTGCTGGGTAAGCCACAAAATCAGAACACAAGAAGGAATAATGAATGATTGAAATTATGAACATTGGTTTAATTGCTGAACACTATGTGTGTGTGTGTGTGAGAGAGAGAGAGAGAGAGAGAGCGAGAATGTGTGTGTTCATGAGTGCACTTGCATGTATTTTGTGTGTACAGAATTTGTGTGTTATGTGCAGGAGTGTGTACATGTAAACACATGCACTTAGATACACTCATACAGAACACACATGCATTCACATACACAGCACACATACATACTTATAAGTGTTTGTTATTGTCAATATGTAGGTACCCCCAGGTAGGGTTTGGAACCTGGCCCAGCCAATACAGAAGGAACCGTGGAGACCAGGACAGGATTTCCACCCCACCCTTTGTCAGGAAATATGATACTGTCAGCCACTTTTCACAGAGGGGTGAGTCACACATGGCGTGTGTGTCTGTGCGCATGTGTAGGGTGGGGTGGGGTGTGTGTGTATGGGTGGGAGTGGGGGTGAGGTGGCGTGGGGAGAAGGAGTGCGTGTGTGTGTGTCAATTGCCTACTACAAATGTTATTTCGTTTATCAAAATTAATGCAATAATCACTGTTTACCTACTTAAACAGGGCAATTAAATGGAATTCCAAGAGAATACCATATTTGTAAAAATTATGACGTGGATACTGTTGGTGATGAATTTAATTTTATTATGTAGTGTCTTAATGTTTCTGATATTTGTAAAAAGAAACTAAAGAAAAAGTTTCCTGATAAATAGGTAGTCCAAACTCTGTATTTTCATTTTGTAAATTATTTTCTGTAAGTAAACAGGTTCTGTGGCAGTTGCAGCCATGAATGGAAAGAAAATTTAACATGCTCTTAATGAGTGGTATGATCTCAGTCAGTGTACACTGTATGTCATGTGGAGGTGTTCTCGTCATGCCAGCGAATAACAGTGTATTGTTGGTGTGGCAGGTGATGTGTATCAGAGTGTGCTGGATGGGGAGGAGGAGGGGCTCAGTGAGTCGGACCTCTACCCACTTTCTGCCAGGGGAAAAAGCCCCCGTAGGAAGGTAAACTATGGCTTTGTTGTAGTGTGTGTGTGTGTGTGTGTGTGTGTGTGTGTCTTTGTGTGTCTTTGTGTCTTTGTGTATCTGTGTGTGTGTGTGTGTGTGTTTGTGTGTGTGTGTGTGTGTGTGTGTCTTTGTGTGTCTTTGTGTCTTTGTGTATCTGTGTGTGTGTGTGTGTGTGTTTGTGTGTGTGTGTATCTCTGTGTGTGTGTGTGTGTGTGTGTGTATCTGTGTGTGATTGTGTGTGTGTGTGTACGATTGTGTGTGTGTGTGTGCATGTATGTGTGTTCGTGTGTGTGTGTGTGTGTGTGTGTGTGTGTGTGTGTGTGTGTGTGTGTGTGTGCTAGCATTCATGTGCATGTTGTTTTTTTTTGTGTGTTTTTGTGTGTGTGTGTGTGTGCAAGCATGCATGTGTATGTTTGTGTGTGTTTGTGCATGTATTTGTGTTTGTGTGTGTGCAAGCATGCATGTGCATGTTTGTGTGTGTGTGTGTGTGTGTGTGTGTGTGTGTGTGTTTGTGTGTGTGTATGTAGAAGACAGAAAGCAGAAAATGATCCCACACCATCCTATTCTCTTGTACCTATAACCTCTAAATTTGTATTTTTTGTATTTTGTAAATGGAATTGATCTGACACCACTCACCAAATCATTAAAGTTCTTTGATATTCAGATTATATGTGCATGAAACTATCAGTCTCCTGGCGACATCAGGCCACCCAGCAGAAGTCAAATGGTCAGTGCCCATTTTGAACCACTGTAGGAAAGTCCACTCCCTGAAGGAGGTCATACGAGGAAGGGAGGTAACTAGTCTGGGTATTCCTTTTTTGTCTGTCCATACAAAACAGTATTTAGTACAGGACAGGAATGAGATTTGAGGCAGGACAAAAATGAGAATGCATTATTGAGTTTGCATTGAGTTGAACATAATTTTTGGAAACTAATGATGGAAATTTCTAATCGGATTAATTAAAGATGCATTGTTCTGTATTGCACTGATAGTGGAGTGGAAGTGTTTGAACATTGGGTGACGCTCTTCACTTGGTGTTCTTCAGGGGGAGGATGCCATGAGCATGGACCGCACACAGAGGGATGTACGCGATGCCATGCAGGCTGTTCATGACATGCCCTCTGATGAGACGGTAAGGGACAGACTGCCGTGTTGGTGGGGTATAGATAAAACACTTGAGAATTGTACTGTGGTGAAGGTTCTTCTTTGGAGATGCTGGGTGCTCCGTCAGTGTAAATAGTGTCCCCTCTGTCTGGAAATTCTGTGCCAGAAAGTTCCTCTTTTCTGTTGCTCTCTTTGTTTCTGACCGTTTTTTTTATCTTTCTTTTTTTATCTATCTTTTATCTCACTGCCTTGCTGATCTATTCACCTGTATTGTTTTTTCTAGAAAGTCTGGAGTATTTATTGTCTTTTTCTGGGCTTGATAATTGGGCATTTGTACAATGTTGTATTCTTTTCTTCCACCCAGGACCTGTGAGTTGCCGTCCGTCATTCTTTGGTTTTGTATACATGATGTTATGCATGATTTTTTTTTATATATTTCATATCGTTATGTTGGTGTTTAGGTTAGTTTTTGTGTGTGTGTTTTTGTATTTTTTTAAATTATCCTGTAACGAAACAAAATGACGAAATTGTAAATATCAAGAGGCATGTCTTCAGCTAATGTGCATGGATTTGACTGTACTTGTGCCCGATTTTCTTTTTTGGGTGTGGTCGCTTTTTTTTGCTTTTTTTTTTTTCATGTTCTAAATGATCAGTATTAATGGTGTTATCAGCCCTGATGTGGCCTTGTGTGGTCAGCTGGACTATAAGCAACAGTTACATTTGTGGTCAAGTTCACATGCATAGAAACAGGACTCACAGAGTTGTGTGAGATTTATGTGTGAATATTCAGACTTGCCCACTGGAAAAAAAGAAAAAAAATCATACAACTGAAAAATAAAGTTTCTTCAGTCTGTAAAAAGAGAGAATTACCTATGTACATGAATTATTTATTTCTTTGGTAGATTTTCATATTCAGATTTGATTGATATGTTGAAACATATGCATACTCGCTTCAAAGTGTCAGGTGACGGCTGTGATGAAACAAATACATTTGCATACTGATTCACAGTGTCAGGTGACTGATGAGAATGCGTATATTTTATTTCATTTAGAAGCACATTCAAGATCTAGTCTGAAACTAATCATTTCTGTAGCATTAATAGAATTAGAATAAGATGAAATTTACATTGCTTCCATGGTGTACAGATGCTGAAGCTGTCAGCAGGCAGACCTGTGTCGTCCAGCTTTCCGGGTTCCAGCACTAGTGGTCGGGGGACCATGAGGAAAGGTACTGCGTCCTGTCTTTTTGCTTGGTTGCTGTTTGAGCTCTGTGTGAGTGTCGTGTTCTTACTTTTTGCTGTTTCTTATCGATTTTTCTTTGGTATCATGTGTTGACCAGTTTTGCACAAACTTAATTTGTGATTGTTTGTTCTGCTCAGAACATTTGACTGCATGTGTGTGTGTCTTTGCATGTGTGTGAGTGTATGCTTGTGTGTGTGTGTGTGTGTGTGTGTGTTGTATTCTTACTTTTTGCAGTTTCTCATTGTCGGTTTTTTTAGTATGAAATATTGTGTTGACCTGTTTTGCACAAACATTATTTTGAAGTGATTAACCTGTATGAAGCATTTTGATGTGTGTCTTTATGTGGGTGGGTGTACATGTGTACCTGTATGCATGTGTGTGTGTGTGTGTGTGTGTGTATGAGTGTGTGTGTGTGTGTGTGTGTGTGTGTGTGAGTGAAACATCCGTAAAGGACAAGGAGGAGGGAATCTCAGTCTGTGAGAGAGATGATTATTGTTTGTTCAAGAAGACTATTTGAATTGTGACGTAAACAGATATTTTTGGCATACAGAGACAGAAATTATAAAGGCGGACACATGGGCTGAGATGTGCAGGTTGGAAATGATGGATTCAATAAATTGAGAGATGAGGAATAATAAAATAAAAGTTCAGTTTAAGAATGATGTTGTACTGGTAGTGGATAAATCATGCCCTTCAGGTTGGCTTGTGATTTTATCTTTTTGTGTTTTATTTCAAAACAAATTATTTGACAAGATGAAGAAAGAGGGAGACAGGGGATTTGTGTGTGTGTGTGTGTGTGTGTGTGTGTGTGTGTGTGTGTGTGTGTATCTTTATTCATGTGTGTGTATGTTTATTTGTGTGTATATCTTTATTCATGTGTGTGTATGTACGTGTTAGTGTGCATGTGCATGTACCGTGCATGATGTGTGTGCACAGTTGATTTACTGTAACAGAAATGTCCTTGTTATTGCTTCATGTATCCTTTGGCACTTATTAAAAGTTATTTCTGTTCACATTCTCCGCACTTTTCCACACGTTTTGATGTTGTCATTTGGTGTTTGACACTCTTGTCTGTCCCTCCCCACTCACCTTTCAGCACACCTCACCTCCAGTAACCATTCTGTGTTGTGTTCCGTGATTATCATTATTTATTGTTGGCTTATTTTTTGGTTTGTTTTTTAATTGTATGTGTGAAGTGCTCTTTTGCCTCACCTGGTTGTATTTGAGACACTTTTCAAGTGTTCTTCGCCATAGCCTTCATTGGAATCGTTGTTGTACATTGATGAGTGGCACTAGGATGTTGTTTTAGGCAGGTTGTGTATGTGAGGATGTTGTCACAGAGTCTGGTGAGGATGATGAGGAAAGCGATGAGGACACACCCCCTGTTGTTGTTGATGAAATTTCCAAGCTGTCTGCCGATAACATGAGAGCGCAGGCCCCGCCGAGTCAGAAACAGGACGTGGGCCTGTCACCACCGTCGCCACCAGGTTTGATGAAGACAGAGCAGTCTGTGGTCTTTTGCTTCTGATCGCTTTGTTAGGGTTTTGGTAACGACATCAGGTCCACTGTTATTGATTTTACACTGCACTGTTATTGTCTTTACAGTGCACTGTTCTTGACAGTACAGTGCACTGCTGTTGACTTAACAGTCCACTGTTATTGACTTTACAGTCCACTGTTATTGACTTTACAGTGCACTGTTATTGACTTTACAGTGCACTGTTATTGACTTTACAGTGCACTGTTAATGACTTTACAGTGTATTGTTATTGACTTTACAGCGCACTGTTATTGACTTTACAGTGCACTGTTATTGACAATACTGTGCACTGCTGTTGACTTAACAGTCCACTGTTATTGACTTTACACTCCACTGTTATTGTCTTTACAGTGCACTGTTATTGACTTTACAGTGCACTGTTATTGACTTTACAGTGCACTGTTATTGACTTTACAGTGCACTGTTATTGACTTTACAGTGCACTGTTAATGACTTTACAGTGTAGTGTTATTGACTTTACAGTGCACTGTTAATGACTTTACAGTGCACTGTTAATGACTTTACAGTGTAGTGTTATTGACTTTACAGTGCACTGTTAATGACTTTACAGTGTATTGTTATTGACTTTACAGCGCACTGTTATTGACTTTACAGTGCACTGTTATTGACAATACTGTGCACTGCTGTTGACTTAACAGTCCACTGTTATTGACTTTACAGTGCACTGTTATTGACAATACTGTGCACTGCTGTTGACTTAACAGTCCACTGTTATTGACTTTACAGTGCACTGTGATTGACTTTACAGTGCACTGTTATTGACTTTACAGTGCACTGTTATTGACTTTACAGTGCACTGTTATTGACTTTACAGTGCACTGTTATTGACTTTACAGTGCACTGTGATTGACTTTACAGTGCACTGTTATTGACTTTACAGTGCACTGTTATTGACAATACTGTGCACTGCTGTTGACTTAACAGTCCACTGTTATTGACTTTACAGTGCACTGTGATTGACTTTACAGTGCACTGTTATTGACTTTACAGTGCACTGTTATTGACAATACTGTGCACTGCTGTTGACTTAACAGTCCACTGTTATTGACTTTACAGTGCACTGTTATTGACAATACTGTGCACTGCTGTTGACTTAACAGTCCACTGTTACTGACTTTACAGTGCACTGTTATTGACAATACAGTCTACTGTAATTGACAATATGGTTCACTGTTATTGACAGAATAGTCAACTGTTAAAGAAAATACGGTCCCCTGCTATTGACAGTATGGTCGAAGAAAATACGGTCCTCTGCTATTGACAGTATGGTCGAAGAAAATACTGTCCTCTGCTATTGACAGTATGGTCGAAGAAAATACGGTCCTCTGCTATTGACAGAATGGTCTTTTTTTTTTTTAATTGAAAATATGGTCCACTGCTAATAAAAGTATAGTCCATTGTTATTTATAATACAGTCCACTGTTATTGACAGTATTGTCCACTATTACTAAAAATACAGTCCACTGTTATTGACAGTATAGTCCACCGTTAGTGTTATTAACAATTCAGTCCCCTGTTATTGACAATACAGTCCACTTTTATTAAAAATACAGTCCACTGTTAATGTCATTATAGTCCACTGTTATTGAAAATGCGGTCCACTGATATTGACAGTGTAGTCCACTAGTATTGAAAATGCGGTCCACTGATACTGACAGTGTAGTCCACTAGTATGGAAAATGTGGTCCGCTGATATACTGACAGTAGAGTCCACGGTTATTGACAATAACGTTGGGTTACGCTGCTGGTCAGACATCTGCTAAGCAGATGTGGTGTAGCGTATATGGATTTGTCCGAACGCAATGATGCCTGCTTGATCTACTGATACTGATATTGACAATACAGTCCACTGATAATGACAGTATAGTCCACTGTTATTGACTGTATAGTCCACTGTTACTGATAATACAGTCCACTGTTATTGACAATATATGTTATTTGTTTTTTATATTTTTTTTATTGATTTATTCATTCAAGAATTTAATGATGTATCCTTTTACTTTTTGTGCACTGAACTGAACTGACAGTATAGGTCACTGTTATTGACAATACAGTCCACTGTTAATGACAGTATAGTCCACTGTTAATCAGTATAGTCCACTGTTAATGACAGTATAGTCCACTGTCATGGATGATAGTTTGCCATATTTTGTTACTGCTTGCTGTGTGATGGATTGTTATCACATTGTTAAGAACATAAGGTTCACTGTTATTGATAATTATTGCTTTATTACTGACTGTTTTTGATAATTATTGCTTTATTACCGAGTCCATGATTGCAGATGGTTATTATTATATTGATGACATTAAGTCTGCTGGTAGATAGTTACTTTTTTCTTGATGATATTTACTCCACTGTTACCGATTATTGACTTACTTGTGTAAACAAAGTGAGTCTATGTTTTAACCCAGTGTTCGGTTGTCTGTGTATGTGTGTGTGTGTGTGTGCGTGTGTGTGCGTGTGTGTGTGTGTGTGGTAAACTTTAACATTGCCATTTACTCTGGAAATACTTTGTCTGCCAATACCAAATTTAGCTCAAACATAGTATGGAAAAAAAATCTTCACAGTCATACCAATAACAGATTGTAAGTCTCCCGAATTAAGCCATATTTCCAATTCATTAACGGCTTATTTTGTTGATACACGTCCTGAAATCCAAAAATTCTAAAATCCGCTACCTTGTTTTTCTTGTCCACAATTAAAAGGAAAGAAATACAAATTCTGGACAGAACACATACAGTGATACTAACTACGCCATCAGCATATTAATATTCTAAAGTGGACACTGAATTAACTGGAATGAATGAATATAAAAGAAAAATTGAATCAATTGTTTCTTTCAGCCCATTGTAGACTGGTTCGTCAGTGCAGATCTAGAGTTATACCATTTGTTGCAGTGGGTTTGAAGCGATGGCAACATTTCATTTACTGCCGAAATAAAAAGAATAATGGAGATAGAATAACACACACAAAAAACATGATTTAAATGGCGTTATTTCGTCCACTACTATCACATCTGTTTGTTGCACGAAGAAGAAAACATCAATTTTGCGTCAGATGCGCCGCAGTATTGGGGATTAGTCTGCTTGCTTCGGAACTGAACATGCATGGTTTGATCCTACTCGCATGCATTTGCGTATATATGTGTGTGTGTGTGTGTTTATAAATTTTCTTTCTTCCATGCTTATTTTATGTGTCATATTTAATACAGAGCACTTTTTCAATGATTTTTTAAAATCTCTTCGTTTTTTTTTTTTCTCCTCTTGATTCCTTTACTGGATAAAGTGCGAAGCACAAGCGAGTCTTGAAGGCTTTGCCTCTTGTTGCTTTTAAAACGACAGTTCATTGTTGCTGCCTGTGCTGTTTACCACTTTATCAGTTACATTGAGTCCTCAGTGCCTTGTCAGTGGCATTTAGTACACTATTATTGATAGCCATCCCTTTATTAATGGTATTGAGTACATCATTAAAAGAAAAGAAATATGATTGTTGCTTTCTTTAATGATATAAAAAAGTTTGTGTCACTTCTTTGTCACTGACCATACATGTTGGCAGCAAAATCTTAGTTGATAACAGTGAGTGTTTGGCTGGTAATTGCCAAGTTTATGGCATTGAGTAGTCTGGTATTTATCACTTCTGCTAATGACATTGAGATCTTGGTTATCAGTTTATATACGCTCATTGCTTTGCTAATATTTAGTACCAGGCTTCCGCAATGCTAATGACACTGGGTAGTCTTATTATCACTGTTAATTGCACTGATTATTGTTTAACTATCTCTGTTAATAACATTGATTATTTTCACTACTTTACTGAAGATATTAAGTGCTTTGCTATCACTTTGTTAATGCTATGTATTTGAGGTATCACTTTGTTAATGAGTAGTATGTTGGATGTTGTTATGAGGAAATGTGTTACTTAGTGCTTACATGTGGATGATAAGTAGTCACTGAAGCATTAACACACTTAGTTGTCATGTAGTGCTTACATGTGGATGATAATTAGTCACTGAAGCATTAACACACTTAGTTGTCATGCAGTGCTTACATGTGGATGATAAGTGGTCTGGGACATTAGTACATTTAATTGTTCAAGTGATACTTCAACATCTGCATTAATTTCAAGAATACTATCGCATTCACTTTGAAAAAAAAAAAAAAGGGAAGAAACTAGATTTACTTGCTCCTGTTCCTGTCACGTGTGCATGTATTGCATTCTTTTCATTCGTTCCTTTTGGTTTAAACTCCACTCTCTTTTCTTTGTTCTGACTTCAAAGACATGAAAGTGTGGGAATATGTGGGAAGCTTTACCCCAAGTTGTATTTTTGTTCAGTGATTGTATGTAGTATGATTCGGTTCCAAATTCACTGCTGTGTGTGCATGCACTTTTTCCTGTTTGGCTGTAATCACTTTTCAAAATGTGTGAATCTGAGTTTGTAAGCATATGGCATGTTGATGGTTCATCTTGTGCTTTAAGGTACAGTTTTCAGTACATGTATTCCAGCCCTCTGCTTTTCGGTAAACAGAGCATCAAAATTTGGAACCTTTGTTTTTTTCCTGTTCTTTATTTCATGACAATCATTTAGAATTATTGTGGTGAAGTTATTGAGCGGGTTTGTATTTTGATTTGGAACTTTACAGGATTTTGTTGTATGTTATTTTTGATAAGACTTGTGGAATGCTGATCCATAGATTTGATTCACATGCTTGCAAACATATTTGGACCTTACATTTGGAATGAGCTCCCTCTTTTGTTTTGACAAAATCTCTCCATTCAGTGTTTGGGGTATGGCCTTAGAGCCCACCTCTTTGCAAACTATCGCTCCCTTGTCCCCTCCTTCCCAGCCTACAGTTTCTCTAGCTTCCTGATTACACGTATCAACAGATCTTATCTTTCATCCATCAGAATCACAGCTGTGCGTATGTGTGAATGACTGGTGTGTAA
>NC_134884.1:43616987-43719487 GCF_041734735.1 Babylonia areolata
GCCTCTCATCCACATTATCACTTGGAGAAGTCACAATGCATTGTGTATCTATCTCTTTTTAATTTTTTTTTTATTGTGGTTGTTCTAGTATGATTTAGTGTATGCGGATATCCATTTGTCCAGAAAATACGATATTTTAGTGCAAATTACCTGACTAATGTTAGTAATGAACAAGTTGAAAATGTGACAAAAAAACAAAACACTGATTTCAGAACAACAGCATGTCACTAAAAATATATAAAATGGGAAAACATCATGTGTTTTGTGTTCTTTATTCATTTACCTTTCAGAAAATATAATACTTTTATGGGTCTTTCTCCAATAACAAAGAGCACAGAATTTTTTGAAAATTTATACCCGTTTTTTGTGAAAAAACCCTGGCAAATAGATTTCACTTAAATCTTATTTTCCGGGCAGTGAAAGGGTTAAAAAAAAAAGTATGAAAACATTGTGCTAAATGATAAGACACAACACATCACATTACAGATATTTTTATTTATTCATTTAAAAAAAAGTATGAAAACATTGTGCTAAACGCAACAGACACATCACATTACAGATATTTTTATTTATTCATTAAAAAAAAAAAAAAGTATGAAAACATTGTGCTAAACGCAACAGACACAACACATCACACTGGAATGGTGTGTGGCAAAAAGACAAAAAGACATATGACACAGGCTGTTTACTGCAGAATGCTTTTTTTTTGGGGGGGTCACTGCCCACCAAGAACACTGGATGGACACTTCTGTACTTCAGAGAATATTATATTCTGAACTTCAAAGGACACATTGAATTTAAACACAGTAATTTTTTCATTATCATTATGGTGAACATCGCCACTGTTATCATTTGCATCGTTAAACCTTGTCCGTCCCCAATTTTTTTTTTTTTAACATTGTGGTCAGTTATTTGACAAGAAAGACAAAAGGACAAAGTAAGAAGACTACAACAACTGTACATGAAAGACAGACAAACAGATGGAGAAAAAGAAAGATGTGAGAGAGGCCAGGGTAGGAGGAGAGGTTACTCAGAAGGAAGGACTGAAATGACTCAGTATCGAACCCCTGCCCCAAGCCCGCCTTGAACCTCACCGGCACAGTTTTATTTACTGACAATGGTTGAGAAGAAAGAATTGAAACAACCAATAAACCACAGTAACAACAACAATGTGAGTAAAGTTATTGGGGAACTGAATGGGGCTTAGAGGTGTAGGAGTGATCTCTGTGCTGACAGACCTTTTGGTGAAGGTTTCAGTAAATCCCAGAATTTTTCGCTTTTTTTGTTTTTTTGAAAGAGAACTTTCTGACAGAATCAGAAAGAAAAACAAGTGGCTTACATTACATGATTATAGTAAAGTTGAAGATGTTCACAATTAGCATTCAGAGATAGACAGAATTGGAAGAAATTGATAACAATTTTGTAAAAGTTCTTGTCCAGCATAACGATTGAAAAAATCTTGACAACTAGAATTTAAAACTTGAAAGATTAGTGAGAAATCATTAACACAATTTTGATAAATTTCAAAGCCTTTATAATAAAGGAAAAAATGTTGACAACTAGAGTTTGATAAAACTGAAAGGTTGGGAAGAAACTGGCAACTTAGATCTGATAAAGTTTATGGTAATATGTTGGTTATATTATGAACGTTTCCTCCTCACAGTCTCTGATTATCATGCATTTTGGTTATGCTGCGTGTGTGTGTGTGTGTGTCTGTGTCTGTGTCTCTGTGTGTGTGTGTGTAGTGTCCATCCTTTGGATTCAAGAATTGTGTGAAGTTTTATGAGAAAGCTTAGCTGATGATGTTCAGATTTCTGTTGTGTCTTGAAGTGAAGTAAGTTTGGGTGATGGTGAGTGAAGGGATGAAAAAAGAATAAAAGTCCAGCTGAGCTTTCTAACCTGACTAAATGGGAATAGCTTGTGTGTGTGTGTGTGTGTGTGTGTGTGTGTGTGTGTGTGTGTGTGTGTGGGTATGTGTGTGTGTGTGTGTGTGTGTGTGTGTGTGTGTGTGCGGGGTATGTGTGTGTGTGTGTGTGTGTGTGTGTGTGTGTGTGTGTGCGTGCGTGCGTGCGTGCGTGTGTGTGTGTGTGTGTGTGTGTGTGTGGGTGTCTGTGTGTGTGTGTGTGTGTGTGTGTGTGTGTGCGTGCGTGCGTGCGTGTGTGTGTGTGTGTGTGTGTGTGTGTGTGGGTGTCTGTGTGTGTGTGTGTGTGCGTGTGTGTGTGTGGGTGTCTGTGTGTGTGTGTGTGTGTGGGTGTCTGTGTGTGGGTGTCTGTGTGTGTGCGTGTGTGTGTGTGTGTGGGGGGGTGTCTGTGTGTGTGTGTGTGTGTGTGGGTGTCTGTGTGTGTGTGTGTGTGTGTGTGTGTGTGTGTGTGTGTGTGTTGTAGCGCTCCAAACTGCAAGGTCTGCCTTCACAGGGCCCTGTCCCTTCGTGGCTGGTGAGTAGAGGGAGTGGTGTGCTGGAAGCGGGTGGGGGAAGGGGGTGCTTTGCGTGGGTGAGGGGATGGGACAGGGAAATCTTAATATAAACCAACAGATTAAGAATATATTGATGTCTCTCTCACTACACACACACACACACACACACATACACATACACACATGCACATGCACATACACACATGCTTACACATACGCACAGACACACACACTCACACACACACACACACACACACACACACCTATATACACTCATTCTTTGATTTGTGGAGTAAAGGTAAACTGCATTTCTTCTGAGAATGTTGTCTTGTTTGTTTTTGGTTTTTTCCTTTGTAAGTGCCTCATTCTGAAAACATTTGTTACTTTAAAGTCTTTGAAATGTGCCTACAACTGACTGTTGATGGTTGTTACTTTATAGAACATGAAATGTGCTTATAACTCATTGGCAGTAGTTGTTTAGTGCTTACACCTCACTGTTGATAGTTGTTAAAGTGTATGAAATGTGTTTACACTTCATTGCCAATAGTTTACTTTGAAGCGTATGAAATTTACAACTTGCACCTCACTGACAGCTATCTCATGGACAGTAACAAACTTTAAAATACCATATCACTGGAACTGATTAAGACATCAACAAAATTATTTTTGCCATTTCCTTGTTTAAAAAAAATCTGAACGGTAATTGCAGCTGTAAGTTCTTCACATTCAGTTAAATTTCTGGCTGCCACTACCTACTATTACCAATGTTGTATGCAGATCAACAAGCGTTACCTGGCCCCACTATTTCTGGCCTACGACGACCTGATAGCCGAGAAGGAGGAGGTAACCAGTCGCTGCCAGGAAGAGTTGCAGGCCCTGAAGCAGAGGGCGGAGGAGGTGGTGCGGGAAAACCAGCGCTATCAGCTGCAGGGAGGGAGGAGTGGAGGTGGTGGTGTGGGCCTTTCTGATTGGTGAGTCATGGGGGGCAGCATGGGAGGGGGCAGAATTTGGGGGTGTATATATGAGTCAGCTGTGTCCAGCTATAACCATCTGAACTGCAGAGGATGCAGCTGTTGTTCCAAGTATCAGGGCTAAAATTTTATCATAGTGGACAGTGTCTTGCCCAAGTTACATCCCCACTCTCTTGGCCAAGATGGCTTTTGGACATTTGGCCAATTACCCCCCAGGGTTGTAACATGAAGAGCCAGCGCAGCCTTGCTTCTTAGTTTGAGAGTCATAGCCCTTCACAAAAGACTAGAGTGTAAACAAAATCCCATTGCTGTGGAGAAACCTTTGATCGTACGCTTTGCTGTTGGCCCGACTGTAAGCTTATGTCAGTCTCTGATTAAAAAAAAAAAAAAAAAAGAGGAAAAGTAAGCTGAACGTTGAGCCGTAGGGGTTGATACTGTGAACTTAAGATCGAAAGGTTATCAATCTGACCTCAGGGTACCTCAAGGTACATGTGGGTTTTTTTTGGCCAGACTACCCTATCACCCAGGCTTGTGTGTTGCGGGCTCAAATTGGAAGATTCTGATGGAGCTGAATGTCATCCACTTGATGGATGTAACTTTGAGGGGGATGTCAAGATTTCCAGATGGCCAGTCCAAAGCAGAAGAGCTGCATGGAACGACGGCTGTCTTCCATTATGATGATGAGGCGGTCTTTTGTTGTGGAGTGTCAGGTGATAAACAAAAGCATTGTTTGATGGATGGGAGACGGGCGCAATAGCCGAGTGGTTAAAGCGTTGGACTGTCGAATCACGGTGACGACGCCTGGTGGGTAAAGGGTGGAGATTTTTACGATCTCCCAGGTCAACATATGTGCGGACCTGCTAGTGCCTGAACCCCCTTCGTGTGTATATGCAAGCAGAAGATCAAATACGCACGTTAAAGATCTTGTAATCCATGTCAGCATTCGGTGGGTTATGGAAACAAGAACATACCAAGCATGCACACCCCCGAAAACGGAGTATGGCTGCCTACATGGCGGGGTAAAAACGGTCATACACATAAAAGCCCACTCATGTGCATACGAGTGAATGCAGAAGAAGAAGAAGTTTGATTGATTATGCAAGTGATATGGTCTCTCTTACCTGACTTATTGGCTGAGTTTTTGTGTGGTGACGTCTGCTGTGGTGTGATGGTTATGCCAGGTTACCTTGTAGTTATGAACAGTAGCCCTTTCTGGAAATTCTGTGCTGCAAATTTCCTCTTTTCTACAGCTCTCTTTGTTTCTGGCTTTTACCTTTTCTTTCTGTTGTCCATTTGTCTCTGATTCTCTGCTTTGCTGGTTAGTTCAGAGGGTGTGTGTGTTGCAGGCAGGAGGTGTAGGATAGGTGTGGGTAATTGTGAACACTGTGATTGCCAACGATTTGTATACCGCCCTGCTTCGATGCGTTCTTAACAGTTGCATTTCACAATTTAACATCTGCTTTGACCTTTTTCTAATTCCTAAATGAATATCCATTTCCAAGAACCAGTCAAACATCAGCTATTTCTGCGCTCTTTCTTCTCTCCGCACACCACTGTCGACCAGGTTACAAACGTGCTCTCAAAAACCTTAAATCAAGGGAAGCAAGTTGTAGGACTTGGACACAATTTAAAATAGCTGATTTAATCGGATATTTAAAATAGCTGATTTGATCGGATATATTGAAAGTGCATTACCATTGCTGACAGAATTTAAGAAAGCATACTGGTGACAGATTAGAACATCAGTTTTGACAGGAATCTGCAAAATAGTGTCATTTGCAATTAGACCATGGGATATTTTGACGTGAGTCTATTTGCAAACGATGCTGCATGGTTACTGAACACTCTCAAAAGGGTTTGTATTACCCATTCGTATTTACCCTCAGGCACCCCTGCTATTTTAAATGTCCACAAAATGATGAAAAGGATGAGCAGGCGAGCTTTTCTTGGTTCAGCCATTCGGAGAAAGCCTTCAAAAACAAAAAAACTATGTTTGACTATCGTAGGACATGTTATCTTTACAGTACACACGTTGAGCTGGTTGATTCAACGGGATCGTTCGCAATTAGGCCTACCTACCCCACAGTAACAGAGGGTGTGTGTGTTGCAGGCAGGAGCTACAGGAGCAGGCCCGACTGGTGCTGGAGGAGAACCAGGTGTTGATGGAACAGCTGGAGGTGCAGCACAACAGGATAAAGGACCTCTGTGCCACACACACACAGGACAGTGAGTAGCACACTGACAATGTTCCACGCATGTGACCCATAAGTAGCACACTGACACTGTTCCACACATGTGGCCCATAAGTAGCACACTGACAATGTTCCACACGTGTGACCCATAAGTAGCACACTGACAATGTTCCACACATGTGACCCATAAGTAGCACACTGACAATGTTCCACGCATGTGACCCATAAGTAGCACACTGACGCTGTTCCACACATGTGACCCATAAGTAGCACACTGACACTTCCACACATGTGACCCATAAGTAGCACACTGACGCTGTTCCACACATGTGACCCATAAGTAGCACACTGACACTTCCACACATGTGACCCATAAGTAGCACACTGACGCTGTTCCACACATGTGACCCATAAGTAGCACACTGACGCTGTTCCACACATGTGACCCATAAGTAGCACACTGACACTTCCACACATGTGACCCATAAGTAGCACACTGACACTGTTCCACACATGTGACCCATAAGTAGCACACTGACACTTCCACACATGTGACCCATAAGTAGCACACTGACACTGTTCCACACATGTGACCCATAAGTAGCACACTGACAATGGTCCACGCATGTGACCCATAAGTAGGACACTGACAATGTTCCACACATGTGACCCATAAGTAGCACACTGACGCTGTTCCACACATGTGACCCATAAGTAGCACACTGACAATGTTCCACACATGTGACCCATAAGTAGCACACTGACAATGTTCCACACATGTGACCCGTAAGTAGCACACTGACAATGTTCCACGCATGTGACCCATAAGTAGGACACTGACGCTGTTCCACACATGTGACCCATAAGTAGCACACTGACAATGTTCCACGCATGTGACCCATAAGTAGCACACTGACAATGTTCCACACATGTGACCCATAAGTAGCACACTGACAATGTTCCACGCATGTGACCCATAAGTAGCACACTGACGCTGTTCCACACATGTGACCCATAAGTAGCACACTGACACTGTTCCACACATGTGACCCATAAGTAGCACACTGACGCTGTTCCACACATGTGACCCATAAGTAGCACACTGACACTGTTCCACACATGTGACCCATAAGTAGCACACTGACGCTGTTCCACACATGTGACCCATAAGTAGCACACTGACACTTCCACACATGTGACCCATAAGTAGCACACTGACACTGTTCCACACATGTGACCCATAAGTAGCACACTGACGCTGTTCCACACATGTGACCCATAAGTAGCACACTGACGCTGTTCCACACATGTGACCCATAAGTAGCACACTGACACTGTTCCACACATGTGACCCATAAGTAGCACACTGACACTGTTCCACACATGTGACCCATAAGTAGCACACTGACACTGTTCCACGCATGTGACCCGTAAGTAGCACACTGACGCTGTTCCACACATGTGACCCATAAGTAGCACACTGACGCTGTTCCACACGTGACCCATAAGTAGCACACTGACACTGTTCCACACATGTGACCCATAAGTAGCACACTGACAATGTTCCACACATGTGACCCATAAGTAGCACACTGACGCTGTTCCACACATGTGACCCATAAGTAGCACACTGACACTGTTCCACACATGTGACCCATAAGTAGCACACTGACGCTGTTCCACACATGTGACCCATAAGTAGCACACTGACAATGTTCCACACATGTGACCCATAAGTAGCACACTGACGCTGTTCCACACATGTGACCCATAAGTAGCACACTGACACTTCCACACATGTGACCCATAAGTAGCACACTGACACTGTTCCACACATGTGACCCATAAGTAGCACACTGACAATGTTCCACGCATGTGACCCATAAGTAGCACACTGACACTGTTCCACACATGTGACCCGTAAGTAGCACACTGACACACACGTCTTAATCCATCCCTTGTCATGTTCATACATATCCAGGACACACACTGATGATCCTGTAATCTGTGTCAGTGTTTTGGATTGAGAAAAAAATGAAATGACAACTGTCCCACCAACAGTGAGGCCATGGGCACTTGTTGAACATGTACACAGGGTTGTGTGATTTAGCTTTGGAGGGGGCAAGGGTTAGTGGGGCGATACGACGGGCGCAATAGCCGAGTGGTTAAAGCGTTGGACTTTCAATCTGAGGGTCCTGGGTTCGAATCTGGTGGATAAAGGGTGGAGATTTTTCCGATCTCCCAGGTCAACATATGTGCAGACCTGCTAGTGCCTGAACCCCCTTCGTGTGTATACGCAAGCAAAAGATCAAATACGCACGTTAAAGATCCTGTAATCCATGTCAGCGTTCGGCGGGTTATGGAAACAAGTACATACCCAGCATGCACATCCCCGAAAGCAGAGTATGGCTGCCTACATGGCGGGGTAAAAACAGTCATACACATAAAAGCCCACTCACGTATGTATGAGTGAACATGGGAGTTGCAGCCCATGAACAAAGAAGAAGAGAAGAAGTGGGGCGATAAAGAAATATAACCGTTTGAGTTGAGTCATGCCCCAGAATGAACTGACTGTATGCTGTGTTATTCACACTGGTGTTCATCACTGCAGTGAATTCTTCAACCTGTGACCATCAAATTTAGCACTCCCCACTGCATTCCCAGTGTGTGAGGTGGGAGAAGTGTGTGCGCTGTGTGTCAGGTGTTAAACAGTTTTAGAAAAAAATTTTTTGGCGAGTTTGTATCTTAAATATTTTGTATGCTCCTGTACTTTATTCATCACACATTTATTAGTAAATGTGCTTGGAGCTGCAGAGTAAACAGTAAATAAATGCAGATTGGTAATATTAACAATAGTGATATTATTATACCAATTATATGGCGTTGAATCTTATACAGAAACAAAGTGCATACAGACCAGTCATTTGCTCACATGCATAGTTTTAAACCTGAAGAATGAAAAATAAAACTTAAAGATACATGTAAATTTAATGCTAGAAAAACTGGGCAGCTGGGAAGAAGGAGGGCAGGGGAGAGTATTTCAGAAAGAGGTAGGTGTTAACGGCAAGACTGAGAGGTGAGTGCAGTGATCTGTGAAGCTTCTTCTTCTTCTTTGTTTGTGGGCTGCAACTCCCACGTTCACTCGTATGCACACGAGTGGGCTTTTACGTGTATGACTGTTTTTACCCCGCCATGTAGGCAGCCATACTCCGCTTTCGGGGGTGTGAAGCAAATGAGGGAGCTCGTTCCAAATGTAAGATCCAGAGACAGAAAGAGTGGGGGCCAGTTGAGGAGTGTGTGAATCTGGGAACATGGAAACAGCGTGGATTTGAAAATAATAACTGTTATTATTATTATCCATGTGTGAATCTGGGAACATGGAAACAGCGTGGATCTGAACATAATTATTATTGTTATTATTCCGCAGTGAGTCGTCTGACGAAGAAGGTGACGGTCAGTGAGACTGAGCGTGAGGAAGTGGAGCGGGAGCTGGAGGAGACCAAGATGAAGTTCAAGGACATCAAGCACCGACACGACAACATGCTGTTGGAGGCCGGCAGTCACATGACTGTCCAGGACCACATCAATACCGTGGCCGACCTGAAAAAGTGAGAGAAGTGCTGTTCAGTGCTGTGTGTCCAGCGGAAGTGTGAGCAAGTGTGATCATCTTCTTCGTTCATGGGCTGCAACTCTCACATTCACTTGTATGTACGAGCAACAGGCGCAATAGCCAAGTGGTTAAAGCGTTGGACTTTCCATCTGAGGGTCCTGGGTTCGAATCTCGGTGACAGCGCCTGGTGGGTAAAGGGTTGAGATTTTTTTCGATCTCCCAGGTCAACATATGTGCAGACCTGCTTGTGCCTGAACCCTCTTTGTGTGTACACGCAAGCAGAAGATCAGATATGCATGTTAAAGATCCTGTAATCCATGTCAGTGTTTGATGGGTTGTGGAAACAAGAACACACCCAGCATGCACACCCTAAAAGCCCACTCGTGTACATATGAGAGAACGATGAAGTTGCAGCCTATGAACGAAGAAAAAGAAGTTTCCAGCGGAAGTGTGAGCAAGTGTGATCGTAATTCGTGGGCTGCAACTCCCACGTTCACTAGTATGTACGAGTGGGCTTTTATGTGTGACTGTTTTTACCCCTGCCACGTAGGCAGCCATGCTTTTCAACACACATGGGTAACATGAATTCCCCGTCATCCTGAAGGCTCACATGTGTTTTGGATGTAACCAGTATGTCCTTGCTTTGTTATCATGAAGAAGTCTGTGTAGCATATTGCAGTTAATTTTTTCGAGAGCAATTTTCATTAATGTGAGCAAAGATTTCATTTTAAGGAGGTTTTTTTTTTTTTTTTTTTTTTTTTTTCATTTTAAGGAGTTAATTATGTACAACTACAAGCATGAGTAGAAGTGAAGAAACTGCATGCACATTATGAAATGCAAAAAGTTTGGGGGTGATATTTTATAAAACTGTGATACTTAAAGTGAGTACAATCATCTTGTGTTGGGGGAAAAAGAGCTTTGCTCAAATACAGAATATGTTTCTCACGTCACAGACTTGCGCACTCAATACGAAAAACAGAGTGTGGAATGTGACAACATTTTCTCTGTGTGTGTGTGTGTGTGTGTGTGTGTGTGTGTGTGTGTGTTTCAGATCAGTCACAGAAGAGAAAGAAATGTTTGAGAAGGAGAAAGAGAAAATTGCCAACAAACTGAAGGTGAGGAACTTAAGACTTTGAAAATATCTGGCTTCGTTTCTTCCTGTCTTTCATACGTGTGTGATGATGTGGAGCCGTGGCTCAGCGGTAGAGCATTTGAGAAGAAGGCCAGGGCCCTGGGTTCCAGTCCCACGTGGACCAGGGCTTCTTTCTCTCCCCTCCATTAGACCTGCTGTCGTGGTGCTAGTCTTTGTGTTGAGACGATAAGCTGAAGGGCCTTGTGCAGCATGCACCTAGCATTTGTAAAAGAACTTGAGTCAACAAGAGAGTTGTTCGTCTGTGTGTGTGTGTATGTGTTGTGTGTTGTGTGTGTCAGATGAATGTGTGTAGTGTTTGTGTGTGTGTGTGTGTGTGTGTGTGTGTGTGTGTTTTATGTGTGTGCATGTGTGTGTTGAGTATGTATGTGTGCGTGCTAGTGTTTGTGTGTGTGTGTGTGTGTGTGTTGAATGTGTGTGTGTGTGTATGTGTGTTGAATGTGTGTGTGTGAGAGTATGTGTGTTGAATGTGTGTGTGTGAGTGTATGAATGTGTGTGTGTGTGTGTGTGTGTGTTGAAATTGTGTACATGTGTTTATTGTGTGTGTGTGTTTGTGTTTAATGTGTGTGTGTGTGTGTGTGTGTGCTTAATGTGTGTGTGTGTGTATAATGTGTTTGTGTGTGTTTAATGTGTGTGTGTGTATAATGTGTGTGTGTGTGTGTTTAATGTGTGTGTGTGTATAATGTGTGTGTGTGTGCTTAATGTGTGTGTGTGTATAATGTGTGTGTGTGTGTGTTTAATGTGTGTGTGTGTATAATGTGTGTGTGTGTGTATAATGTGTGTGTGTGTGTGTGTATAATGTGTTTGTGTGTGTGTATAATGTGTGTGTGTGTATAATGTGTGTGTGTGTATAATGTGTGTGTGTGCAGGCGTCAGAGGAGGAGAGGAGGCAGCAGACACTGGCGACCATAGAGAGGGAGGCAGAGAACAAACAGCTGAAGGCCGAGATCAGAGCCCTGCACAAAGCCATCAGGTCAGACACAGGCCCTTCCCTGCTCAGTATTCATCATTTTGCTTTAGCGACAAAGCCTGAATTCAGGCAAAGATGCCAGCTGTACGCAGGTCAAATCCTAGTTCGATCAGTCCAACACTTTTTGTGTTCATGAGGAAATTAACTTTCAGGTTAATTCCTGTTAGTAACATTGAATTCTGTCAGTCCTGCCGTTATGACTGACAAGTGTTCAAAAGCTGTTATTTCGACTTAAAACCCTTTTAGTTAAATTGTCAAACCAACCATAAATCTCTTCTTTTTCTACAGTGATTTTTGAAAACAGCCACAACCACGTACCTGTAAGTATACTCTGAAAGAACAATCAACACCAAGAATCAGGTACTTGTTCTTTGTGAAGTTGAACGTGAATGCAAAAATGCCAAATTTGTTTCAAGCCCGTCTGTTTTGATGGTGTCAGTGGCACACAGCAAGTTTAACATTTCTGATCGCAAGAGATTTCGGTGGTCGTTGTCAGTTTTGGATGTGAAATGGATTACCGTAAAGTTCGGTCTATAAGCCGCGACTTTTTACCCCAGCTTCAACCTCTGCGGCTTATACAATGATGCTGCTTATTTGCGGATTTTAACGATCCTGGGAGTGTCACGTTCTCGTCTATTCTTAGCTGCCCTTCATCTCACCAAAATCATGATTTCTGTCCATGAATTTTTGGATGAGCTTCAGGATAGTGTGCTAACTGTTCATGTTTTATAAATCAAATCCGCACACATTAAAGCCTTCAGATCAGCATTCAGTTCTACTCTGCTCAAGCGAACACCCTCATCATGCCGAAAACGCGACGTTATGCCTATGATGCAGCCTTCAAATTGAAGGCGATCGACCTAGCAGACGACAGTGCAAGCGACGAACCAGCAGTGACCTCCACCTTCATGTTCATGAAGTGAAAGCGAGGCTGAAGTGACAAGATGGCGGAGGAAGTTGTGCTGGTTCTCTTCAACTCGGACACTGAAGACGAAGATTTTAGTGGATTCAGTGAGCAGGATGATGTTGAATAAATGTGACTATCCCTAAATTATGGATCTTATTTTCGTTGTGTTTATTTATTATTTTTTTGTGGCACTAGCAGTATTTTCGCTTGCTTTTCTTTGTGTTGTTCCCACTTTTGTTTATTTCATAACCTACAGTATCAACAGCTTTTCTGTTGTATCAGTATGTGTTCCGGTACTGGAAATAAGTGCGGCTTATAAACCGGTGCGGCTTATGTATGTATAAAGTTTAAATTTTTCCAAAATTTAGTGGGTGTGGCTTATATACCAGTGTGCTCAATAGACCAAACTTTACGGTATGTGTGGGTGCCTAACATAAATCATAACAGGGATGAAAACTAGTGGCTGTGAAGTGTGTGTGTGTGTTGATGTGTGTGTGTGTGTGTGTGTGTTGATGTGTGTGTGTGTGTGTGTGTGTTGATGTGTGTGCATGTGTGTTGATGTGTGTATGTGTGTGTTGGTGTGTGTGTGTGTGTGTGTTGATGTGTGTTGATGTGTGTGTGTGTGTGTGTGTGTTGATGTGTGTATGTGTGTGTTAATGTGTGTGTGTGTGTGTGTGTTGATGTGTGTGTGTGTGTGTGTTGATGTGTGTTGATGTGTGTGTGTGTGTGTTGATGTGTGTGTGTGTGTGTGTTGATGTGTGTGTGTGTGTTGATGTGTGTGTGTGTGTGTGTGGCTTGCAGGAGGACACAGAACAAGATGCTGATCCTGCAGAAAGCTGTACAGCAGTCGGAGAACAAGGAGCTGCTGACACAGAAGGAGCTGGCCACCGTCATCAGGATTGTACGTGCAGGGACTCACCACACCACTATGTGGTCTTTGCCTTGTTTTTTTTTTTTTTGATAATACTGATGCTAATGATAGTATAAAGATTGTTATTATTATTGTTATATTTCAAAATTTTTATTTCGTTTTAAGTTGTATTACACATTTATTCAAAACAGTCTGTTTGGCATTGTGAATGTTGTTATTATTTTAATAGTAAAAGTAGTAGTAGTCATAGTAGTCATGTTAGTACATTTATTTAAAACAATCTGTTTGATTTTGCTATGGATGTTCTTATTAGTATTACTATTTGCAGTAGTAATAGTAGTCATAGTAGTAGTAAAAGTGGTAGATTGTTATTTGTATTATTACTGATTTATTATCAGTTTAACAGGTTATATTCCGTATGTATTTAAAACAGTCTACTTTGTCTTGTTTGATTTTTATTTGGAACATAAATGCATGTCTTAGTAGGGATATTGAAAAGAAAGGAACATATATGCATGTTTTGGTAGGGATGTTGAAAAGAAAGGAACATAAATGCATGTCTTAGTAGGGATATTGAAAAGAAAGGAACATATATGCATGTTTTGGTAGGGATGTTGAAAAGGAAGGGGGCAGAAGGAGAGCAGAGAGAGAGGAGGAGGGGGTAGAGGTGGGGGTGGTGAGGTGAAAGAATAGAGAGAATGGAGGTAGTGAGGAGAAAGAGAGAATGGAGGTAGTGAGGTGAAAGAGAGAGAATGGAGGTAGTGAGGAGAAAGAGAGAGAATGGAGGTAGTGAGGTGAAAGAGAATGGAGGTAGTGAGGTGAAAGAGAGAGAATGGAGGTAGTGAGGTGAAAGAGAAGGGAGGTAGTGAGGTGAGAGAGAAGAGAGAATGGAGGTAGTGAGGTGAAAGAGAGAGAATGGAGGTAGTGAGGTGAAAGAGAAGAGAGAATGGAGGTAGTGAGGTGAAAGAGAGAGAATGGAGGTAGTGAGGTGAAAGAGAAGAGAGAAGGGAGGTAGTGAGGTGAAAGAGAAGGGAGGTAGTGAGGTGAAAGAGAAGAGAGAATGGAGGTAGTGAGGTGAAAGAGAGAGAATGGAGGTAGTGAGGTGAAAGAGAAGAGAGAATGGAGGTAGTGAGGTGAAAGAGAAGAGAGAATGGAGGTAGTGAGGTGAAAGAGAGAGAATGGAGGTAGTGAGGTGAAAGAGAAGAGAGAATGGAGGTAGTGAGGTGAAAGAGAAGAGAGAAGGGAGGTAGTGAGGTGAAAGAGAATGGAGGTAGTGAGGTGAAAGAGAAGAGAGAATGGAGGTAGTGAGGTGAAAGAGAAGAGAGAATGGAGGTAGTGAGGTGAAAGAGAAGGGAGGTAGTGAGGTGAAAGAGAAGAGAGAATGGAGGTAGTGAGGTGAAAGAGAGAAGGGAGGTAGTGAGGTGAAAGAGAAGAGAGAATGGAGGTAGTGAGGTGAAAGAGAGAATGGAGGTAGTGAGGTGAAAGAGAAAAGGGAATGGAGGTAGTGAGGTGAAAGAGAGAATGGAGGTAGTGAGGTGAAAGAGAAAAGAGAATGGATGTAGTGAGGCGAAAGAGAGAATGGAGGTAGTGAGGTGAAAGAGAAAAGGGAATGGAGGTAGTGAGGTGAAAGAGAAAAGAGAATGGAGGTAGAGAGAAGGGAGGTGAAAGAGTAGGAGGGAAGAGAGAGTGAGAAAAGGGGGATGGTCGTGATTTGCTGTTGAAATGTGACCGCTTTATGGCAGGGTGGGGGTATGGGAAGAGTCTTTGAAATGTGATATCGTCCTGACAGGAGGGCATATGGGGGGCTGGGGGGGGTGTGGGGTGTGGGGAGTCGTGCCCATGTTTTTCAAGTCAACAAACTTTGTGTGCAGGTGGAGAAGACAGCTTTGGAGAGGGACACAGCGTTTAAAGTGGTGAGTGATGTTGTTGGGAACAGGGCAGTGGTGGCCTAGTGGTAATGCACCTGAGAAGCCTGTGTCCACGGGTTCGATTCCTGGATATGGATTAGGATTTTTTTTTTTTTTTTAAACTCTGCCTCCAATGGACTTGAGTGGAGATCTGGTTGCTGGTCATTTGGATGAGATGATTAACTGAGGTCCTGTGTTCAGTATGCACATTGCATGTGTTTTAAGTAGAAACCATGGCAATGAAAGGATTGTCCCTGGAAAAAACTCTGTAGAAAATCACTTTTCATAGTGGAACAAGTACACTTGCACTAAGAAAAAAGAAATACAGTACAATACAATGCAATACAATACAATACAATACAATACAGTGCAGTGCAGTACAGTACAATACAATACAATACAATACAATACAATACAATTTGACAATCTCTTCACATGTTCGAGGGAAAAAAGTCTTCCCACCTGCATTTCACTACAGGTTTAGAGACAAGACGTGTTACGTTCAAGGTGAAGGAAAGGTGTCACACATGTGGTGTTTGGGTGAGAAATTTTTTTTTTTTTTTAAGTATAAAAAAAAAAAAACAATAGCAAAAAAAACACTCCCCAAACAAAAATGATCATTGGTGAAAGATGAGTTGTGTCACATTGCAGATGAAAGGCAGATGTGTAGCGTTTCAAGTAAAGGACAGGTGTGTGGTGTTACAGGTAAATGACAGCTGTGTGGTGTTGCAGGTAGAAGACAGGTGTGTGGTGTTGCAGGTAAATGACAGGTGTGTGGTGTTGCAGGTAAATGACAGGTGTGTGGTGTTGCAGGTAGAAGACAGGTGTGTGGTGTTGCAGGTCAATGACAGGTGTGTGGTGTTGCAGGTCAATGACAGGTGTGTGGTGTTGCAGGTAAATGACAGGTGTGTGGTGTTACAGGTAAATGACAGGTGTGTGGTATTGCAGGTAAAGGACAGGTGTGTGGTGTTACAGGTAAATGACAGGTGTGTGGTGTTGCAGGTAAATGACAGGTGTGTGGTATTGCAGGTAGAAGACAGGTGTGTGGTGTTGCAGGTAAATGACAGGTGTGTGGTATTGCAGGTAGAAGACAGGTGTGTGGTGTTGCAGGTAAATGACAGGTGTGTGGTATTGCAGGTAGAAGACAGGTGTGTGGTGTTGCAGGTAAATGACAGGTGTGTGGTATTGCAGGTAGAAGACAGGTGTGTGGTGTTGCAGGTAAAAGACAGGTGTGTGGTATTGCAGGTAAATGACAGGTGTGTGGTACTGTAGGTAAAAGACAGGTGTATGGTGTTGCAGGTGAAAGACAGGTGTATGGTGTTGCAGGTGAAAGACAGGTGTGTGGTGTTGCAGGTGAAAGACAGGTGTATGGTGTTGCAGGTGAAAGACAGGTGTGTGGTGTTGCAGGTGAAAGACAGGTGTGTGCTGTTGCAGGTGAAAGACAGGTGTGTGGTTCTGAAGGTGAAAGACAGGTGTGTGCTGTTGCAGGTGAAAGACAGGTGTGTGGTTCTGAAGGTGAAAGACAGGTGTGTGTTGTTGCAGGTGAAAGACAGGTGTGTGTGGTTGCAGGTGAAAGACAGGTGTGTGGTTCTGAATACAATACAATACAATTTGACAATCTCTTCACATGTTCGAGGGAAAAAAGTCTTCCCACCTGCATTTCACTACAGGTTTAGAGACAAGACGTGTTACGTTCAAGGTGAAGGAAAGGTGTCACACATGTGGTGTTTGGGTGAGAAATTTTTTTTTTTTTTTTTAAGTATAAAAAAAAAAAAACAATAACAAAAAAACACTCCCCAAACAAAAATGATCATTGGTGAAAGATGAGTTGTGTCACATTGCAGATGAAAGGCAGATGTGTAGCGTTTCAAGTAAAGGACAGGTGTGTGGTGTTGCAGGTAGAAGACAGGTGTGTGGTGTTGCAGGTGAAAGACAGGTGTGTGGTGTTGCAGGTAAAAGACAGGTGTGTGGTGTTGCAGGTAAAAGACAGGTGTGTGGTGTTGCAGGTGAAAGACAGGTGTGTGGTTCTGAAGGTGAAAGACAGGTGTATGGTGTTGCAGGTGAAAGACAGGTGTGTGGTTCTGAAGGTGAAAGACAGGTGTGTGGTGTTGCAGGTGAAAGACAGGTGTGTGGGGTTGCAGGTGAAAGACAGGTGTGTGGTTCTGAAGGTGAAAGACAGGTGTGTGTTGTTGCAGGTGAAAGACAGGTGTGTGTGGTGTTGCAGGTGAAAGACAGGTGTGTGGGGTGTTGCAGGTGAAAGACAGGTGTGTGGGGTGTTGCAGGTGAAAGACAGGTGTGTGTGGTGTTGCAGGTGAAAGACAGGTATGTGGGGTGTTGCAGGTGAAAGACAGGTGTGTGTGGTGTTGCAGGTGAAGGACAGGTGTGTGGGGTGTTGCAGGTGAAAGACAGGTGTGTGGGGTGTTGCAGGTGAAAGACAGGTGTGTGTGGTTCTGAAGGTGAAAGACAGGTGTGTGTGGTGTTGCAGGTGAAAGACAGGTGTGTGGTGTTGCAGGTGAAAGATAGGTGTATGGTGTTGCAGGTGAAAGACAGGTGTGTGGGGTGTTGCAGGTGAAAGACAGGTGTGTGGGGTGTTGCAGGTGAAAGACAGGTGTGTGGTGTTGCAGGTGAAAGACAGGTGTGTGTGGTGTTGCAGGTGAAAGACAGGTGTGTGGGGTGTTGCAGGTGAAAGACAGGTGTGTGGGGTGTTGCAGGTGAAAGACAGGTGTGTGGTGTTGCAGGTGAAAGACAGGTGTGTATGGTGTTGCAGGTGAAAGACAGGTGTGTGGTGTTGCAGGTGAAAGACAGGTGTGTGTGGTGTTGCAGGTGAAAGACAGGTGTGTGGGGTGTTGCAGGTGAAAGACAGGTGTGTGGGGTGTTGCAGGTGAAAGACAGGTGTGTGGTGTTGCAGGTGAAAGACAGGTGTGTGGGGTGTTGCAGGTGAAAGACAGGTGTGTGGTGTTGCAGGTGAAAGACAGGTGTGTGGGGTGTTGCGGGTGAAAGACAGGTGTGTGGGGTGTTGCAGGTGAATGTGTGGTGTTGCAGGTGAAAGACAGGTGTGTGGGGTGTTGCAGGTGAAAGACAGGTGTGTGGTGTTGCAGGTGAAAGACAGGTGTGTGGGGTGCTGCAGGTGAAGGACAGGTGTGTGGTTCTGAAGGTGAAAGACAGGTGTGTGATATTGCAGGTGAAGGAACAGCAGAAGGACTGTAAGAACACTGTGGACCAGATGGTGGGCAACAGCGTCGTCATGGGCAAGATGGAGGAGAAACTGAAGGTGTGCCCTGGATGGCTGTGACTGTGGATGGTCCATATCCTGTGTCTGTGGTGATGAAAGATGGATGTTCTACATCTGTGGTGATGAAAGATGGATGTTCTATGTGTGTGATCATGAAAGATGGATGTTCTATGTGTGTGATCATGAAAGATAGGTGTTATTGTCTGTGGTGATGAAAGATGGATGTTATTGTCCGTGGTGATGAAAGATGGATGTTCTATGTCTGTGATCATGAAAGATGGATGTTATTGTCTGTGGTGATGAAAGATGGATGTTCTATGTCTGTGGTCATGAAAGATGGATGTTATTGTCTGTGGTGATGAAAGATGGATGTTCTATGTGTGTGATCATGAAAGATGGGTGTTATTGTCTGTGGTGATGAAAGATGGATGTTATTGTCTGTGGTGATGAAAGATGGATGTTCTATGTATGTGGTAATGAAAGATGGATGTTCTATGTGTGTGATCATGAAAGATGGATGTTATTGTCTGTGGTAATGAAAGATGGATGTTCAGTGTCTGTGGTAATGAAAGATGGATGTTCTATGTATGTGATCATGAAAGATGGGTGTTCAATGTGTGTGATCATGAAAGATGGATGTTCTATGTGTGTGATCATGAAAGATGGATGTTCTATGTATGTGATCATGAAAGATGGATGTTCTATGTCTGTGATACTGAAAGATGGATGTTATTGTCTGTGGTGATGAAAGATGGATGTTCTATGTCTGTGATCATGAAAGATGGATGTTCTATGTGTGTGATCATGAAAGATGGATGTTCTATGTGTGTGATCATGAAAGATGGGTGTTATTGTCTGTGGTGATGAAAGATGGATGTTCTACATCTGTGGTGATGAAAGATGGATGTTCTATGTTTGTGACAATGAAAGATGGATGTTATTGTCTGTGGTGATGAAAGATGGATGTTCTGTGTCTGTGATAATGAAAGATGGATGTTATTGTCTGTGGTGATGAAAGATGGATGTTCTACATCTGTGGTGATGAAAGATGGATGTTCTATGTGTGTGATCATGAAAGATGGGTGTTATTGTCTGTGGTGATGAAAGATGGATGTTCTATGTTTGTGATCATGAAAGATGGATGTTATTGTCTGTGGTGATGAAAGATGGATGTTCTATGTGTGTGATCATGAAAGATGGGTGTTATTGTCTGTGGTGATGAAAGATGGATGTTCTATGTTTGTGATCATGAAAGATGGGTGTTATTGTCTGTGGTCATGAAAGATGGATGTTCTATGTGTGTAATAATGAAAGATGGATGTTCTATGTCTGTGATAATGAAAGATGGGTGTTATTGTCTGTGGTGATGAAAGATGGATGTTATTGTCTGTGGTGATGAAAGATGGATGTTCTATGTATGTGATCATGAAAGATGGATGTTCTATGTCTGTGATAATGAAAGATGGATGTTATTGTCTGTGGTGATGAAAGATGGATGTTCTATGTGTGTGGTGATGAAAGATGGATGTTCTATGTGTGTGATCATGAAAGATGGATGTTCTATGTGTGTGATCATGAAAGATGGGTGTTATTGTCTGTGGTGATGAAAGATGGATGTTCTACATCTGTGGCGATGAAAGATGGATGTTCTACATCTGTGGTGATGAAAGATGGATGTTCTATGTGTGTGATCATGAAAGATGGGTGTTATTGTCTGTGGTGATGAAAGATGGATGTTCTATGTGTGTGATCATGAAAGATGGGTGTTATTGTCTGTGGTGATGAAAGATGGATGTTCTATGTATGTGATGATGAAAGATGGATGTTATTGTCTGTGGTGATGAAAGATGGATCTTCTATGTCTGTGACAATGAAAGATGGATGTTCTATGTCTGTGGTGATGAAAGATGGATGTTCTATGTCTGTGGTGATGAAAGATGGATGTTATTGTCTGTGGTGATGAAAGATGGATGTTCTATGTGTGTGATCATGAAAGATGGATGTTATTGTCTGTGGTGATGAAAGATGGATGTTCTATGTGTGTGATCATGAAAGATGGGTGTTATTGTTTGTGGTGATGAAAGATGGATCTTCTATGTCTGTGACAATGAAAGATGGATGTTCTGTGTCTGTGGTGATGAAAGATGGATGTTCTATGTCTGTGGTGATGAAAGATGGATGTTATTGTCTGTGGTGATGAAAGATGGATGTTCTATGTCTGTGGTGATGAAAGATGGATGTTCTATGTGTGTGATCATGGAAGATGGATGTTCTATGCATGTGATGATGAAAGATGGATGTTATTGTCTGTGGTAATGAAAGATGGATGTTCTATGTGTGTGATCATGAAAGATGGATGTTCTATGTATGTGATCATGAAAGATGGGTGTTCAATGTGTGTGATCATGAAAGATGGATGTTCTATGTATGTGATCATGAAAGATGGATGTTCTATGTGTGTGATCATGAAAGATGGATGTTCTATGTGTGTGATCATGAAAGATGGATGTTCCATGTCAGTGACGGTGACAGATGGATGTTCTATGTTTGTGACAATGAAAGATGGATGTTCTATGTTTGTGACAATGAAAGATGGATATTTTTGTTGTGTGATCATGAAATATGGATGTTCTATGTCTGTGACCGTGACAGATTGATGTTAATATTGTCTGTGATGATGAAAGATGGATGTTCAGTGTCGGTGACCGAAAGATGAGTGTTGTTTGTCTGTTACAATGAAAAGTGGGCGTTCATTGTGACAGTGAAAGATGGATGTTCTATGTCTGTGACAGATGGGTGTTCTGCGTCGGTGACAATGAGAGACAGTTATTTTATGTCTGAGACCATAGGCAGAATGGGGAAAGGGAGGGGGAGGAGAGAGAGAGAGAGAGAGAGAGAGAGAGAGAATGGCGAATGAAAGATAAATTCATTGAATTGTCTCTTCCCCTCACCATTTTCATACAAGTACAGTCAGTTGCACTTTAGTATAGTCCCAACAACACAGTCTCCAGAAACAGATTTTGTCAGTTTTGTTCATTGACTGTGGATGGAATGTACGCAACAGGAGTACAAGTTGAGAGCGTCATCCAAGCTACAGACAGTGGCTGACAGGTAAGTGGTGGACATTTGTGCTGTGAATGTGTGTGTGTTTGTGTGTGTGCGTGCATGTGTCCTTGCATCCTCTGTGTCACCTGAAGTGTTGCCCATGTGTTAACGCATTGTGTGTGTGTTGTGAATGTGTGTGTGCGCGTGTGTGTGTGTGTGTGTGTGTGTATGTGTGCTGTGAATATGTGTGTGTGTGCGTGTGCGTGCATGCGTGTGTGTGTGTGTGTGTGTGTGTGTGTGTGCATGTGTCCTTGCATCCTCTGTGTCACCTGAAGTGTTGCCCATGTGTTGACGCATTGTGTGTGTGTCTTATGTGTGCCGTGAATGTGTGTGCGTGTGTGCGTGTGTGTGTATGTGTATGTGTACTGTGAATGTGTGTGTGTGTGTGTGTGTGTGCTGTGAATATGTGTGTGTGTGTGTGTGTGTTTGTGTGTGTGCATGCATGTGTCCTTGCATCCTCTGTGTCACCTGAAGTGTTGCCCATGTGTCGATGCATTGTGTGTGTGTCCTTGTGTTTGTTATTGCCTGTGTCTGTGTGTTGTCTGTACAAGTGTTTCTTTTCTTCCCTATTTCTGTATCACAGTGCTGTGCCCTGTCCTGACTTGGGTGCCTGAGTGCGGCACATAGCGCCAAGACTAGAACCCTGACCACAGTCAAAATTGAATGAAAGGTGCCAGAGGCTGTAATGCAAACTGTGCCAAACAGCGTGAGAGTGATTTGAAACAAAAGACGTGTGTGCCATTACAAGATAAATGAATGAATATAGAAAAGGGAAAAAAAAAAGAAAGAAAGAATTGGTTGTTTCACTGCGAAAGGGAGTTGGCCTCTGGTTCTCACATTCTTGGCCTCAGACGCTTTGAAGACTGTCCTTGTGTGAGCACTGTGCCTTTAAGCCTTTTTTCTTGTGACAGCCAGCAAAGAGCCCCTGTATTTTAGTTTGGTAAAAACTGAATAATTTTGCTTTCAGTATGTAATCAGTTATGCAGCACTTCATGATTTTTCCTTACTGTTCGTTCAAGTGTTTCATTTCACAGGTATCTGGAGATAAATTGTGTAAGACAATGGCATAATCACTACTGGAAAGTTAATTGTGTAAGACAGTGACATAATCACTACTGGAAAGTTGATTGTTATTATATCATTCTGAAGACTGAATCCTCATTCTGCTTACAGTGTTATGACACTCCCAAAAATGGCTATAACCAAACTGACAAAAACGCTACATGCTTCTTGAAAAATAAGGGAAACAAACAGTACCAGTATACCATAATTTCTGTTGTATAAGGCACAACCTTTTGACTCAAATCTGACACCCGCATCTTATCAGCGGTATGCTTGTCTGTGTCTCAAAACTTAATTGTGGCTGCCACTTGGTGCCACCTCTCACAACAAACTCAATATTTGACCAGTTTTTGTAAACTGTGTTGGAGACACTGGTTACACAACAACCGACTTAGCGTGACCAGTCCAAAACTTTCTCAGACTATTTTCAGCTCTAATATCATCATCTTAGATGAACAGACTATAAGTGAATAAACAAACTATTTACAGTTTATCAGTGACAGGTGCTTTCTGTCTGTGGAATTCGGTTGATGGCTGGCTGCTTGTGCTGCAGGCTGAAGGAGCAGGATGATAGCTTCAACCGAAAGCGGCAGGAGTACGAACATGAAATACGCCACCTGCGTGTTCTCCTGAAGGAGAAAGAAGGGATGATTGCTGAAATGGAAGGGGTCAAAAAGTGAGTGCTCCGTTCGCTGTCATACATGCACCTGTTTCTGGTCGTGTGTTTTTGTGATCACTGCAGCATGCTTGTACATACGTGTGCACACATGCATCCGTGCATGGACACACACACAGAGCCAAAACAGGGCAGTTTCATAGGCTCAGTGTGTTGACTTGCGTGATCCGTCATTTCCAATAAAATGTCAAGATTTAATGGTCAGATCGTGTTAGCAGCAGACCCCAGCACAGAACACACAGAGCAGTAGCAGTTCGCTGTCATGTCAACTAATGTTATACTGCCAGCAGACCAGTACAGTACCGAATACAGTAGGCATTGCTGAACCAGCTGACCTCACACTGATAACAGTGATGCTGACAGTGTTAGGCGTGGTTGTATTGTGCACCTCCATTTTTTGTTGCTTGATGTTTTTAGTATTTATTTGATTTTTTTTGTAATCAATTATGTAATTATTATCTGAAGTCCATCCCTCACTCCACCTCCCTCACTTTTAGAGTTGTGTGGCTTTGTGAGTGTTTTGCATTTTTTGAGTATGTTTCTGTCTTTGGTGACATGTCGTGGGGTGGAAGGATGTGTGAATGAACAGCGCCACAACAATTTTTGTGAATGAATAGCACCACAGTTTTGTGAATGAATAGCACCACAACAATTGTGTGAATGAATAGCACCACAATGAATAGCACCACAAGAGTTTTGTGAATGAACAGCACCACAATAGTTTACCATGTCTTTGAACACTGGTGTAGTAAACTGTGTGTGTGTGTGTGTGTGTGTGTGTGTGTGTGTGTGTGACTGTCAGAGGTGTGGAGCAGGACCTGGAGAACATGTGGCAGGCCGCCCATCAGGAAAACACGCGCCTCAAGGAAGTGGTGTGTAACTCTGCCTACAAGCTGCAACAACACGCATCCCTGAAGGGTGCGCTGCAGGAAGAGGAACGCATGGAGCAGCTGTTGACCTTCTCTGAGTGACGTCGCTGGTGTCAGGGAACAGGAATGATGTGAACGGTGCAGTGCATATATCTTGAGGCTCCGTCCAGGCAGTCTGGGTGTTGGGGATGAGAGCTGGGCTGAGTTGCATGAGCGATCAGTATCAGTATCAGTAGCTCAAGGAGGCGTCACTGCGCTCACACAAATCCATATACGCTACACAACATCTGCCAAGCAGATGCCTGACCAGCAGCGTAACCCAACGTGCTTAGTCAGGCCTTGTTATTAGAGCTGTTTGATTTGCATTAAGAACGTTCCGAAGTCAACGCTCAGTCCCTAGAGTTAGGATGTTCTTAGCACTGACTTTAATAACATCTTAGCTCTAAACAAGCTTTGTGCTTCTAAGATTGCTCATGCAACTCTGCCCTGTACTGTTTGTACTGGTTACATAGCTACAGCGCTGATGATGGTGTGATGATGGATGCCAAGTTCAGGGCAACTGTCTTGTTAACTATGCCGTGCAGTGGTGCTCCATGGTTTTCTTTCATCAGCCTGTCTGCAAGTTTCAGCACAGTATCACCTTGTGGAGTACAGTGCCACTCAGGTGTAGATGTTTTTCCTCAATGTATTTCATGGTTGGCCTCCAAGATCATGGAAATATCTATTTCTATTCAGTTGTAGATTGGGCACTGCCAGTTGAAACTTTTTTTCTTTTTTTTATATATTTATTTATTTTTTTTATAACTCCAGGGGAGTGTGGCTAAAACTGCCAGGTGTCTGCATGTATGGACCTATGGAGATTGATCATGGGGGTGTAAAGTTTTGGTAGCAAGGACACATTTTAACATATTTATTTTTGTACTCCACAGACTAGATCTGTAACCCAGTCACAGTAGTGGAAAAATATACATGGCTTTTAAATGATTTGCTGTGCAAGGATTCAAAAAGAAAAAAATCTGTCATGTATTGTGAATGTATAGCTTTGATACCAGTGTTTGTAGGTGTGCATGCATATACGCTTGAATGTGTGTGTGGTGAAAAGTAGGGTTATTCCACAACCCAGGACAAATTCTGACTGAGTTTCTTTTGTGTCATGCAAAGTATTTCATCTGTGATAGTTGTTCTAAGAATGCAGCTTGAAGTTGTCTTAAGATACATAGTTATGGTGGTCTTTGTGAGCTTTGGATATGTTTTTGTTTGTAAGTCATTGTCATACAAAAGTTTTTCCATAATTTTACAGGAGTGTGTGTCATGATTTTTCTCTTCTTGAAATCAAGAGAAAATGTCTCTCTTTATAGGAAGTGTCTTGATCTGTATGTGAACATGAAAGTGGAAGTATGTGTGTTTGCATAGGTACATGTTGCATCTGTACTTGTTTCTCAGAAACTATCTGATTGGCCAAGATGAAAAGTGATTATCAACAGAACCAACACCACAGTTGATGAATTTCTGTGTCTAGAACACCTTGTTACTGTTTACATTTGCTGACACAGCAATAGAATGTTGAGTAGGAAGGAGGAATTTTTGTTTAATGTCCTGTCACACATACCGGTGATTGAAGACATTTTGTTAAAGTATTTATGAATACATCTGAGTATTATCGGTTAGAAGGGGTGGGAGATGTGGATGAATGGAGGGTTGGGGGAAACTGGGCAAATGAGGGTAAAAATGTGGGTGAAATTTAGAAGAAAAACAAAACAAACAAAAAAAACCCCTCTAAATACAGTTACAGGAAATTACTTAAAGGACTTCGTAAAAGAGAAGTCGTTAAACTGACAAGCGAAACAACTGATAATGAATGCAAAAAGTCAAAAACATTAACGTTCTCAGTCACTTGTGAAGACACACTTTCGTGTACAAAAGGCTTCATCAAGCTACAGTGAAAAATTATATGCTCAATTGTCAGGTTACTAAAGCATATACACTTGACATTAGAACAATACTTGGTCTGTAATGAATTTGATAATAGTCTGAGAGCTAAGCTCAGAACTGGTCTGCGAATCGGACCAAAGTCTGAGAGAGTCAACTCACGAGGTTTTAGACTTGAATTCAAGCACCTATAAAAGTCTCTTTCTAGTATATTGCTTATTTCCTTGTATGACAATGGGCAATATACTTTTATACTATTTGATTTTTTGCTCCCCTTTTTGCTGCCCTGTCTGCTTGGTCATTATAACGGAATCCAATGTGGGATGGTATCCAACAAAAATCAACATTTGTACCCTTCACAGATAGGGAGTGCAATAAATACCTAATTTCAAACAATAAATCTTCTCTTTGATTATTCTCAAAGAATGTTGAGTGTTCTCTATGTCCTTTGTGATCTTGAGAAGATTGCTTTGGCAGATGATTGACTTTTTATTGGATGGATTGGGGTTTTGAGTTTGACCATTCCTTTTTTATTGACAGTTTTGTAGGATGTCGATCAGTTATGTGTATTTTTGTGATGGTTTCGTATCATTTATATCACAAAGATCACAGAACTCTCTGGTTTCGTATCATTTATATCACAAAGATCACAGAAGTCTCTGGTAGCTTTGTCATCCATGCAGGCAGATGGTGATTGAGATGGATGAAGGCCTGTGTGTGTGTGTGTGTGTGTGTGTGTGTGTGGATTCCCGAGTTCTCATTTCTGCCTTATGTATTTGTCCAAGATGGAAATATTTTACTGAGACATCCATCAAGATAGAACACATAATCTATGAAAGTATGGTGTATCTTAATGGAAAACTGTTTCAATAGAGAAGAACACCATTAATCTCAAGCATGAAGAGGGTCACATAAATTTTGATACATACTTTGCAGATTCATCAAACAGATGTGAAAAAAAAAATTGTCAAAAGCCCATCAGTATCAGGTCTGGTACTTAGGTGGTTCCTCCTGTTAGTCTCCTCACTTCCACTAACAAGCCCAGTTTTGAATCCAGCAATATTTTATTTCAAAACATATGATCCACACACAAACATGTCTTGTTGTGATGTTTTCCCAGAGAAGACGTTACTCATCTGTTTTCCAGCATGACATACAATTTGTTTTAGCTTTCATGCTGTGTAATGTAGGCTATTTGGACTGGTCTGTAAATCTACTAACGTGGTCATTATGTTGCTCGAGTTATTGTGTTTACGCAAGTTTCTCTGGTGCTGTTAATTCCTTTCAGCGAGAAACCAGTTGGGTCTGTGGGGTTTTTGTTTCATGTCATTTTTGTCACTTGCAGAAAATACCAGTACTCCTCAACCATAAACAAGAGGAGCTAATTCCACATGTAATGGCTCTGTGCTTGTCTGTGATATTTTTTTTTATGGATTGAATTACTTCCTATTTATGTTGTACTGTGTTGAAATTTAGTCCATGTGCAAACTGAATATAATTATTGTCTTCTATTCCCCCCTATTAATATATGTATATATATCTCTTTTTTTAAGTAGATGTTTCATTACATTTTTATGCTTTGTATCCCCTGCAGATTTCTTTTTTTGATAATCCGAGCCAGTTAAAAGTCTTATTTATTTATTACTTCATGACTCATATGTTGATGTCCCCCCCAACCAGTCTCATAGAAAAAAATCATGTATTTCTTGTATGTAATTACTTATTGCTGTTGTTTAGTGTCTGATGTGTATGTTAATCTTACCAGTCAAACAGAAAAGTTTCAATGGGGGCAGATCACCATTCCCCTCTCCTTGCACCACTGGGACTTCGTTTTGCCTCTCAAATAGGACGCCCATGGTTGCTTCCTAAAATGGCACTTGTACACTCATTGTCATTGCAATGTGCCTTTTTAGAATGGCCATCGAAGTTCAAAACAAACTGAGGACACAAAGTAAAATCAAGAAATCAGTTTATTACCTCATTTCATTCCTTTTGTACCGTTTCATCTGTTCCGGTATCTTTGAAATTCAAGTGGCTAATTGATGTATAAAACACTTCTGGTTTTGATTAGTTGTGTATGAAACACTTGTTTTGGATTTAATGTACACAATTATAAAGAAGAGAAGAGAAAATAAATTTTCAGTGTATATTTTTTTTAGGAATTCAGTGTTACTTGGTGTGAAGTATGTGTTTTCTTTGTTCTGCGGGAATTTGTCATATGTATACATGTATCTATTTAATGTTAGGTATTGTTGTGATGTACACTGGATGATGTATTGCATGTATTTGATAGACTGTTTTTTGTGACCATGTCCACATTAGTTTCCTTTTTTAAATTTTTTTTATTTATTTACATGCAATGGATGACTACACTGAATGTAAAAGAACAACAAAAAGTGAGTTCATTTCATACATATGGAAAGCAATTATTTTAAGTGCAACTGCATATATCTATGAAATTGGTTCTGTGTGAGGTGGCAAAATGTTGTGCATGGGTTGTACAAACAGCTGGACTTATGTTACAGCTGTGCACAGTAACACTAAATAATGACTACTTTTGATAAAACACCTGTTGTAATTACGTTGTTACGGCAGTGACTGATATACTACAGGTACAAATTATAAATTACTGAAGTCCACGTGGGGGTGGCATAGTGTAGCTGATTTTGGGTACAGCCAAGAAAGTGGAAAGAAAAAAAACAACTACTAACATCCTTCAGTTACGTCAACAGTGGTGCTGATGGCACAGTACCATTGCTACAATACACATTATGTAACTGTCTATCCCTAGCACACTTAAGTGTTTGCAAGAACTTGTCTGTCTGAATGTGCACATTTACATTTTTCTTTGAGTGTGGTGTGCAAGTGTGATAACTTAACCAAAGTCTGTGTGCAATTGTTTTAAACATTCATTCGTTGTTTCTTGTGCCAGCAAGACTCACTGTTCGGATGTAATTCTCTCAACAGAAATCAGTGGATCTATTAGCATGTAGCACCCTACAAACTACATGCCTGACACACAAACCCAAAGCATGAGACAAGAGAATACAGTAGGTCTTTCCTTTATTATCTGCAGTACAACCAACGATAAAAATGCACAGCCACCACAACAATGCTATCTCCAGTCCCACAGGTCATTAACATGATGCAACAAGGTGTTCTGGCACTAGCAGACACCACATATGCAATTGGACAGTGAAGGCTGACCCAACTAACTTCAGTCATCTGAATGCACAGAACAAAGATAAATACCAACACAGGGAGTGATTTTCGCATTGTAACACATAACACTGACTTGACACACATTTGTGGTGATCAATGAGATTGTGTGAACCAATGCCAAACAATGTTTTTGAGAACAAGACAAGTTTAGAACACTAAAAATTACAGCCACAACATAGCATCATGTTCATCTGCAGTTATGTTACCATCCATGTAAAAATCTATACAACCAAGCCCTGATAGAAACCAACTCTTCAGTATTATAGTTAATGGACTGAAGGGACAGGATGTCCCTATTTCCTGCTTTAACTCTGTCAGCACAGATGAACAATCTTTCTTCACACTGATGCCCTTGCTATTTACACAAATCAAGTGAAAGCCAAACTGACCACAATCTTCACAGTATGAACAATGGAGGGTAGCTCTCTCCTGTCAGTGGACGCAAAGGCGAGACAAGAATAATCTTGTGTTCAACTTGAACAATGGCAGTGACAGAAACAACCTAAGTAAACTTTGGTCACTTTGCACTGAACACTGCTTCAGGAAATCTAACCTGACAAGTGTTAAAACAGATGACAAAAATGCACAAAGAGTGGTGTCACATGATGGGCAGATGGCTGCAGCAAGACAGTAGCAGGAACCCTATCCTCCAAACCCAGTACCAGACGGTGTTCAAACAGGAACCATCAAAAAACCACAGAACAGACTCTTACACTAAACCCAAGAAACAGTAATCCATATTTACACACGCACAGACACACACCAGGCCAGTCAGATCAGTCACACTCTCACTTCACCCCCTCCTCCCACACCAAGGCTCAGATCTATCTGCGACGCCGGTCCCGGCTGCGACTTCTCTCCTGGCGGTTGTTTCGGTCCCGACTGCTGCTCCTCCCCCCACGTCGTCGGTCCCTGTCGTCCCGCTCACGCTCTCTCTGGCGGTCACGCTCCCTGTCCCGGTCACGCTCCCTGTCTCTGGGCACACGGCTGTCATCACGGTCACGGCGGTCCCGGTCCCCTGCACGCTCTCTGGGAGGGCTGCCTGCATCCTGAAAAAAAAAAAGAGAGGCTGAACTGATTTCTTTTCCTTTTTTCTTTATGTTCTCTTAAGTTCCTGCTACGCTTTTTTTCAATTACACGTGTGGACTTGAACACTCTTTTAATTCCTGGTACACACTGGTACCTGAAGTGCCTCATGAGAAGTTTCTTTTTCATGTTAAAATTTAGGACTCTAGATGAAGTCATTAGCAATGTTCTGACATCCTGAGAACAGGTCATGTGCGTCCATTTCATGGTGTGACAGGAAAGATTTTCAATCAACCACAGCAGGTACCTGCGAGCGTTAAGCAACATCAACGGTCATAAACATTTCATTATTGTAAGTTTTTTGTGCAAATTGTTTTTTAAAATACACAATAAGTTATAGAAGCAAACTGCAGGATGCAAGTTTCTCTCAACAAACCAACAATCAAACCCCAAGAAACAGAGAGAGAGAGCTGATAAAAACAGTGATCAAAGTGTGGGATGACAGTCACTGACACCCCAAAGGGAACACTGACCCTTCTGTATTCGGCCGCTTTCTTCTTGGCAGCCTCCTCCTCCTCCTCTTTCTGCTTCTTCTCTGCCGCCATCTTCTCCTGTCTGACCTGCTGACGCTTCTTGGCCTGCACACACCACATCACACTGTACGTCACACACCATAACAGATGACACTGTATGTCACAATGCATCAGGTTGGACATAAATCAGATCATACACACCACAGTTGGGTTACAAACACACCCAAAGACAGATTATAAACACACCACAAACAGGTGAGAAAACACACAGACCAGATGACATGTTACACAGACACGACACATCACAAACACACCCGAAGACATCACAACGCCACCCCCTCCAACAAACAGATCAGAACATGCACAACAGACAGATAAGAACAACACAACACAGACCGGAACGCCACACTGATCAGACCACACACCCAAAACTAAGCACATCTGGACATGTAATTTAAGTACCCACAACATGGACAGATAACGTCCACACCACAATATCACAGACATATCACAGACAGATGAGAACATGTACACCCCAGAACACACACACACACGCCACAGACATAAGAGAGAACAAGCACACACCACAGAACACGCACACCACAGACACAAGAATGAGAACAAGCACACACCACATACACAAGAGGGAACAAGCACACGCCACAGGAAAACACACATACCACAGACACAAGAACAAGCACACCACAGGAACACACACATACCACAGACACAAGATAGAACAAGCACACACCACAGGAACACACACACAAACACACCACAGACACAAGATAGAACAAGCACACGCCACAGGAACACACACACACACACACACCACAGACACAAGATAGAACATGTACACCACAGAACACACACACTCGCACACCACAGACACAAGATGAGAACAAGCACACCACAGAACACACACACACACATACCACAAACACAAGAGAGAACAAACACACCACATACCACAGACACAAGATGAGAACAAGCACACCACAGAACACACACACACAAGATGAAAACATGCACAGCACACACACACACACGTACCACAGACACAAGATGAGAACAAACACACCACAGAACACACACACATACCACAGACACAAGATGAAAACAGGCACACCACAGAACACACACACATACCACAGACACAAGATGAGAACAAACACACCACAGGAACACACACACACCACAGACACAAGATGAAAATATGCACACCACAGCACACACACACATACCACAGACACAAGAGAGAACACACACACCACAGCACACACGCACACACACATACCACAGACACAAGAAAGAAAAAACACACCACAGAACACACACACATACCACAGACACAAGATGAGAACAAACACATCACAGGAACACACACACACACATACCAGACACAAGAGAGAACATGCACACTGCAGAACACTCACACACACCACAGACACAAGATGAGAACAAGTACACCACAGAACACACACACACACACACCAGACACGAGAGAACATGCACACCACAGAACACACACATGCACACCACAGAACACACACACACACACCACAGACACGAGAGAACATGCACACACATACCACAGACACAAGATGAGAACAAACACACCACAGAACACACAAACCACAGACACGAGAGAACATACACACCACAGAACACACACACACACACCACAGACACAAGAGAGAACATGCACACCACAGGAACACACACACATACCACAGACACAAGAGAGAACAAGCACACACCGCAGGAACACAACACACACAAACCAGACAGATGAGAACATGCACACCACAGAACACACACACCACAGGCAGATCACACATGACACGGGTAACAGAAGCCAGTTTCACCTGTTCCTCAGTGAGGGGCAGCCAGTAGATGCAGGGGGTGGCTTTGGTTTTGCGGAACAGATCGTCCAACAGTTTGGCCGGGGGTTCCTCCTCAACTTTCGGGGCTTCAGCCTCTGTGGGGCACACCACAAGACTTCTGTCACTTTCTGTCACAACTCCCTTCACTTCTCTTTCCTTGGCATCACTAGTGCCAATCACTACACGTTTGAGAATCTGAACCCTTCATCTAAATTTAAACTGTGTTTAAAGCTGTATCTGAGGGTTCCAGCAGTACTATCATGCCATGATATGTGGTTCATCATACTTGCAGAATCTGATAAAATGCCAATGTTTTAGATTACAACTTAAACACACAACTGCATAATTACACACACATTGTTCACAGACATGAGAAATTAAGTAAAGCCTAACACACACACACAAAAGGTTGTTGGACTGACATGGGCAAGTCATGACAAACATACATTAACAAGAGAAACTTGAACATAAACAAACCACACACACAAAAAAATCTTTCTGGTCAAATCTCTTACGCTTTTTCTCCTTCCTTTCCTTGCTCCTGTCCTGCTCCCTGTGCCGACGTTCCCGTTCCCGCTGCCGATCACTCACTTTCTCTCTTGCCCTTTCGCGTGACCTTGATCTCACACGACCCACAGCAGCACGCTCAGTTGACCTTGACCTCTTGCCACGGTCCCATTCTCGGACAGGCCGCTCTTCTCGCTTTCGCTCAGGCTCTGGTGCTGACGTGCGGCGTTCTTTGGCTGGTGGAGGGGTGGGCTCTTTTTTGGCTGGGGCTGGTGGGGGGCGGGGAGGGGGAATCCCTCCCTCTTCTTGTGCCCGTCGACGATCCATCTGCCAACAGCCACTTGCCGTTATTTCCTATTGCATGTCTATCCTGTGAATGGGGGTTGGTGTGTCAACAACTACAGTTTATGATGAATTTGTGGGCCACTACTACCACCCTCCACGATCCATCTGCTGACAGCTACTAACAGTTCATTTCCTATTGCATGTCTATCCTGTGATTGGGGGTTGGTGTGTCAACTACAGACTGTCTAGAAATTCATGTACTATCTGCTACCACCCTCTGTCTACCAACCTGACCACTCTACCCATCAGAAACCATGCACTGTTTCTTGATGTTTCTTCACTGCATATTGATACTTCACATTAATGAATTCATGTGCATTCAATGTGTGCATCTGTATATAGGCAGTGTTTAACATGAGTGTGCATACACAGGCATGTGTTAGCATTTGTGTGTGGATGTGTTGTTTTCAAAGTGATCCAAAGAAGGCCTAAACCTTGATCAAATCTATGTGTGGCACAGCAGTTCAATGTGTCTTACCTCTTCCTGGTCAGCAAAGTCCACACGAAGAGTTTTGGGGTTGGACTGCGGCCACCTTGCTCCATGTAGCGCTTTTCTTGTGGCTACTGCCTGTTCTTCCTTCTCAAACTGAAACATTAATGATGGCACGGTTTTGTACAATATGATTCTCTCTGATCCATTTGTCATCACTGCTGATCAGCGCATGTCACCAACACCTTCATGTCACACATACACCTGACTTTTTATTTGGGGAAAAGTGTCACTCAAGACTTGCCCCACATTTTTATTTTTCCCCATTGTTGTATGCTTTACCTTTAATTAGTATTGACCAGAACTCAATCCCTTATTATCAAAAGTAGAAACTTGAAAAAATTCTCATAACAACAACAAAAAAACACAAACTAAAAAACAACAAAAACCCCAAACTTTTTATCCTTTCATGATTTGCATTTAAGTAAAAGTTTTTACTTTGTCAACACTCATCCAGTACGGCCAGACATTCAACACACACACACACACACACATTAGAAACAAATGCAGACATGCCTCTCACAGACACACACACCACACACACACAGAGGCCACTGACTGTAGCATAGCAGTGTGACTTGATGCTGTTGATCCAGAACCCGGACTCCACCAGCGTGCCAGTGCGTTCCAACAGCTGTTTGAGCTGACCCAGTGTGAAGGGCCGCACCAGGTTGATGATGTGCACGATGCGGTTCACCGGTTTCCTCGGCGGTGACTGCTCCCGGTTGGTCTTCTCTGGTTCATCGGCAGGCACCAGGGGCTGGCTGAGTCGTCGCAAGGGCTTGGGGGCCTCTGCTGCTGGGTGGGGGGTTTTGGGGGGAAGCAACCCATTTTATTCCACCTTCACTATCATCATGATTATTCACACTTACATGGCACCAACCTTTGGTCAGAGATCAAACACTAGGTGCTTTACAGAGTCATTTGCACAACAGGTTGCATGCCAAGGTAGAGCTACTGACAGCTGACTTGAGTGCTCATCATTCATTTCCTGTGTCAATCCACTTGGGCTTCAGTCGCACACATGTACATGAAAGTGGATTTTTTCTTCTTCAGATTTTGCCAGGATGAACCATTTTGTAGTTTTGTGTTCGTTTCCATGTGCAAAGTGCATGCTGTAAACAGGTTTTTGGTTTATCGTCTAATCTGAATGACTAGCCTCCAGACGACCATTCAAGGTCCAGTGAAGGGCAAGAAAATTCTGGAGAATGTGGGATTTCATGATGTACCCCGATTCTCTCACTTCCAAAGCGGATGCACTACAATTAAGCTACACACATCAACACAAGAAAGCAGTCAGCATTATCCACTCCGGTTTCAACTGTCTGCTGAGTTTTCAACCTTGAGATGGTCTGTTATGGTTACTGGCTGTCCACAACATGATTCAGTTTAACATCAACTCAGCATCGCAGACTGCTGGCCCCCCTACGTCCCTTGAGTAATTTCCCCACAGCATTAGTTTACACACTCCACTGGAAATGCCTTTCTGGGAATTTAACTACAAGTATCTATGATCCGTGATTTCTGCAGAAACCATGCCCTTAATGTAACAAGGTAAACATCCCTTAAAACATCCTCAGAAAAAAGCAAGCATATAAAACAAAAAGGCAACAGCAAAACATATTTTGACCACAGATTACAGATAAGTCCGATAAACCAACCTTTATCTCCTAACACTTAAACTACCCCATCCCTTTCCATTCCAAAAACGTGCATCACCAATGCCACACATAGTTGCCTCTGCAATCTATTACCCAAGGCCTGACCAGTGCGCTGGGTTTGTGCGAAGGTCAGGCATCCAATACCACGCTCTGGTATTCCACATCTGTATCAGTCCACATTCTCTGACACCTCTGAAACTCAAACTGACCTCCCCCCCTTCCCCCATTCCATCCCCTGTACTTACCTTCCCCTTTCTTTTCCTTCTCCTTCTCCGGGGGAGCAACGTCTTTGGGGGCCACCTTCACCTCTGGGTCTATCTTGATCACCTTCAGCTTTTTGGCCTTGGGTTTGGCGGTAACTGGCTCCCCTTCATCATCGGTGCTGCTCTTCTTCTTGGCCACACGGGAATCCTCCGATGTCTCCACGCGTCGCATGTCGTCGTCTGCGTCTTCCTCCTCCTCTCTCATCACCTGGGAATAGAGGACATTTTTCAATTTATGTATTTGGTCATTAAAAACAGCACCTCCCTCCCCTTGCTCTCCCTCCAAAAAACAAAAACAGAAAATTTTTACCAACAAAGACCACTACTTCTGAAATCACTTTCCAAATGGTAGTGAGTACAATGAATATTGTTCCCAATGCTTAATAGTGAAGTGAAATTCATCTGAATTCCCCACAATTTAGTGAAGACAGGAGATGAGGAAATGGGGTAGAGGGAGAAGGGGTAGGGGTGCTGAAGAAAGGTAGCAGCAGCTACTCCAAGCATTGTTCTCACCACTGTCCGTTTTATTTTGACATCTCGCTTGTCCTGTGGCAGTGGTGGTTGCTGTGGTGGTTGTGGTGGCTGTGGTGCTGGCTGCTTCGGCTGTGGTTCCTCAGAGTCCAGGAACATGGCCTCCCCAGCCTCCAGTTCCAGCACAGGCTCTGTGGGCAGTTCAATCAGGCCCTGCACACAATACAACACAACCAGTCTGTACACCTCACTACCTGCAGCAGTCTCGGTGTGTCAGAAAATGATATTACAATGCAGACCTTTATGCATGTTTTGTAACAGGAATCTGCACTTGTGCAGCTGGTCATTTGCTGATTAACCGGTGCTAGTTACGCATCAGTTTGACATGGTACAGTATATGACACCAAAATCCAGTATTTTAAACCAATCAAATACATTCACCATAGTGATATCACAGAAGATAAGAAATATAAAACAGTGGTAATATCACATACACGAAAAGATGTTGAATAAAAGTACCACCACCAGAACCACTGTAATGTGTGTAACTGTAAAACTTTTTGCTGCCAGCTGCCACTGCTGAGAAAAAGGGGTACAGACCTTGAGGGAGTCTGTGGATATCTCCAGAGAGGTGCGCTTGGTGCTGGTGGTGCTCTTGTTGGAGCCCCACTTCCTCTTCCTCACCGGCTTGTCCTTGGAGGCCTCCTTGTCCTCCTTGTCACCACCCTCCTCTGCTTTTGGCCCCTCCGTCTCCTTGGCTGCGATCACAGAAAACAGCAAATCTTTATCATCCAGTATTTTCCTTCCCAAAGTAATAATATCTCATTTTCCTTTTCTATCTCACTTCTGCATCTTCACTGAAAGAACAATAACCAAGAAGATGACCGAGGAAGAGAAAAATGATGATGTATGACCCCTAACTAAAAAAAATCCTGCCCTGAGGTCAAGAACAAAACCGGAGGCCCAGGAAAGAAAACTAGAAGTGTATACATCGTCATCATCATGTTAATCTCCTTCTCTCTCTTTTAATGAAAAACAAAACATGTTATTTTCTCACTTTTTCTGCACAAAATATACACATAAACACAAACACACATACATGCACATGATGGTCTCATACAAGCTGACTTCACCACACGAGGAAATGTCTTGATTTACGTGACAAACATTGAAGAATTTAGTCTCATTATGCTTTCCTCTTTTGCGCAAGTTTGTTCTTCAAACATCATCAAACGCATGTTTATATCTGTGATTAGTCTGAAAGTTGTATGGAAAGAGAGAGGAGGGAGAGAGAAAGAGAGAGAGGGGAGGGAGGGAGAAGGGGGAAGAGAGAGAGAGATAAAGACGGAGAGACAGAGAATTGGAACCAATTTTACTCGAAGACGAGAGACAGAGAATTGAGTCCCTCATTGCATGTGGGAAAACCAATCTGTTGTTCCTCCTTGAACAAACACAGACACCCTCTTTCTCACTGCATGAAAGAAAAAAAAAAACACTCTAGAAACCATCACCATTGGTAAAAGGCTGTCAAATAGTGTTCATCTTTTACAGTGCATATCATATCATTACAAACTGCATAAAAAATGTAAACAGAAAAAGCAAAGTGAGAGACAGAGGCAAAGACAAACTGTTCTAATGAATCATGCCCCTAAAATGGCATGTCCGTGTGGGAGACAAGAGAGAAAGAAGTGAGACAGAGACAGAGAGGCTGGAGAAGTATGCTCAACCTTTGTTGGCAGACCCAAATCTACGGAAGGTTCTGGATTCCACCTGAAACAGACAGAACTGAAACAATAAACCACACATTTTAACTGGCTGAATAGCACACAACAATGCCTTCAACTTGTCTTTCCTGCTGAAATGGAAAAAACACAACCGGTGACAGTGGAAAGCAAAACAAACCAACAAGGCTTTACTACTTCATAGATTTGTTCAAATTATACATTTATTGTAATTATGGTTGATATCAGCTATGGATTTTTATACTAATTTCTGTTGGTTTGACAATGATGCAGCATGAAATAAAATCAATGAAATACTACTTAGCCTCTGACTTCCAGCTGTTTTTGTTGAGGTCTTACAGTAAATCAACAACACAAAAATACAACCAGATTATTACCGTCTGACCAGAAATTGAGGCTGAAGAGAGGGAAGAGACAGGTGGTGAGAGACAGAAGAAGCAATGAGATTGAGAGGAGCGGAGGGAGCAAGAGGAAAGGGGAGAGCCTGGAGGCAGAGACAGAGAGAGAGAGAGAGAGAGAGAGAGAGAGAGAGAGAGATTTCACTTTCACAAGTAACTATGCAGAGAAATTTATCAAGTTTACCCTTTTTTTAAAATTTAAAATAGGTTTTTTTTTTGTTTTGTTTTTTTAAATTTAAGCAAGAACTCATATCACTTTCAAATAAATGAACAACAAAAAACTCCATTTTCAGGCAGCAAAATAAAATTACAAATAATACTAAAAACAAATAAACTTTGAAAAGTAACTGCCAACAAATAATACACTCACACCTACACATGTACACACACACACAAACAACCCTGATATGAAATTCATGCATTAAATGATTATTACCGGTCATTTACTTGATATGTGTGTTTGTGCATACAATGGGAGTGAGACTGTATATGTGCATGAAAGAAGAGAGAAGAGAAGAAGGGAGCGAAGGGGGTGACAGAGAGAGAGAGAGAGAGAGAGAGAGAGAGAGAGAGAGAGAGAGAGAGGGAGAGGGAGAGAGATGCACACACACACACTAAACGCAAGTATGTGTGAGACAATGTATGTGTGCAAATGATGCTGAACTAAACCTTAAAAAGAAATTCCGTCAAAAGAAGTCATTCTTGTGAAATTTTCATTCACATTGTTTAAATCCACACAATGGTCTGGATTCAACAATATATCAGACCACTAGTACTCATAATAATAAATGAGATTTCAAACAATATCCCCCCCCCCCCCAACCCCAACCCCCCCCCCAACTCAACCCTATCAACCCAAGGTAGATGAGAGAGACTTCATGGATAGAATCTCACAAATTGTCTTCACTTTTACCAGTGTGCAGAGCCATCTTTTGTATGTATTGAAAAGCACCTGAATGCTGATGTACATCATATAAGCACTGATCAGCTGTGGTCAAAGCCACTGTGACCACTTTGTGGCAGACTGCCACTAGTGCCAGTGTTCTGTAGCCTATTGCTAAATGTGACAAGAGTGGCACTGGTAGAATGGTTGCAAGCATTCTACTTTCATCCAGTTTCTTCAACTGGTCTTTATGCACATAACATCTATAACTGACCAGTATAAGCAAGTCATGTCTTCCACCGCAAGAAAGATATGAAAGAAATAATGCTAAATATATGAAAGACAGGAAACTGTTAGTGTTACAATTTTGGGGTGTTTAAGACTGTCCTTTTATGCAACAAAACAGGAAAGAGTTTACAAGGGGAACTGTTCGCCATTATAAAACATTTTATGCATGGGGTATGTGTGAGTGACAGTGATAGATTGTACGCCTGTGCATGCTTGTGGGAATGTAAATGTTGCTTTTTGTCATAAGGAAAAATAGAGGGAGGAGAGAAAAATGAGAGATATGAGACAGTGGGGAGATAGGAGAAGAGATTGGGGAAGAAGAGCCTGTGTTCAAATCCTATAAAACAGAAATACAGGGCATTTCTTAAAGTTACAGGTGTACCTGGAAGGCTCACAAGCTGCAACAGAGAAACTGTTTGAACACAACATGAACAGATGAGGCAAAGATACTCTAAATGCAATAACAAGTCACATAACACACTGACAAGTAACCCAAAGTATAAAAGGATCAAATACCAGCAGACACCCTGAACTGTGTATGAAAAGCTACTGAGAGGCAAGATGCAACGGGGGGGCCAAGGGACGTTGGAGGGTAGTCAATCGCCAACAGAGACAACCACCACGCCACTCTGCAGCAGAAACATCGCCAGACAGCCAACGTGAACCATGCTTTCACTGCGGGAGGAAGAGGAATGGTCGTCACAGGACAAAGGGTGGGTGTCCTGAGGGTGTCTTGCTGTGTGGATGTCAGGTCCTGATTTCATCCTGCTTCAAACCTAGTTGAGTCAACTGGGACTTGTCACACATTACCTGCCACAGGAAGACATTGCCACAATGCTTCGAGGTGGCACTGCCTTGTTGATCTGATATCCCCAGGATTTGTGAAGCATGATGTATACAGCACAGCTTGGCTTGAACTGATGACAATACAAACAAGTCTGCTCTGGGATGGCCAGAATTGATGTTCAAAGACTACAAGTCAAGTTCTTAACTGAAGATGTCTGCTTCTGCAGTTCTTTTGTGATAAACCGGTGTTCATAACAAGAGTTGTGCTAACAACTGGATTTGAGCACAGATGGTTTGTCAGGGCCACTGGAAGAAGTCTTCTTCATGGACTGTCTCTGCCATGTTATTCTTGATGTGATGGAAGATAGATTTAATGTAAATATAGCAAGTAGCCATGTGAACCAAATCACACTGGCCTACCTGTCTGATGTAGCACAAAAGTCACTGTCCTGTGTATATAAATCAGCGAGGAACCATCTGCCTAGATCAGCACACTGATGTGACGATGTGACATGAAGTGAATGTCAGCAGTCTTCAGAGGCACATTGCAGGATGTAGCCATGTGGAACCATCACACTGGCCTACATCTCTACAACCACCACAGGCTAGCTGGGGCAACACACTGGTGTTGTTAATAACACATGAACAAGATTTGATGATGAAACTGTCATTCGTGGCAATCCTCCATGATGTATCACAGCTGTTGCCACATTGGATCCCATCTCCGGAATGTTCAGGTGCCAGCTGAGGTAACACATGCTGTTTGGTAGCCTAGCATCAGTCCCTCACAACACACTATGTATCCTTGTGAACTCAAACCACACTGGTTCATTGTCTGTATTTGTCAGTGACTAGATGATTCAACCACACAGCTGCTGTTGATGCATTCTTACTTCTTTCTCTCACTTTACAGTTTGACTTGTAAATTCACAAGAGCACCCGCCAAGACTACACAAATGAGACTTTTTCAGACGGGTAAAAAAACAGCCATGAAAAAAAACCCCAGTATTATGACAATCACGATGAAGTCCGAATATCACTGACTTAACCACCACTGCAATGACCAAATGCACGCTTGGCTTTGAGACATGTGCCTAGTGATGTGACCCCCTCTACAAAGGAAGTCACAGAGTTCTCCACTATGTCTGCAGTATAGTCCTGTCCTTCAAGTCCATGGCAGGGTGTAGATGAGTTTATATTTCACATCTGCATGAACTCATGACGACAGAGACATATAACAACACAAAATGGAGAGATCTATGTCTGTCACAGAGAATAAGGTAACTGGTATGATGGATCACTGATCATGGTAGTGTTTGTAGCAGGAAAGCTTCACTCGAAGTTCATGGTGCTTCTGGATATAGATTTTACCACACAAAGACCATACAGTACAGCAAAACTCATCAGAATCAAGCAGTGAGAAATACACTGAAATCAGGTCACACAGTCACCCTTTATCAGTGTTTTAACTACACCAGTGTTCTTATAATGTATTGTCTGAAAAAGTCTTCAAAACTGTGAAATCAATATGCACATGTAAGCAACAGCACAACAGCTTGACGGCAACACCTTCAAGGGTTCTCCATTCTGCAGACGGTACTGACGACCAGTGAAGATGTGTTCTGTGTGCGCACCACCACATACAGAAATCATGTCCATTACTGAGTAACTTCATGGTGAGTGTGAGGAGCCAACCAGTCCTGGTCACGTATCAACACAAGAGTCCATCTACCAGAAGGAACTTGGACAGCAAGCTTACAATCTTCTGACAAACTTCCAACTTCCTTTCATGGAAGAACCTTACCAGTTGTTTGACAAATCATCACTCTCTCTCACGTTTCGTCTGAAGAAAGGAGAGGGTAGGGCAGGAAATCAATCTGTATTGTGCACAAATTCTTGATAACACCACCACTACTGATGGCAGGTACAGAACATCAGTTCTGTTGTTGGGAGAAAAAGTATGTCCCACACAGCATTTACAAACACTTGACACTGCACCATCTTTGCCTATGGAGGCACTATGGAGGGTTAAACCACAAAGTCATAATTCTGGCAGATGAACAGTAGCTGTTGTGATGAAGTGAAAAGGTAAAAAACCACAAAAAAAACCCAGAGATATCTTGCTGTATTTGTAGTCCACTATGTTGAACACTTACTGCAGGAACATCGTAAAGCGCTAAGAATTTGTCGTAGTCTGAGGTAACCTACACTGTAGCAATAAAACCACACTATGCATGACACCACTGGATGGCACACATCAGCTGCTGTTGTCCTAAAGAAGAGTATATCAGATTCCACAAAAATCAGATGTGTTACTGTTCACATAAAGAGTGGAAGTAAGCTGCACACCACTGATGACTCCTGAAGAATGTATTCTGACTGGCATTTCAATTGCACTCCACAACGGCAAAAAATGTTGGGGCACAACTCTCTTGGGCTAGTTGACAATTTCTATAACAGAACAGAGTTCAACACACCTTTCGACACACACCATAACACTGATTTCATCTCCAGATACTTGAGCAGGGGGAAAGTCACAGTCTTGTTTCACGTTGAGGATGAAAAACTCTGAAGTTACGTCGAGTTTCTACTTGTCATGTTGAAGAGTCGAGGAGTTGGATGAATGAAACAGTTCAGGAACAGTTCAAACACACAGACACAGATGCGGTCTCTGCTTGGTGAGGTGTGGTGAAGAAAGTCACTCCGTGCTCCAGTCCCTGATTCTGTGCTGACTACAGCCTGGCACTGGGTGCATCACAAACATTTCACTGCTAGATGTGCAGTCCAGTGACACAAGTCAAGATTGTCATGGAACCTGGCTGAGAAGACGGCGGCGGTCTGACTGACTGAAGACTGGTGTGATCTATCCACAGGGAAGATGGCTCACAATGACTAATCTGATACTGTCCACCAACAGGTCACTTGCTGACACATGATGAAAGCAAACCAGGAAACCAGTCAGGGGCAGTCTCAAGGTGGAAGAAAAACACAACTGTAAATGTCATTTCTGATGGTGTATCATCTGCAACCATTATTGCTCCAAACAGTGCCTGCCTGCCACCCTGAGGCAAGGAGACGTCAGTGTCCATCACAGCAATGGGATTGGGTCGGGTGAGGGCAAGGGCCAAGAACCAGCAGCAGCATGTGAGCGGCAGCAGTGTAGGAAGGCGCCATGGCAAGCCAAAGGACCGATCTGCCAGGGTCATCCGGCAGCAGGGCCCAAGAGCATGTGAAGGCGGTCCCCTTGCTAACCATGCCATACACCATAGGGACATAATGTACACACTGACAATATACCACATGTCTACAACACCCATTCTTCCACCCCATCACTTCCATCTCTCTCCTCCCCCTTCACCCGACTCCTTACTCAACTTAGGAGACAAGAAATCAAGGGACACACAATAAAACAATTCCCAGCATTACCATGCACTTTTATCTTTGCCTTTTCCAGTTACAATGGTAGATGTTGGCCCACCCTCTGTGGAGATGTTTGAACTTCCCCCAAAGTGAAAGAAAGCACGCCATGTACCAAGATGACAACAGATGGCAAAGTACAGACATGGTGCCATGCACCACTTACCTTATCCAGCTTATCTACTGGCTGAAGTTTACCCTGCTCTTCTTTCTCCTCTCTCTTCTCTGACAACCTGTCAACACACCGCAGAAAGGGATCAGGGCCACTGTCACCAGTCTTTCTATGCAAACATTCACACAGATGGGAGTCACTCACACAACTGTTCTGTATCACAAGCCTCTCCTGTCAGCAGGGAAGGGAGAAGTTCGGCCTATTAGCGACACAAAAAGGAAATTTTCTTCCTAAAATTACGTTTAAGTAACATACTTATTTAACTCTGAAGCATAACACTATAGCAACAACAGACTGTGCAAACAAAAAAATTTTGTTTTTTTTTTAAAGAGAAAAAGAGAGATGCCTGACCAGCAGCATAACCCCATGCATTTTGTCAACCCATGAGTGCATGCATAGATTTGTGTACCTATCAGAATGGATTTTTGCGGCAGCATTTTGCCTGACAACACTTGTTGCCATGGGTTTCTTTTCAATGCCCCAAGTGCATGCTGCACACAGGACCTCGGTTAATCATTTCATCTGAATGACTAGATGCCCTGTTTGATTCTTCAGTCAAACCTGGGAGATAGGATCAGAGCCTCACAGTTAACTTTAACATCATCACTAAATTAAGATCAATTAAGTGACAATACCAAATAAAATAAAAAAAGAGAGAGTGAGAGACGAAGAGAGGGAAGGGCCGATAATTTTCTAAACAGTCCCTGCATTCCATTCTGATCTATTCAGTTTTCACATAATAATCTATGCACATTACCATACCTGGTGCTTTTTGGTTCTGGCTCTTTTGCCTCTGCTTGTTGCTGATGAGATGGCTTATCATCCTTCTTGGGTCGGAGGCCTGCCTTCTCCAATGCTCTCGCTCCCTCTGGGACCTGAAATCCACAGTACGTCAGAAAATTATATGCAAGGCAACACAGCCATGAGTCACGAGACACAATGCTCACAGTACTGAAACATGCCACATAAGACTTTTTCTAAAACCAGAACAATACAGCCAGGACTATAATGCTACCAAACACCAAGGAGGGACGGAAACAAAGGAAGGGGAGGTGTAGAAATGGGGGGAAAAAAAGGAGAAAGGAGAAGGGAGCATTGGTTGGGCACAGAGACAGAGGGAAAGGGGTGGGAGAGAGAGAGAGAGAGAGAGAGAGAGAGAGAATAGACCGCCGGAGAGTTCCATGCTGACATGACTTATAGAGACGCATCACATGATCTGTGCTCTCGAAGTTGATTGGCTCTCCGAAATTTCGAGCAACAAGGCAACTGAGAGAGGAAGAACGTGTGAAACAGAAGGCTTGTTTCTTTGACTTTTTACTTATATTTTGAATAAATTTTTTTTATTTTTTTTTTTATTGTGCATATATTGTACAGTTTGGCTGCAGCAATGGAGACTATCAACTGAAGAAATGGAGGACAGCGCATGTTTGCTGCTTTTGTCTATCGCCTTTGGCATTGCTTGAGATTTCGAGTAAAAGTTAGATGTGCATGTGCAATATCCAAGATGGCTGTGGAACTCTCCAGCAGTCTATTGGGGGGAGAGAGAGGGAGGAAGAGAGAGAGAGAGGGAGGAAGAGAGAGGGAGGGAGGGAGAGAGAGGGGTGGGTGTGGGGGTGTGGGTGTGGAGGGGACATCCAGAGCCACAGACTGCAGAGACTTAAAGAGAAAATTAAACCAAATCAAAACAATCAGACCATGTGGATTTGGTCTTACCTGTTTGTCTTTTGCTGACTGATCAGGGGACCTGGATCGCTTCTTGGTCACAACAGCAGTCACCGAGCCATGCAGTCTACCCTTATCATCATTTTCAGAATCAGAGGAACTGGACTGCGACGACCTGGACCCTGATCTAGATCTGGAACTGGATTTTGATCTGGACGACCTGCTTTTGGACACTGAACGCGAACGGGATCTGGAATCTGAACTGGAGGAAGATCGATCTCTCTTCCCTTTTTTCCATGTCTTGTCCTGTGTGGGTGATGTCGATCTGGACCTGGACCTTGATCTGGACCTGTCAGTGTATTCTTTTCTTTCAGAAGCTACATCTGTTTTGTCTGTCTTTGTCTGTCCTTCATCACTCTTGTGGGGTATGTCTTTACCTTTCTCGTCTTTTATTACATCTTTCTTTTCTGTTTCTTTACTGTCTTCTTCTTTGTCTTTAAGTCTGTCAACGTCTTTGTCAGCGTCAGTATCTTTGGACTGTTTCTCTATGCTGTCTGTGGGTACGTCAGAGGGTTTGGGAGCAGGGCTGTCCACTAGGGGCTCGTCTCCTAGTCTAGCTTTGTCATTCTTACTCTGGGTATCCTTTTCCCCTTCATTCTCTTTCTTGTCAGACTGTGGAGGTTGCATGTCTCCGTCTCCCTTCTCCTCCGCTCTCTCCCCTGACTCTGCCAGTTTCTTCTGTTTGGCTGCAGGTTGCTCGTCCCCAGACTTGCTTCTCCAAGGTCGCCGGGTGGGCTTGCTGGATACCTCACTGGGACTGTCGTCTTTACTTTCGTCTCCTTTGGGTTTTTGACACGTTTCATTTTGTTTCATGTCCTCCACTGCTTCAGCTACCGGGTCAGTCAACTTTCTGCTTATTTCAGTGGAGTCTTTCTCTCTGTCTTCTTTTGAATCTCTGTCAGATTTGTCATCTTCAGCCACCTGTGGCTGAGCAAGATCCTTCTGTGTTTCTAATGTCTTTTGTGACTGGTCATCCCTGTTACTAGATTCTTGCAGAGCAGACAATGAACCTGTTTTGTCTTCTTGTTCCTTGACCATCTTGTTATCATGTGCTTCACTGACATCATCTTTCTCAGTCTTATCCCCCTTTGCAACATCGGCGACATCTTTCTCACTCTTTTCCTTAACTGATTCCTTGACATCTTTCTCCCTCTTATCCTTCACTGATTCTGTGACATCTTTCTCAGTCCTATCCTTCACTGTTTCCAAGACGTCTTTCCCATTGTTGTCTTTAGCTGCATCTGAGGCGTCTTTTTTATTTTTATCTTTCATTGTGTCTGATACATGCTTCTCACTCATATCCTTTTGTACATCTTTCTCACTTTTGTCTTCCTTTTCAACATCTTTCTCACGATTATCATCCTTTGTTGCACTTGGGGGTGTAACATCCTTCTCATTTTTATCATTCTTAACAACATCTGGGACAACTTTTTCAGTTGTATCCTTTGCAACTTCTTGGACATCTTTCTCATTCTTTCCTTTAACTGGCGCATCAACTGTTTCAGTCTTATCCTTTCCCCTTTCCTGGACTTCATTCCTGTCATCATCTCTGGAGCTGGTTTCTGCTGGACCTTCACTGGGCATGGACCCGGAATGAGAGCGTCGCCATCTGGAGCTTTTGGCAGGTTTCTGCTCTGCAGCTGCTGAAGGTGTCACCTCGGCCTCACATTCCTTGGACTTCTTCATGCCATCTCTTGCTTCCTTGCCGTCTTCTTTGGCTTCCTTCTCACTGTCCTTGCCTTCCTTTCCGGCAGACCTGGGGCTGTGACTGGCTGGTGACTTCTTGTGACTAGCTTCCACGCACTCCTCTTCGTGTTCAGAGCTCTTGGTACTTGCTGACCTGGTGCGGGACTTGCGTTCAGAACTCCCCATGGCCTGGTCGTCATCTTTCTCCTGTACCACCCTGGCTGATCTTCGGCTGGACTTTCTGCTCTTGGGTGAAGGGTCAGGACTGTGGGGAGAAGAAAGAAAGAAAAATCACTTGTACTACAATCACATCGAACATTTAGAGTTACTCAAAAACATAATACAACCACATCAAATGCTCAAAGTATCTCTAACTTATTATACAACTACACCAAACATTTCAAGTCTAAGCATGGACTGTCACAACCACATCTTGAAATCTTGGCACTGTCACTACCTCCAATCCATATTCAACGCCTGGATATTAAATATTTGATCAAATACTGACTGAGAAATACTGCAATTCAGTCACATGACATAAATGATACAAAAAGTCTGATTCTTGGTATTGCCAAGGTTACAAAGACAAAAAACAAAACAAAAACAAAGCCAAAAAGGATACTATAAAATAAGGACTAGGTAATTTAAAAATCTGTACTTTCCAAGCAAATGTGCCAGTCTCAAGCCACTCTGCTGCACAGAACTTTCAAATGAGTATGCCTCAACTCCCCACAGAGTGTGTCTCACACACACACATGCAAACATCATCAGTATCATAACATAATCAAACACACTCACAGACATTCACAGGCATGTTTGACTCACAGTCAAACACACAGACACAGAACAGACCTGGACGATCCTGATCTCCGCCTTTCCCTGGATTTGGGTTCCTCCTGGGACGGGGATCGTCTACGCCTGGAACTCTTTCGTTCTGCATATTTCGCCTCTGCATCCCCCTTTCCTGACACAGCCATGTCCACTTCCTTCACCCGGGACTCTTCTGTTAAAATAACATTTTTTACTGTCACATTAACACTGCAAAGTTGAACTGTATGGCATGCACTGTTATGTAATTATCAGCAATAACTTTTAGTAAATTGTTGACAAAATCAAATATCTGATATACAGATCTTCAAGTTCAATTCATCTATTTGTGACATTCTGCACTGAATACAACTAATGTAATGAATGATACCTTCTCTTTATATCTTACAGAACAATGATTTAGCGTGATAATAAAGAACAAAAAAAATAAAAGCTAACTTTCTCCAAACATTCACAGTTTCTTATTTCTTCTCTCATGGCCAACAATTCTTGAATCAAGTACTAACTTACTATTAGGTGCAAACAAGAATCTGAAAATTCCCTCAAAATAACTGTGATTTTCAACATGCTATTCACTGAAATGTCATCAATGATCATATGAGTAGAAAAAGCAAATAAAGCCAAAAAGGATACTATAAGTATAAAATAAGGACTAGGCAATTTAGAAATCAACTGAGCTAACATCAGCAAGTTAGTAGTTACTTAAATGAAGTGACAAAAATATCATTTACACTTCTAAAGCAAACAGTAACAGTGAAAATACACGGGCAATAGAAAAAATAATCAATAATTATAGCTCTCTGATTTATCTGTCTTTAATATGTGTCATTTTGTAGTTTTACTTCATAAAACTTAAACTCAAATAAACTCTGACAGTGAAAGGTTGTGTCTATAGTTTACAGGTTCCTGGCCATATATATGCAAACTGACTGAGCCACAAAAACATGAAAAGTTATTCAAGAAGCTGACAGAACAAATAATCTGGATCCTTCTGATTCAGACAAAACAGATCAGAGAACGGAACATGATAACTGATGCAACTAAGCATCCTCAAAAATTAAAGAGCAAAACCCTGTCAATGAACAACTAACTTCTGATTTTATTAGAGTTCCAAAGTATGTGAATAATCAGATGAAGAGACGATCAATTTTAGCAAATATAATTGTATCAGGTTCCTTTTATTTCAATCCAGAACTGATTAATGTTAATGAACATGCAAATGATTTGGTTACATATCCCGTTATCTGATTTACACATTTCAGCATACCGTTTTCTATTATATTAATTATAATTATACTCAAACAATCAAAAACAAACTAAGAGCTGTTTGTTTACAGATATAATGCTGATAATTCAAATCCTCTCAAAGGTTCAACTTCAACAGACTTTTGCGTACAATCTCTTCAAAAAACAGAAGCTCTTTGCAGCAGCTCAACGAAAGAGATTTGTTTCACGGTCTTTGTGATGTGCTGAAAATTAAGGTCGTAAAACTTCACGGTAAAACTAAAAAGACCATCTATCTAAAATCGAATCGCAAAGAAAAAAAAATAATAAAGTTTTTAACGTTTTTCCCCAGTCGATTTTTTGTTAATTTGACAGAACACACGAAAAAACGAATGCAACAAAAGAACAGGATCGACAACACGACGTAAATTAAAACCCGGGCACCCACGTGATAAAATAGCTAAATCAATATTATATCTCCAGATTTTATCTTTCAGTCAAGCTGACTATGTGCATGTACAAAAAACCATGTTGTGCAACATACGGTTAAAACAGCAAAATACACGTACTTTTGTCATCCTTTGAAGCGTGCCGGCTTCTTCGACTCTTCGCCATGTCTGTGTCTCCACTTTCAATGGCAGGTGCTTCTGTGACGGCCTTCACCTTCGTAGGTGACGTCACTTCCTTTGATATTTCCTCTTCGGCAGCAGACGGCTGGGAATCGTCTGCCGATTCCGCTGCCGAGAGACGCTCTTGTTCTGCAAACCGTCCCAAATCATGAGTTAAGGTAGGTCTTATTTTGCTGCAAACGTAACCTTTACAGTCTTGAAAAATTTTCTATTGTGTGTCTGACTGTACTTTGATTCAAATGAAAAGAGGTGTTAGAATACAGGCACAGACGTGCGTGTCAAATCATTGATCATTCATTCTTTGGCTCGGTCAGTCATTGGTCAGTCTTGAATAGCGTTTCGTGTTGGGAGTAAGATGGTAAAAAAAGCCTTTAACTACTGGTCACAAGTGTTGTCGGCTGAGTTTTGTGAGGAAGGTCTTGGTAAAAAGTTATTTCTTATCAGTCTACTTTCACTTTGACACAAAGTGGCTTTTTCAATGATTAATAACAGTGGAGACTGCCGATAAAAGCATTTGTCTCACTGCCCTCCCTCCAAATCATTATGCTCAGTAAGAACAGTTCACTGCAAAATGAAAGCTTGGATCCTGTTTGGTTCTTCAAGAAATCTTGATATGTATTATACAGTTAACTGTTCAACATTTGAATACATGGGCAATGGCGGACTTTGAAGACGAGAGAGGAGAAATTTACTGAAAATGTTTTTTTCGAGTGATAGTTGGAGAGTGACATTCGACCAAAACTGCTCTAAAACAACTAGGGAGGTGTATCCACCCAAGTTCCTCTCAAGATTTACAAGTGCACTGTGAAGCGAGACAGAAATTGCCCATTTGTGATGCCGCCAAAAACAGCTCACTGCCTGGTACAACAATAACATTGTGATCGTGATGTTGGCAACCAACCACATAGGGCCTAGCACAATAGTTTGTGTTGTGACTGACAGTGAACAAAACAATGGATTCAAAACAAAACCCTAGTGACTTGTCATGATATTATTATGATTATTACTGCTCTACTATACTTACGGATTGAATCAGTGTATGCTGCTATACAGTTGTAGTTTTTGACTGACTGAAGAAAGAGAAAGCAAGTATTGTGTATTGAGTTGACTGAATCAAAAACTAACCTGTGTATGCTGTGGTGATTATCCTACGGGAATACAACGTGTGGAAAAGAAAAAGAAAAAAATGGATTCAAAACAAAACCCTTGTGACTTGTTATGATACTAAGGTTGTGACTAACTATTACTAGTCTATCGACAGTGCTGTGTTGGTGGACTGTATCAGTGTGTGCTGCTGGTTCTTCTGACTTGTTATGATATTAAGTGAGGCGAACACGGGATACACTGCCACACATGGTAATGGTTTGAAAATGAAGTGAACAAGGATACATTGCCACACATGGTTTGAGAGGTGAGTGAAATCTTCCTTTTTTGAAGCACCATAGATTAGACATCATCTTCGGGTGCCCATAAAAAACGGACAACATCAGAAACAAGCTCAAGGACGCACTAAGGATCAAATGCAACTGATGAACGCTCTCAAACCACTCAAAACAGCAATTGTGGACATTGTACAAACACAGTAGGCCCCAAGGACAAAGCGCTCCAATGTGAAATATGTGACCTGTGGTTCCACATCACTTGCGTCGATGTCGACGAAGCCACCTATAAGTTTATGAAGAAAGATGCAGACAAGCCCAACCCACAGCTACATTGGTACTGCGGCAAATCGTGCAGCCAGGTAATCCACAAATTTCTGAATGGCATGGAAGAACTGAGAACTGATGTTCTGGAACTATCAAAGAATATGGAAGCAGTTGCGGCCACCGTAACAAAGATAACAGAAGGTGACCTTCCCCAGAAAATGGTTGAAAAGATCAGAGACATAACAGACAAAGCCGTCAAAAATGTCACGATCAACACAGCAAACAACAATACAGGCAGTCCTACTCCTACAGAGAGCCAAATCGTTGACATCGGGGACAGCAAGACAGAGGGAAAAGTTGCTGAAATGGAGGACAGGCACCGAAGAAAAACCAACCTGATCATTTTCAAAATGAAAGAAAGCGCAGCCACTGAATCCAGGGACAGGAAATCAGAAGACACAGAGACAACAACAAAAATCTTGCAGCATCTGAATATCCCCCATCAACCAATAGACATCAGAAGACTGGGCAAGCCGAAGGAAAAGGGAAGCGAAGGCCCCCTGAGACCACTAAGACTAACCTTCAACTCTATGGCACAGAGAGATGAGACTCTGTGTACCTACCACAGAAAGGGAAAGGAAGAAGAAACCAAGGCTGCTGCAACAACCCCCATCTCTGGCATCAGCATGAGAAAGGACTTGACCCCTGCAGAACGCAAGAAAGAGACTGCACTCTACAATGAACTGCAAACGAAGAGGGCCCAGGCGTCGGGGGACGACAAAGCAAGATGGGTGAGGTGCAACAAGCGTGTGGTCTACCTCGGGGAACCGCCGGATCAGGCGGCCCAGGGAGACTCGGAGTAAAAAAACTCTCAACTCGCAATGTACATAGTTTTAAAACTTCATCAGTTCCCAAACTATCATCTAACCGCCAGAACAATACAGCCAATGCTTCCTTGAACTCATGTACGTGCCTCTACAGCAATGCAGATTCATTACTGAACAAAAGGAGTGAACTACAAGCCCTTATCAGCATGTACAAACCATCAGTAATCGGAATCAGTGAAGTCAAACCAAAGAACACAAGATATGCAGTACAGGAATGTGAGGTAGCCATTGATGATTATGGCCTTTTTCATAACCTCACGGACAAGAAAGGACGGGGAATGTGCTTTTATGTAGACAGCAACAAGCTTCCCAGACAGAAGTTCAAGGCGACTTTGAAGAGCAAATGTTAGTCGAATGTCGTCTGGATGGCTCAGATAAACTGATTGGAGTGATATACAGAAGCCCAAACTCTCCCCCGGAAAACACAGAAAAACTCAACAAACTGATTGTGGACCTGGGCAAACAGAAGCAGTACTCCCACATTCTCCTGATGGGTGACTTTAACCACCCGAAAGTCGACTGGCAAAGTGAGACCTGCAATTGTAGGGAGGAACACCAAGCGCAGAAATTCCTCAAAGCCACCCAAGATACATATCTCACCCAGCACCAGAAGGAACCAACAAGATTTAAGCAAGGATAGAACCCCAGCCTAGATGACTTGGTCTTCACCAACCGAGAGGAGATGATAGACAGCATCACAATACAAGCCGGACTAGGAAGAAGCGACCACATGACTCTCATCATCAGCTTCTCGTGTTCTTACGATAAGCGAGAACCAGGAAGGAAGAAGACAAAGTTTGAGAGGGAAACTACGAAGAAATGAATTTGGACCTCGCTGAAGCAGACTGGGATGAACTTCTCTCCAACAAGTCAGTTGAAGAAACCTGGAAAACCATCAAGGATGAGATCCAGAAAGCTGTATATAAGCACATCCCAACAGTGATGACATCAGGAAGAACTACCCAGAAATGGATGGACCTGAAAACGCTGAACACTGTTCGAAACAAACACAGACTCTTCAGGAAATGGAAAAAATCACGAGACCCTCAAGACGAGCAGGAATACCGTCGCGCAAATAACCATGCCAGAAGAGTGTGCCACAAAGCGAAGAGAGTTGGAGAGGAAAAGGTGGCAGCCAACGCAAAGAAAAACAGCAAAGTCTTTTGGTCATATGTCAAGTTGAAAACCAAATGCAGGTCAGGCATTGCAGATTTGAAAAAAGCTGACGGAAAAAAACCGACAACAGACAGAGAAAAGGCAGACGTTCTAAACGAATTTTTTCAAAGAGTCTTCACCCAGGAAGAAAAGGAGAACCTACCACCACCTCCCGAGTACAGCAATCAGGAAATACTGCAAGAGGTAAACGTGAAAAAGGCACTTCAAAATCTGAAAACAAACAAGGCACCTGGACCCGACGGAATCCACCCCATGGTGTTGGCGAAGGCAGCAGGGTCTCTAGCACGCCCAATAGCACATCTATTCCGCCTCACTCTGGATCGTGGGGAAATTCCTAAAGATTGGAAAGAAGCCACAGTCACTCCAATCTACAAGAGGAAAGGAAGCCGACAGCAGCCAGAAAACTACCGACCTGTCAGCCTGACCTGTATCCTGATTTACTGTTTATTGTGGAGACGTGGCTCAAGCCCCGTGGAGATGAAGCAGTATGTGCTGATCTTGCCTCCAGTGGTTATGCCATCAAGTCACTCCCTTGTGCCTCTGGTCGTAGCGGCGGTATTGCAGTCATTTACAGAGACACTCTTACTCCCCACCTTACCTTTACTTCACATTTTCCTTCATCCACTCATCCTTTGAATTGCTTCAAGTGTCCCTCACTTCCCAGCATAGCGTGCTGCACTTCATGTGTGTGTATCGCCCCTGGCCCACCTCTGTTAATAAGTTAACGGAGACCATGTTCTTTGAACAGTTTCCTAATCTTTTGTACTACTGTAACTGTCTTCATGGAAGTCTCTTTTAGGGGATTTTAACTTTCATGTTGACAGTTCCACTGATTGTAGTGCTATAAAATTCTTAGAACTTCTAAATATGTACAACCTTTCTCAGACTGTGCGTGGACCTACCCAAAAGCATGGTCGTACTCTTGATTTGGTGATTGAGAGGCCCAGTGATGGAGTTCATCTGATCATCTGATGTGAATCATGACTTAGAGTCTGACCATTTGTGTGTAGTTAGTGTCCTTGACATAGACATCCCCTCCTCTGTGACAGAGTATCACAGTGTGCGCAACGTTCGTGCTATAGACAGAGCAGTTGTTCGCAACGACCAGAAACCAGGACTTGAGTGCTTTTTGGACTGTTCAGCTGACCAATACAAGTACATTGCCCTTCAGGCAGCACTGGACAAGCATGCCCCTGCATCTTGTTGCTGGGTGTCATCCAGGAAGGTCTTGTGTCCATGGTTTGGGCTTCTTGGTGAGAAACTGCTAGCAGCGAAGCGAGAGAGGGGCAACATGCGGAAGCACAGTGGAAGGTATTTGGTTTAACTGTCTACAAACAAATCTACCAGAAAGCCAAGAACTTTGTCACCTTTCTTGTGCACAAAACGAAGACTCTGTTTTTCAACACCAAGATCTCTGAAGCTAAATCAAGCAAAGAACTATATTGCATTACAAATAAGCTTTGTGGCAGAACAAAATCTTCTTTGCTTCCTTCTATCTATCCATTTTCAGCACTGCCCAGTGTCTTCTTAGATTTTTTCTGCTAAAAAATTGTTAATCTCAGGAAAGAACTGGCTTCACAGTCAGTTGTGTCACATCCCTTGGGAAAAGAATTTCAAGGTGTTCCTTTTGTTGCTTTCACACCTGTTTCAGAGACAGATGTACTTAGTGTGTTGAAAAAGTCTGCTCCAAATACATGTGACCTGGACCCCCTTCCCACACCACTACCGTATGAGTGTTTGGATATTGTTTTGCCTGCACTAAAACTGGACTTGTTATGCCCCTCCTAAAGAAAGCCACTCTGGAGCACAATGACCTCAAAAGTTTTCACCCTGTATCCAGCCTTGCTTTTGTGTCCAAAATTATTGAAAAAATTGTTCTCTCCCAGCTTTCAGACCATTTAGCATTAAATAACCTGTTCTCTTCTTTTCAGTCAGCATATATAGATCTTCCCAAAGCACTGAAACTGCTTTGTTGAAAGTAGTTAATGACCTGTTACTGTCTGTTGATGAAGGAAAACTATCTGTGTTAACTTTGCTCGATCTGTCAGCTGCGTTTGACACAACAGACCACAGTATACTCCTTTCCAGACTTGAACATGTTTTTGGGAATCACTCAACAGTTCTGAGTTGGTTTTCTTCATACCTATCCAACGGCTTCCAGATTGTCTGTTAGTAACTTAGTCTGATCCAACCCTGACCTCCTATGGTGTGCCACAAGGCTCTGTACTGGGCCCCATTCTCTTCGTTCTGTACACTGCTCCTCTTTCTGATGTCATTTCTGGCCATTCTGTTCTTCACCACTCTTCTGCTGATGATACTCAGCTACAAAAGTCTGCAGAACCAAACCAAATACACAGTCTGATCCTGTCAATGCAGGATTGTATTCTCAATGTTAAATCCTGGATGACATTCAACAAACTAAAGTTGAATGATGACAAAACTGGAGCTATGATTATTTCCTCTGCAAGAATGTCCACATCTACTTCTTTTTCCGCCACTATTGTGGTTGGTGATGCCACAGTTCAGTTTTGTAAATCAGCAAGGAACCTTGGGGTCATTCTTGACTCAAACCTCAGCATGCATGCTCAGGTAGTAAATCTGATACCCATAGTCAATTCTGAACTTCGTCGCATCAACTCTATCCGTCAGTACCTTTCTGTTGAAACTATTAAAACTCTTATTTCTGCTTTTGTGCTGTCACGAATTGACTACTGTAATTCTCTTCTCATAGGCTGTCCACATAATATTCTTCAGCGAATTCAAAAACTTCAAAACAATGCTGCCCGTCTGATTCTCAGAGTCCCACATACTGATCACATTTCTCCTCACCTCCGCACTCTACACTGGCTCCCCATTGAAGCGAGAATTAAATACAGAGTTGCATGTCTCTGCTATTCTGCTTTCCACTCTGCAGGACCTACATATCTTTTTGACCTTATCAGTGTTTACACTCCTGTAAGAAATCTCCGTTCTTCTCCTTTTTATGCATGTTCAGGTCAGCGTTGGCAGAGGCACACACACACACAACATACAGAGACAGAGAGAGAGAGAGTACATACCAGCTTCTCATATGAAAGCCTACAGGTATGCTATCAGGTATACACACACACACTCTGTGTGTGTGTGTGTGTGTGTGTGTGTGTGTGTGTGTTTAAGGATAGGGTGATAGGGTGCAAATACTGACCACAACAGGTTCAGCACTTCTTCACTTTTGCAATTATGTACTCTGTTACCTTATAAAATATATGCTGTTCATTCTAATTTCTTTGTTGTGTCCTACCACTGAATAAAAAGGAGGGGGAAGATAAGGCATAGTGAGAGAGAGAGAGAGAGAGAGATCCATGATTTATCAAGAACTTGACAAGACTTGATTAGGAATTGAAATACCAGTTGTCTCCATATCAATCTCTTTTTGTCTCTAAAATTTAAAACAAACAAAAGAATTCATTCTATTATTACCATTATTTGAGTGGAGTGATGGCCTAGAGGTAATGTGTCTGCCTAGGAAGTGAGAGAATCTGAGTGCGCTGGCTTGAATCACGGCTCAGCTGTCGATATTTTCTCCCCCTCCACTAGACCTTGCATGGTGGTCTGGACGCTAGTCATTCGGATGAGACGATAAACCGAGGTCCTGTGTGCAGCATGTACTTAGCGCACGTAAAAGAACCCACGGCAACAAAAGGGTTGTTCCTGGCAAAATTCTGTAGAAAAATCCATTTCGACAGGAAAAACAAATAAAATTGCACGCAGGAAAAAAAATGGGTGGCGCTGTAGTGTAGCGATGCGCTCTCCCTGGGGAGAGCAGCCCAAATTTCACACAGAGAAATCTGATGTGACAAAAAAGAGAAATAGAAATGCATTATTTGTTTATTTATCACAATTATTATTGTTTATCATCAGCCCATTGCTTAGCTAAAATCTTTGACACAAGCTTAAGTTGGGCCAACAGCACAGTGTACAATCAATGGTTTCTCCATTGGAACGGAAAGTCACTTACAGCTTAGTCTTTTTTGAAGGACTGTTGCTCTCAAACTAGGAGGTATGATTGCACTGGTTTTTAATGCTGCAGCCTTGGGGGCTTGTTGGCTGTCTGGAACCATCCCAATGCTGACTGTCTTAAAACCCTCTTGGCCAAGAGAGTGGGGATGAAACTTGGGAAAGACACTCTCCATCTAATCAAATTCTAACCCAGATAGTCAGGACAGCAGTTGCCACCTCTGCTGTTCTGATGATCACAGTCGGACATGACTGACTATCATACATGTGTACATTTTATAATCTTAACATTCTACTTGATTTTTGCTGTTTTGGCGAAAATTCTGAATTCTCTAACAGAGCATGCCACACTGAAAACAGCAGATGACAAATCTGCATGCAGAGAAAGAGCAAACACACACCAGTGCTTCAAGGGGAAGTTTACATCATGTATGATTTAAGTGCACATATGCGTTCATGTGTAAATTTTGGGTGCATGTGAAGACAGGGGCTGGGGTGGTTGTGATCAACAAAATAGAACAAGTTCTTAATTTCCTTTCTTTTCTCTTTCCATTTATTAATCATCTTCTAAACTGATGATAGACTTTTATGCCCAGATAAGATTAACACATGCATGCATGTTCACACTCATTTCAGTAAAACAAATCAGCTGTAACAGTATAAGTAAACAACCAGTTACCATGGCGGTAGGTTAGTGTTATGGACTGATGGCTGGGAAGATGTGGGTTCGATTCCCTTCAGAGGAGGGTTTTATCAACCCACATCTGGTTCCTACCCATAACTGAGTGACTTATATGCTAAATGGGAAGACTGGGACCACACAATCTTGTATCATTCACTTCACTGATATGCCTTTGGGTGTGTTGTTCAAATTTCCTGACCAACACTGCAAGTGTCTCTTTCTTTCCAGTCTAGTGAATGCTGGGATATTATTATGAACGGAAGGGTAGTGTACAGTCTTGAGTATACTGTCAGTATCACTTGTTACTCTGCATCTAACTGGGGGGAAAAATAAAGAGAGAGAGAGATACGGTAAGGGTAGGTGAGATGTGCATGCATGCATACGCACACACATACAAACACAAATCACACACACATACACTCACCATGGACTTTCTTCTTGATCTGCATCTGACGCTCAAGGTTGCGCTGCTGCTCAGCGAGGTATTGTTTAATGAAGTCATTCTGCTCTGGCACATCCTTGTCTTGTGCCTGGTCACCATCACAGAAATGGGGAGTTATAAGAACGACAGGCCTAGTTTGCATCTGTTTGACATGGTACAGTAATGACCCCAAAACTATGATTCATAACCTGTCCAAACTTTTCTGTTACCTGTCTAGCTGTCTGTACTATTTTTCACTTGTGTTATTTTTCACCTGCCACTATTGTACTGACTTCTTTTTCGCACTGACTACTTTTTCTTTTCAATACCTGTGTCTGTACTATTTTTCACCTGCCTTGTTCTGATATCTTTCAATCACCAGTGTCTGCTGTTTTTCACCTGTCTGTAGTTTTTATCATCTGTTGCTGTACTGTAATTTTTACTTTTTCACCAGACTACTATTCTAACTCGGGCAGTGAATTATTAAGCACAATTAAACAGCACATACAATGATAACCTATAACTAATGACAGATATCTAAGAGAAACTATATCCATATTCCACCTTATCTCTCCTGCTATGGTTCCCCTTATTTCACCACAATGATTTAACACTGATGATTAAGACACCAAGTGAGAGGTAACCGACAGACAGAAAAACTAAGACTGCTTGTGGTGTCAGTTCAGTTCAGTTTAGTTACTCAAGGAGGTGTCACTGCGTTTGGACAAATCCGTATTTAAGCTACACATCTGCTGAGCAGATGCCTGACCAGCAGCAAAACCCAACACACTTAGTCAGGCCTTGAGGGAAAATATAGTAAAGAAATAAAAGTAATAAATGAAATGAAAACAGAAGAAATAGAAATAAATAGAATTTAAAAAAACAACAACAAAAACAAACAAACAAACAAAAAACAAAACCAAACCATAATGATATCATCATCATCATCATTAATGATAATAAGAATAAATGAATAAATAAATGTGGGGGTAAATGACAGTCTGCAATAAAGACTGGAAAAATGTTTTTTGTGAAGATTTTCTTTTACCAGTGTGAACACTACATACAACTGGATTTTCTACACAACACCAATCAAATGCAAGAAAAAAACATTCACAATCACACACTCACTGACTCAGTCAGTCATTGCAAAGTTATTTCACAATCACACACTCACTGACTCAGTCAGTCATTGCAAAGTTAATCTTACTATTAAGTAGGATTACAAAATTGCAACGTTAACATAAAAAAAACCCAACTTTTGGCGAAAAGAAAATCCTACCAGCTTAGTGATCTCACTGCCACAATTCTTAAAATCAGAGAAATCTCACCAAATTTTAAACAACACACACACACCATTCCTCTGTGCACATTCACAAACTAACCTTCCCACCTGAGTTGCACACACACACACACACACACACACACACACACATACAAGCATGCGTGCATGCACCCACACACACCCACACACACAATCACATGACAATGACACACATAGCTTGCTTGTGGTGTCAAGTCTACAAACAGTTGAAATATTAAAAGTAATTAACATGAAAACAATGAGCATATGTGATAAACTAGCAGCAAGACTACATACAATGATAATTATACTTATGAATTTTAGAAATTATGATACTTGTTCTGTTTGAACTATTGTTCTATTGTAATTTGTAATACTCTTTTGTCACAGCAGATATATCTTTTCAGGCTGCTCTTCCCAGGGAAAGCCTATAGCTACAGTGAGACCGCCACCCTTTTTCTTCCCTTCTCTTTCCTCTGCCTGCAAGAGCATGTACTTAAAAAAGAAGAGAAAACACACACACAAAAAAACAAACAAAAAAACACCACCACCACCACCACAATCATACACTAGATTTAGCTATAATATATATATATATATATATATATATATATTATAGATTTTTATCTATATAATTATTGTACATATTTTACTAAACTGAAAGAGGGCATAATATATTAAATGAAAGTGACTGGTGAAGGAAGTGGAAATTATGCTGGGACGGGGGTGGATTGGAAGAAAGAGAAAAAGGAGAGGGATGCATACAAGGGATAAAACCATTATGACAGTTAAAAGAAATATACAAAGCAAATAAAATATGAACATAAAAATCAAATAAATAGCCACAGGCCATAAAGATCACTTGGTCTAAAGTGGCATGATACAGCTGAAAGTCTCTAGATTCAAACAAAACTTTGTGACATCCATCATGCAAGCAAGCAATTGAAAACTTAATGAAATAAAAAGGATGTGCCAACAATATCATTACAATTTACACAAAAGTTAGTTATTCTTGGGGTTAAAAATATTTGAAATAAAGTTCACAAACACCGTCAAATTGAAATGAAAATCTAATAGTAATACATTCATTAGTTCATATCTTTTGATTCATAAGCACCATGGCCATTTCCATTCACTTTATATGCATGCTCAAACACAATTTTAAGTTAAACAATGAATAACCATGACCATTTCCATTCACTTTATATGCATGCTCAAACACAATTTTAAGTTAAACAATGAATACTCTGTCTCAACAGCAATAATCTTGTATATATTCTAGATAGGAACCAATGTTGTTTTCAGAATCTGAGAAACAATAAATCGAATAAGCCATCAACTTGCAAGGGGTGAATCACTGAATGGGACTCTTTTTTTTTGGTAGCAGTAGCCAATTACTGAATTAGTTTAAATTTGAAATATGCTAATTTAGTTATTGAAAGAGAGCAACTTGCAAGTTTGTCAAAATATCTAAGAACAAAATAAACAAGCAAAATACTTACAGCGACATTTGGAGATTTTGCTGCAAAATAAAACAAATAGAAAAATATTATACAAAACCTCACTGTACATCAGTTTTATGATAATCATTGCTAAAGTTACCTTATAAGTTATATACGTAAGAATAAAACTGGATAATTTTCAAACACATGAATTCACTGTCTGGGAGGTAAAAATAAATGGAAAGAAATGTAAATTAATAGCAAAAGATTGCTGACAACGTAACACACACATGCTTGTCTGATAAACAGCAGGGGCCATGCACAACATAAATGTATCAATTCTGATCAAATAAAATGAAAATAAGACTAGGACTAGGAGTAGGACTGTGTAAGACTAAGACAACAAAACACACAGACTGAAGATTGGTAAAAAACAAAACAAAAACCTTTAGAAATAAAAACTAAAACATTTTTACAGCAAAACCAACTTTAACCCATTCAGTGCCTTTAACTCACTCGCTGCCATTGTCCGCATATGCGGACAAAGCGTTGGATGCCAGTGTCCGCATATGCGCATTTGGATTTTAAAAAGTCGTGCTGTCGGAGTGACGTGTCGGATGCGAAAATCAAAAGCAGATGTGATATCTTACGTCACCTCTGGTCAGCTTTTCATTCACACACGCTGCGTGTCGCGATAAGCTCAACCGCAGTAGATAACAAAGCGTGCCCCCTGTCAGCTTTGTAAGTTGTTTGACAAGATGGCGTCACGGCGAAGTGTTCGACACGGTCGGAGAGGTGAAATGTTACTCAGCGTCGAAGATGCTTTGGAAATGATCCAAACTGAAGGCTCTGATGTCGAAGGAGATAATGTTGGTTCTTCGGACAGTGAATTTGAACCAGATCCCGATGAACTAGAAATAGATTCGGCCGCTGAAGAGAGTGTTTACAATGGAGAGGAAAGTGAGGAACATGTGCCAGCAGATGAGACAGACACAGACGACGAAACCACTGAGGAAACGGACGATTTTGCAAGTGTTTTCACCAGTGATTGGACTGACAATTTTTCCTTTTTCCCTCTTGCACATCCCTTCACTGGCATGGCATACCAGGTTTGTCAGCTGACTGGCTAGTCAACACCCAGTCGGTTGAGTTTTTTTCTTTGTTCTTTGATGGCGCAATGCTGCGCAGTATTCGCGATCAGACGAACAAGTACGCCAGAGAAAATCTCGCGGAGCACACCGAGACGCCAAACTGCCAACTGGTGTCCAAAATGTGGAGTTCTACTATGTGTGAAGCTGTGCCCATGACTCAGCATCACCTGCCATGAGCTTTTCCACTCAAGACAAGACTATTGTCGGTGATACTACATCAGGCTTTTGTGTACAGTGAACTCCTTTTTTTTTCATTATGTAGAGACAATATTTTTTTTTGTATGTGTGAATTTCAACTTTCTTCACCACCTGTTCATACTTCATTGCATGCACTAGGTCTTCAGTTCCTCAAATAGTGTTAGAATGTGATGTGGAACATGTTCAAGGGCACTTGGTGCATCTTTCTGATGGGTGCAAAAATGCTAAAAAATACACAAAATATGGATGCCGCGATCAACATCAAGATGGTGAGTAAATACTTTGATTTTTTGCACACATATGGAACAACATTCCTTGCATACATATACTAAATATCAATTGTCTGGATGTTTATTTGGTTTTTTTTTACAATTTTTTCCCCATCCTATACAAACCCTGGGTTTTCAGGGATTGGCAAGGGCAAAAACTCTTGGCATGGAGTGAGTTAACTTTTACAAGATTCAGCTCACATCCTGGTAAGTGTTGCCAAAGGGCTATAAGATGTCCACTGGCGTCTTGCATCTATTTTGATTTTTCCTTCATCAGTGTTTGGTACAATGAACATAAACAAACTCTGAATGGTTAATCTAATGTGTCTGGATTAGAAACATACTGTACAGTGAACATTCGTCAGGTGGAAGACCGCTTTCTTCTCAATATTCATTTACTTAGAGGACCACTTGGAGCAGGCATGCAACGAAGGTTTGCCTCACAGTCACATGCTAAAAAAGCGTCTGCACTTTCTGACTTTGTCAAGAGAAGACAGTGGTCCCAGTCAGGAGATTTACACAACTTTGCATGCTGTACAGATGATTATGTATACTGTAAGGATGAAAGATGGATCTGTCTTTTGATTTGTTTGAACTTGAAGGTGATGACAATGACAGTGACAAAACTGACAGCAACATTCCGCGCTTTCTTTGGTCTATCCATCCCATCAGATATAATTTTTTAGTGAGTGATCATGATTGACAGTGAAGGCGTGGGACTTTTACATAATTTTAGAAGAGGGTGAGGAGAGACACAGGAGTGATGCAAGATGATAGGTTGAAGGCCAGAGGGTATGATAGGGGCTGTGGTCTCAACCATCAGTGGGCTTTTTTCAGTGTTCAACTGCTGAGAATAACAACAGCCAATAATCCACGAATTTCATGAAACCCAGGGTTGACAGGCGATAGATGGGAATCACTTATTTTTTAATTAATTTTTTTTTTTTTAAAATGCTTTTAGTTTTATAGTTTTGACACTACTTATCAGTTGACCAATTTCTTTTTAGAGGAGGCAAACCGGATGCACAACAGACACTTTATTGGTTTAGTTACAACCAGGGGGAAGGGAATATTATCAGTCTTTCTCCTATAAGTATAAATGGGGATGCTCTTAGGTGTAAGTAAGAAAAGCTTGACAGTTCATTGTTTAAGAACATGACTGGCTTTGAAAAAAAAAAAAAAAAAAATCTTGACTGAACCCGTGTTTCTCATAAAATGGGACAGTTATTCACTTACATGACTTCAGCTGGAGTTCACGAGTTGTTATCATAAACTTTTAAGCAGTTTTATTTTCTTTTACAGACTGTGTATAATCAAACTATAAGCATGCTCTTTCCAGCTGAACTTTGATTGTTTTCATCTTGGGTATCATTCTGTGGAGATGGACATAGACTTTTTTGATGCATAAAAATCATCTTCATTTGAAATGCTTGAATACCTAGATTCAAAGTAAATGGGGAAAAAAAGCCAGGATTTAGAATCCACATTAATTTTCCTTCACAAAAATATTTGCTTTCGTTCTGTATCTTCTATAGTTTTTGTGCTAGAAATAACCTCTTCAGTGCCAAGCATTATTTGGACTTGTGCTTCTTATTTGCCATGTTTTTTTGGGTTGCAGAGGGTAATAATTAACAAACAATTCTAGCATGTAAACTACTACAATAAAGTATACATCACCCATGCTTTTCTGAAAAGAAAATGAACTCTTCGTGACTTTCAAATTCTGATAAAGTTCATTTAACACAATGATTGTGTGTGTGTGTGTGTGTGTGTGTGTGTGTGTGTGTGTGTTCTTCAGTTGCAACTTCTGCCTGTGTCATGTCCACTCACTTCATGATCACTTTCAGACAGTATCAAAGTGGTTAACAGAGACCAAGTTGGCCCACAGTGCAGGGGCAAGGGAGTTGAGCATTGTTCATAATTTCGCATGTAGACATAGCTGTTTGATCAATGCCAGCATAAAAGTAAAACCATGATGTACATGTAATTCACAACTCGCACAAAACTGTTCCCCTTCATCATGTTCTCCCTCCCACCCTCCCTGGCCTGAATAAGAGAATAGTTTGTATTTGAGGCCAACTCTAGGTCAACTACAGAACTGGACATGACTCCAGCTACCCCAACCCTCCTCTGCAAATCATTATTCTAACATTTAGTCAATCAACTGAACCATCCGACAAGATTTTGCCACACCTAGCAATCAGTTCATCATTGTCAATGACTTTTAAAGCTTCTGCAATATCTTTGATGGCAAAATCTCTTCTCTTTTATATATATATATATATATATATATATATATATATATAATTTGGAACACACTACTGTTTCAAGCCACTAAGATAAGGTTATGGTTTGTCATCCGCCATTTCAAAAGCATGATGAGGGGAGTACTGACAATGACATCCAGATATTGTCATACAGAGTGTGACTGGCTGTTGCTCCTCACGGATAATTGAATCTGAAGGAGACATATCAAGCTGTCTGACTCGTGGCCACTGGGACACATCAACTTTAAAACAGAACAGTAAAAAAATCTTGAAATTACGATGATGTATACATCATGGAGCACTGAAGAGATTAAAAAAGAAAAAAAATATATCCATGGATCCTCAAAAGTCCCTGGCAATGGAAGAGCACTTAATATGTTTTTTTATTTATTCTTTTTTTTAATACAAAATTCTCTAGCACTGAACGGGTTAAAACTATCACTTTTAATTATAATACAGATTATTGACAAATACTGATAAACAGACACCACACAAGCAGGCAGCCACATACATGCATAGTAGACTGATCTGTGAACTTAAGAATTAACCTTACAATAATACTGCTAAAAGTAAAACTATACTTCTTCATTCAGGGAAAAATGGTGTAACAAGAAAGGCAATGCCTTGAAGACTCACTTGTGTTATGCACTTTATCCAGTAAAGTAATCAAGGAAAAAAAAGAGAAAAACATAAGTAACAAGAAAGGCAAAGCCTTCAAGACTCACTTGTGATACACTTTAAAAAAAAAATCCAAGTTTTTAGGTATTGAGTATAATGCATTTACTGTTATATTTATATTTTTTGTATTCTCTAAACTTGGCACTTTGATCTGATATTCGACCCAACAAAGGATCTGTCATTATTATCATTTTTTGTTCAAACAGGAACTTTTTTTTGCTAAGCATGGAAGTTTTATTTATTGCAAACGTTTTGGTTTAGATAGCAGAACAAGGGAAATTACTCTGCTGGGGAACTTACTTTGCTTTAAACTGATCTTTCTCATCTTAAACATTACATTTTGAAATTATACTCAATACATAAAAAGCTTGGATTTGTTTTAAAAAAGTGCATCACAAGTGAGTCTTGAAGGCCCTGCCTCTCATGTTTCAAAATATAATGTTTAAGATGAGAAAGATCAGTTTAAAGCAAATTAACTCCACTAGCATTACAGAGTAATTTCCCCTTTTTACTATCTGCAGCAGAACGTTTGCAAAATAAATAAAAATTCCATGCTTAGCAAAAGAAGTTCCTGTTTGAACAAAAAATGATAATAATGACTGCTCTAGCTGTTGGGTCAGAATATCAGATCAAAGTGCCAAGTTTAGAGAATACAAAAAATATAAATATAACAGTAAATGCAGTTTGCATATAATTAGGCTTCATTCTTTATTTTTTTGTGCCAATCCCAGAAGCGCAATATTGTTTTAAACAAGATGACTGGAAAGAACTGGATTTTTCCTATTTTTATGCCAAATTTGGTGTCAACTGACAAAGCAGTTGCAGAGAAAATGTCAATGTTAAAGTTTACCACGGACACACAGACACACAGACACCCCCCCCCACACACACACACAGACAACCGAACACCGGGTTAAAACATAGACTCACTTTGTTTACACAAGTGAGTCAAAAATGTGTTATGCATTATATATTATAGAGCTGGGAAGAAAGCCTAAAAAAAAAGTTATACGACCGGGACTGAAGTAATTTGAACCATGAATATGTTACACTTAAAAACAAGAAGATTTACCTGAGGACCAAACCGCATCTGACCATGGTAATAAAAAATAAATATATATACATTTAAACTTGCGTTGTTTTTGTAGTGCGATACATTCATTACTCTATTTGAGGTGACAACACCACTGAAATATTTTGATCTACCTAGAATATTTAAGATTTTTTTTTTTTACATTCACAGTAAAGGAGACATTGCCACTGCCTTAGGTACCCTGCAACATGTTGCCGTTTTCTCCAGATCCCAGCAGACCAACATACACAAGGCCCACCAAACACTTGAGTATGGTTAAGCTAGGTACCGGCAACCTTTAAAAAAAAACAACAACAACAAAAAACAAAAAAAAACCCACAAAGGCTCTATAAAAACAAATTAAAACAAGCTTAGATAAGTTAGATTAAAACTAAAAGTAAAAAAAAAACATCCCGCAACAAAAATTATGTTTCTACCTATGTCAGAACCAAAGTTACAGCCAATTGAAGTTAATTGAAATTGAGCCTATTTGCGCATCATTTTGAGCTTTTGGACAAATCTCCAATTTTACAGCATCACTGCATGTATACTAAACAGAAGAAACAGCTAAAAATTAAGGAAATTGATATTTTGTGTATAGTAAAGATTCCTGATTTTGTTCCAGCTATATTTCATTGATAATGGCTAAATGAGCTCTAAAAGGATTTTTTTTCAAATTCTCGCATGGCAAAATAGCAACAGGCACAGTTTCTTCATTTATCAAGCTGTTTTGATAAAATAAAGTGATTTGTATTCAGCTGAGAAAGGCCTTTAAAACTGGGTACAGCAACAATGCAATTTGAAGAAAACATTTCCGATCTGTTGCATATGATCTGTAAAATTTAACATTAAATTCGTTTTGTTTTTTTTAACTGGACAGAAACACATGCACAAATACACATCACCATTCTCTTTCTCTCTGACAGACACATACACTACCATGACTTCTGAATTAAAAGAGACATTCAGCAAGTTTTGTTTTCTTTCTTTCTGTACTTTATTTTGTTTGTTTGTTTGTTTTTTTATTTTTAAAAAATCATGTTAAGTTGTAAGAATGATATTCTGGAAAAATGTAAATTTGTTTGTGTGATAATCTGTGTTTTTTGAATTTATAAAAGGAAAAACCACTACCATAAAATATATCTGCTGATTAATTTCATTTCAACAAACAGCAACTTAACATACTTATCATTAATTCCATCATGATAAAAATAAGAAAAAAACGATGGTTGCTTCAGTCGGAGTCAAAATGAGGTGGGGAAGTATGGGATATTCCCAATAATCTAGTACTTTTGTGCACTCATTTATGAAAAATACCCCCTCTTAAATGTTTATCGATGATATAATCAAAAGTGTGATTGTAAAATCAAATGAACTCAAAGGTTTTCCTATAATGATCTGTAACGACCAAGATTGTTGAAATTTGGCTCAGATAAAACTGCCATTTCGGCATCTGAATGATGCACAGCCTCTCATTCATTAATCAGTCTCAATGAAATGACTGTTCATCACACAGAAATATAAAGTTAATCGATAAGATTTATCATTGGTATGAGTGTAAAGATTGCTTTGACCATGTTTGTTCCAAATTTGGTACTGAATTACAAAGTATACCCAGAGAAAATGAATTTGTTAAATGTTACCACGTATACACACATACATAGAAGATTGGATACCAGATTATTACAATTTATATACTCAGTTTGTTTACACAAATAAATCAAAAACTAAATATAGAACTCTCTTTACTGTTGGTGTTCTACTAAGATAACAACCGTGACAGTACATGCAATTAACGTCTCAGATTTTCTAGTTAAAGGTAATTCTGAGACTTGTGAGAGTAACTACAGTGTGGATGTTCCTCTTTTCAACAAGATAATCAAAATTTACTGCCTTTGTGAATATGTCCATCATGCAGTCAGTTTATGGTTTTGTTTCTGCAAGTATTGGATTGTTTTTGTTTGCAGGCTTGTGGTTCACAAATCTTTCTTGCACACACACACACACACACACACACAGTTGACTGAAGGGAGATAACTCACCAGTGAGTGATGGCGATGGTGTTTCCGCTTGTTTCTCCAGCAACAGTTGCTGCAGAAGAAAACAAAAAACTGATAAATTTGTCTTTCATTCTACATTAACTTATAATAGTGTTACTGCCCATTTTTCCTGACCCAAGACAAACAAATTAATTATCTCCACATTCATTACCATTACCAAGTACACGTAAGCGGATCTATGTGTCATTTGACCTGATTACGAACTTCAACAAGTTACAGCATCAACGTTCGTGCGTTATATGATAATCCAGCAAGTGAAGCCTAAAATGGTTTTTAGATCTGAAAGCCTTCGCTGAAACGGAGAGAGGATGAGGGCCTGATAACTATCGTGAACTTTGCTCCATCCACATTCCCACGAATCCCAGGACATACGGACACGATGCGTCCCACCCAAGTTGTCCATAGAAACGTGTGGCAAATTGTATCAAAATCATAATATCTTACCGCTTTTAAACGTTCAGTGAGTTGCACTTTACTTCCAACTTTAGAAAGCCCTCTTCGTTCGAGTTCTTTCTTCAGATCAACCACCCGAAGCTCTGAAATGAGCTTCCCGTTGATGATAAAGTTTTCGTCGTCCGCCATTTTAACAAGCGACGCTAACGTCGTTTATTTCCGCTTGCAAATGAGAAATAATGTTTTTGAAATTAGAATAGTTCTTATAAGATTTCATAAGCTTTTGAAGATTCGAGAAACGGTGTGGTTTCTTATTTGACAAATATGACAGAGCCTTTGCTGGTTTTATGTTGAATTATGTATCTGATGGTACTCGGCTTCTTCCGTGATGTTTACGGAAGGAAAAGCCGAAGAAGGAAGGGCGATAATCAGTGGTTAAGACTTCTGCTACAGTCAGTCAGGTCCTGTCCATGCGACTGACACTGTGACTGGTTTCAATGGGAGGGTAGATCCATTCTCCACAAGCCACCTCAGGTTGGATTCCAAGAGGTTTTGGATTCATCCACTGTAACTCAAAGCCTGTCATATTGTTTTAACCGAGAAATGTTCCGTAGTTGTGTGTCATTTAACACCATACGAATGTTATTGACGCCATCTGCCACTCCTGATTGTGATACACAGTTGGCCCACATACTGACTCAGTCACTGCCATAAGATAGTGCTTGAACTTGTTTTGAGATTTTTTGTTTTTTGTTTTGTTTTTCAGTGTAAAGTGTTTTGCGAAAGTTGTTCTTCAGTTCGTGGGAATAAAATGTACACGACTGGTGTGTTAAGGATACTTGATAGTCTTCTGACACATGCAGCTTGTTGAGAGACCCTCAGTGTTTGTCAAGCTAAGTCTTGATTGAGTTGAAAGCATTGATTGTCAGCAGTGCAATGTATATACCTGGTGCAATGCAGACAATTAATAACATATGGTGGTTTACTGCCACATTTTTAAAATGTCTGTTTCAGTGTTGTCTCCATGTCTGTTTCTAGAGAGCGTATCATGTCTCTGTTTCTATGAATTCATTTGCCACAGTTTGTGTATCATTTTCTATCTCTCTGTTATAGTCTATGTATCACTATGTTTTTGCTTATCTCTGCAAGCAACATGATTTGTTTCTGTGATTGTTTCTGTGTGGGTTTGTGTACCTCTCTCTGGTTCTGTTTATCTATCCCTGTGTCTGTTTCTCTCCAAGTAAATTAGATATACCCCTCTCTGTCCCTGTTTCTCTGTCAAATGTGTAACTCATTGTGTCTGTGTTTCTCCCTGAACATCTGTCTCCGTTTCTCTCTGTGTCTGAGATATTTGAATCAAACCTGAGACAGTTACAGTGTTAGATTAAATTACAAATTTAATTGCAAATTTATTGTATGTAAACTCCTGTACATGCCACATTAAATACAGCACAATCATTCTCAAACCATGACCATTGAACAAGGTGATAAAACCATGACATGTCATTCAGACTGAACAGTGAGTGTTGATTTCCTGCAACATATGAACTCATCCACTCACAGACTCATCCAATCATTCCACTTAACTGACTTCCCCTCCCTTTGTCAGTACAACAATAGCCACAACAAAAAAACTAATATACTTTAAATAAGATATATTTGCAAAATTTAAATCTATATAACTGGTATTTTGTGTCAATTAGTCTGATTACAGTAAGTATATGATACACAGGACAATCACTCTAAAACAACAACACTATTCATTAAAATGAAATATATCATAACAAATGAATAAATGAGTAAATGGTGTAGACTACAAAATAAGACATTTCCTACAACAATAATAAACTCACCCACTTACTTAGACACACACCTGCCAACCCATCAACCCCACATCCCAAGTCCTACCCACCCTACCCCACCCCCACTGCAGGAAATTGATACAAAAGAAGCTTAGAGGTGAATTACGAAGGGGACAGAGGGAATTCAAGTCAAAAGTAGAGCAACAGTTTCAGACGGGAAGAATGGCAGATGCATGGGATGGGTTAAAAATTATCACTGGAGAAACGAAAAGGAAAACAGTAGCTTGTGAAATGGAAAAGGATGAACAGATTGATTTTTCAAATAAACTGAATGATTTCTACTGTCGCTTTGAAAGGAATGATCTGGGAAGGGAACTGGTTAGTGTTATCTCACAGTTGCAGGAAAAGATCAAAGATAGGAACACAGGTGAAGACTTTGAGATCGATGCAAAAGTTGTTGAATCTTTATTTTTAAAACTGAATGTCACGAAGGCAATTGGCCCCGACAATATCTGCGGAAAATTACTGAAAACATGTGCTTCCCAGTTGTGTGACGTGTTCTGTAAAATTTTCAACCCTCTCTGAAGGACTGCTCTGTCCCCAGCATCTGGAAAAAATCTACTATCTGTCCTATCCCCAAGAAAAAGAACCCAGCCGCACTAAATGATTACCGTCCTGTTGCCCTGACTTCAGTAGTGATGAAATGCTTTGAAAAAATTATTCTCCGACATCATCTTTCTTTCACTGAACAGCAGCTTGACTCTCTTCAGTTTGCTTATAAAGCACACAGAAGTACTGACGATGCTATCCTAACTCTCCTTCATAATGCTTTCCTTCATTTGAATAACACGGGATCTTTCGTTCGTATCCTTTTTGTTGACTTCTCTTCTGCTTTTAACACAATACAACCTCATCTCCTTGCCCTCAAACTGCTAGGCATGGATGTTGATCCGAAGCTTACTCTTTGGATAATAAGTTTTCTTGTCAATAGAACTCAGTCCGTCCGTTTTCATTCTGCCCACTCTTCTCTAAAATCTACTTCTACTGGTGCACCCCAAGGTACAGTGCTGTCCCCTGTTCTTTTTACACTGTACACAAATGACTGCAGAGGCACGGAGGAAACTCCTGTCATAAAATATTCTGATGATTCAGCAATTGAAGATCTGTCCAACTCTGATGCTATTTATTTCAGTGAAATTAAAAAGTTCTGTTCCTGGTGTGAGAAAAACTGTCTGGATCTCAACGTATTGAAAACAAAAGAAATGTTAATAGATTTTCGGAAAGACCCCTTGCCTGTAGCTGACCTTGTTATTGATGGTCAAACAGTGGAGAGGGTCAATGAATATAGATATTTAGGGACCATCTTAGACAATAAGCTGACTTTTGACAGAAATGTTGATTCCATTCATAAGAAATGTCAATCTAGAATTTTTTGTTTACAGAAGCTTAGAAATGTTGGTATAAATTCAAATATTCTTCAAAGTTATTATCGATGTTGTATCGAGTCTGTGCTTACAGTTTCATTTATGTGCTGGTATGGAAGTTTGGGAGTGAGGAGTAAGCGTGTTTTGAACGATGTCATGAGTGTATGCAGTAAAATTGTGGGAGTGAAACAAGCTAGTGTGCAAGAGCTGTATGAAAGTCGAGTGGTTAAAAAAAGCAGGCAGATAGCAACTGACGACACCCATATTTTATCAAAGTATTATGAGCTATTGCCATCAGGACGACGCTACAGAACTTTTAAGTTGAAATCCAGAGCTCTGAAGACTTTTATTCCACGTTCAATCCACCTTTTAAATTCTTGAGAACTCTGTGTGTGTGTGCGCGCGCGCGCACTCTCATGTGAGAGGTGTGAAAGTCCGTGCATGATAGGTTGTACCTTGTTCTAGTTGTGGTGTGTGTGTGTGTGTGTGTGTGTGTGTGTGCTTACTGAACTTAAAACGTGACAATTGGTTATAATGAATGTGTAATATGTAGGAAGAATAATGTGCAATATGCAGGATGAATGTACAATGAATATGTCTAATGCTAACGTCCATATTCTAAATATATTTCTGTTTAATAATTACGATGTAATAATTAATTGCAATGTTTTTAAAAGCGAATATGTGAAATGCTTTTATTTGAGAACATATGTTTATTACTCTTGTTTAATCAAGTTATCTGCGTGTGTGGGGTGGGGTGGGGGTGGGGGGGGGGGTGCGGTGCGGGTGTGTGCTGATTATCTGGTTGTGGTTTTCCGCAATTCATCTTTATTCTTATCTTATCTGTCTATTATAATCAATGTGCAGTATAGTAGGCTATGTTTATAATTATATTCAAATAATGTTTCTTAATTCTTTCTGTTTTTACATTAAGAATACTAGTTATTACCTGCAGTGTGTGGATGTATGTATGAAACGATGTATGTGATATTTTTTACATTTGTATCTTCGTAATATTTGTTGGGGCTGTTGTTGGCTTTTACAGTTATGGTCCCCATGTTGTTTACTTGTCTATGTTGTGATAATGCACCTGACCAAATTTCTCCAGGTGGAGATAATAAAGTTATTCTTATCTTATCTTATCTTATCTTATCTCCCCTCCTCCCCACACAACATACACTTTTGGACACACTGGTTACAACAGCACACCAGTCAAGCTACATCATGGCATCACATCACAGCACAGAACATATGAAGAAGTGAGTTTGATCAATAAAGATAATATAGATGTAAATTTTTATCAAGTCATTTTTGATTGTCAAATTTTCTTCTTATTTCATGTAACTTAAGAGCAAGGCCCTATAATCACATTGTGAATCTTTAGAATTGTTTTAGTATCGCTTTTGTAATATTTATTTAAAACGATAATAGTATGATAAGTTTATTTAGCAGCTAATCAATAATTCAGCTCAAAGCACTGTACAATACAATAGGAAATGAACAAACAATTGCACATATCTTCTGTCTTTGCTGCTTTGTGCACATGTCAGACAATCAGTATAAGGACAGGCCCGCACTTCCTTTTTTGAGGAAGTGTCTGGGTTTGTTCCAGTGTACCTTTTATTTACCTATATGCTAGCTGAATTGGTAGCATAAACAACACTGACTTGAAGTTGTGTACCTTGTGAATGGAGAGAATTACCACTCTTTACTATTTGTTACAATACAATAGTTCCAAGAAAAATACACTATGAGTATGACACATTACAACATATATCAGAACACGCAGGTTGGTTCAGATGACTTTTTACTGAGCAAACATTTATGAATATGTCAAGACGGTGCATCAAGTACATACAGTTCAACAATGAATCAAAGTCCATTTGAACAGATGTGGTCTTTAGGTTGGTATTAAAGCTGGAAATAGAATGGGAGTGTGATAGTTTACATGGCAAAGAGTTCTGCTGAGTGGGTTGTGAATGTGAAGGAACTTTGAAGGACTTTGTCCTTAATTTATTATTTGTGTGTGGTGTGTGTGTGTGTGTGTGTGTGTGATTTATCTTTCTATCAGTTTGACTCCAGTTAAATACCTGACAGTAATTTGTGTATAGAATATGCAAGAATCTGATTTCCAGCTGAGCATTTCCCCATAATATGCTACAATATTAATATCTGTGGCCATTGTCAATAAGGGATGGGTATTGCATTAACTTTGAAATTACAACTTTTTTTGTCATGTTTTCTTTTTTTGCTGCACTGCCATGTCAGTCAATAACTGAATTAAGGATGGCTATAACTACAAAAAAATTATCTTTTTTTGTGTGCTTGTATGACTATGGGATGGGTGTAAAGCCCACCCACACCCCCAAATCTTTATTTTCTTGCACATTTTTGCACTTTGCACATTAACCTGTTATAGGATTTTTGAAAGTCTTGCCTGTCCTTCGCCCATCCTCGGAAAGGTGATTTGGAATCTGGTATGGTTTTTTGTTGAATACTGTTCAAGTCAAGTGTACTTTGTCATCTCAATAGAGAAATTATATTATGGCTTTATTAAAGCAACAATAACAACAAAAATACATATTTATAACATGTACAGTTGTCGTATTCATCATGAAAATGTGAAATAGAATGTAATCTACAAAAAGTATATATATTACATATCATGAATTATACATCTACAAATTTCTTATAACTTCTTTTAAGTTGTGTGTCTGCTATTCTGCTTTCCACTCTGCAGGACCTACATATATTTCTGACCTTATCAGTGTTTACACTCCCTCAAGAAATCTCCACTCTTCCTCTGACTGTTATCTTTTGAAACTTCCTCATGTCAATACAAGAACCTTTGGTGAACGCTCTTTCTTCTTTGCTGCTCCTCACATCTAGAACAACCTTCCTCATCATATCCATGCATCTGATTCTATCTCTGCTTTGCACTCATCACTAAAAACTCATCTTTTTAAAACCTATCTATGAGCAATCTAAGTTACCTTGTTCTCCAACACCACCCATGTCAGCTCACTCTGGATGCATGAAGAATGGGAGAGGAGTTGGGGGTGGGGTTGAGAAAGAGTGGTCATGAATGATTTGTAATTTGAAATATTTTTCTTTCATGTAAAGCGCCCTGAGCTCTTAGAGAGAAAGGGCGCTATATGAATGTACAATGTTATTATTATTATAATAGATCAGTAGATCAAACAGTACTAACGTAAGGTTATGAGTACACACACACATACACATACATACACACATACAATTTCTTGGATCCATCCATTCAGACACACACATTGGTAAACACATTTCATGCCACACACTGACACAGCCCAGCCTCTCTGTATACATGCTTGTTTTGTAGTGCTACCAATGTAGGAAGAAAGCTGGACTAGTGTACTGTAGTACACCAAACAGATTGGTAACATCTGTGTTGTAACCGGTGTTAAAATCTCATCCTGTTTTTAAAAACACATCCATTGTTACAAATACATCCTCTGTGTGTGTGTATTTGTATGCGTCATCTGGTATTACAAATATATCCTGTGTGTGTGTTTGTGCGTGTGTGTGTGTTTGCGTGCATGCGTGTGTGTGTGTGTGTGTATGTGCGCGCGCGCACGCATGCGCAGTTATTGTAACTTTCTTGCAGTGTTGAGATGGCCTTAGTGGGTTATTGGCTTTCTTATGCAGGCAGTGTGATCAGTTGGTGACCTGATAGTTGAGCATTATAGTTTCAGACAGTGTAATTGATTGATTGATTGATTCATTGATTTAAAAAAAATTTTTTTTTAATACTTTAACAGTTTCAGTCAGAATGACTGATCTGACTGACCATTGACTTTAACAGTCTCAGTCAAAATCATTCATTCATTCATCTGATTATTGAGACTTTAGCAGCTTCAATCAATGTGATTGATGGGTTGATCTGATTGTTGATGTTAACAGGTTCAGTTCAAGGGCTGGTGGTTTGTGCTAACCCTCTTTAGCCATGGATCAGTCACTGGCCTCTGTCATGAGAAACATCAATGACGCTTTGCGTCTGGATGATGACAGTCATGACAAAGTAAGTATGTGTTTCTGTCTGTCTGTTTCGGTCTTTGTCTGTGTCTGTCTGTCACTAGTGTCAGTGTGCATGTATGTTTTTGGTGTGCATGTGTGTTTGCATATGAATGACTGAATTTGTATTTGCAACTGCAAACTTAACACAGACAAATTTAGATCTAATTAGTGCAACACACATATACACACACTCACATAATGATGATTTATGTATAAGTACAGAATGTGCACAGATGTGTGTGTATGCATACATTCATGCACATAATTATACACTTATACAGTTAGTCACTATCTCACACTGTTTATATGCATGTGTCTCTCTCATTACATATTGGCATACACACATTTGTTTATTTATTTCCTTATGCTGATGGTTCTGTCAGCTGCATTCTTAATACTGATTTATTTACTTGTTCCCATTCTTTGTTTTCTCTGTTTTAGTATTTGCATTTGTGGCATATTTGTGTGAGAGGCAAAGAGGCAAACAGATTTCTGTAAGGGCTTATATGTAAACAACATGTTGAGACTATGAAGAAAACCCACCTGATAAAACTAAAGGTGTATCTTGATGTGTATCATGACACCATGATCTGGTTGATGTCATGATAGTGTTGCTTGCTGGTGAAGGGAAGAATTTTTGTATGGCTTGGCTAAGTTACTGCAGTTTGTTCTGAATCCTTCTTCTTTGTTCATTGGCTGCAGCTCCCACATTCACTTGTATATACATGAGTGGGCTTTTACATGTATTATTGTTTTTACCCTGCCATGTTGGCAGCCATACTCTGTTTTCAGGGATGTTCTGAGCACAAATTGTGGAGAAAGGCTGGTGGTGCACATGATTTATGCGCTGTCAAGAATATTTCTTCATGAATTTATGTATATGGAAGTGCACCAAAATTAATGTCATTCTGGCACATGGAGGTGTAGGTCACAGGAGCTGCCCTGTTGGACAGATAGACCTTGGTGTCTTAAGTGTTACATAGCACTTGACAGCTGTGTAGTACTTGACACTGTTGTAGAATCCTGAACATTGGGACTGTCAAGCTGTAAGAAAGCTGATCTTGAAGTAGTGGTAAGTTCAGTGTTCTCACTGAGAGTGATAATGTTAATTTCATTGCTGTCATTTCTAATTTTACAATTTTGAATTTTTCTTCTCAATTTACTTTTGAAAACTTTGGTTAGATCAAACAAGAATCCAACAGGGTGCATGTAAGTGAACTTTCTTCTATGCTTTGTCTATTAAAGTTTCATTCTGAGGATGTTACAAGATCTTGAGCACCTGTTTTGGGACAAAGTTATTTGGCCTGTGCAGTTGTAAGCCTCTCCCACTTGTAAGACACCCAACAAGGAATAATCTTCTGATGCTCTGGATTCAGATGAACCCAAGAAACACTTTGATTTTTATTTGCAAAGACTTATGAACAGTGCTAACCATCCAGAAATACTTAAAACCTAACCTGAAAAAGTAAGGGAGGGTGAGAAATTTGTGATTGTGTCTCCCTGAAGTGATGTATTGATGTGATTTATCCTTGGAGGAGAGATTTCGATATATATATTTATTTTTTCTTTGAATTGTTTACTAAGAAGGAGTGGCTTTTTCTGGTCTTGTATTTTTTCCCGGGTTGAAATGAAGTCGGATTGCAGGCATTGTGTGCAAGTGTACATGTCATGTGAGCTTGATTTGAGTGAATGTGGCTGTGTGACAACATGGTAGATTCACTCTGGCCACATATTATGATTTTTATTGCTGTGTCTGTCTGCATACAGGAGGCTTACCAGAAGTACCTGGACTGTGTGCTGTGCATCACCTGTAACCTGCAGCAGTATGTCCGCACTATGGGTAGGTAACTAGGTGGCCGCACAGAGATGGACTTGAAACAATTACATTAATATTAGTCAGCTGGGTTCTCTACAAGGCTTACAGAACAAACACAGTAATATTGGAAACCCACATGGAAAAATACCTGAAACAATCTGTATTGAAGAAAAATTTACTCAGATACGTGTATACATGTGTGTGCATGATTGAAGCCGTACTGAATGACACAAGAAATGAATGATGAGCGCTGAAAGGCTGCGTCAGTTGGCTCTAGAGACCCAGGTAGGCAGCCTGTTGCACAAATAACTCTCTGTGTGTAAAGCACTTAGAGTTTGGTCTCTGACCAAAGACAGGCACTATATAAGAATCAGTGACAACGATATATTATTATAATAACAAAGTATCTAAACATCGATGAATCAACAGTTTTGGGAAGCAGCAGACTTTCTCTGCAGTTGGCAAACTAGGAATCACAAGCCTAGTGAGTCTTCCTTGCTGTGGCTTGGGTGCAGCCCATCATGGTTACCTCCCTTGTGGAGGACCACAGTGAAAATGGATACTTCAAAGTTTGTCCAGTCCCTCTATGACAGAACTTCAGGTTTCTCCCAAATTGTGCCATCATCGCTGTTCGCAGTATAAATTCACTCCACTCCTTTGTCTCAGCTGATAGGAGAGACTGATGGCAAGTGAGAATGACTGGAAGAAACTTCATTATTATTTTATTTATTTCAAAACTTAAAAAACCCATGTTTTTGTTTGCCTATGTTGAATTTTTTTTTTTAAACATACTTTACAGATGGTTACAGTCAATACATCCCCAGACCTGTAGCTTGTTAAGACCTTTCTTCACACACATACACATGCACATACACGCACGCACATGCATATGTATTTCCTCTCTTGTTTTCAGGTAAACATAAACATGATGTAAATGTTTATGTGCACATACCAACCTGCATAATTGTGTGTGTGTGTGTGTGTGTGTGTGTGTGTGTGTGTGGTTGTTTGGTTTGAATTATCAAAATATTTTCAGTTATGATTTTTCCTATGAGATAAAAGACTGAGCATCACCATAGCGGGAAGGAGTATATATGTATATAATATACATAAACATGATTTAAATGTTTATGTGAACATACCAACCTGCATCATTGTGTGTGTGTATGTATGGTTGGTTTGAATTATCAAAGAATTTTCAGTGTGATTTTTGCCATGAGTTTAAAGACTGAGCATCACCATAGCGGGAGGGAGGGAGTGTGTGTTGCCTTTACTGATGTTGTGTGCGGGCGGGTTGGTGACAGGAGGGGATGTGGTGATCACCAAGCAAGTCACCAAGCAAGTCAAGCTGGCTCAGCAGTGTGTCGAAAGAGTCGCTGTCCTGGTGGAGAAAATAGGTCAGTGAATCTTACTGTCAAGTCAGTGTGCGAATGCGGTATGCTGTGATGAAATGAAATGAAACTAGTTTATATAGGGTGAGCAAAAAGAAAAATTCCACACTTGTTTGTTCATGGTGCCACTTACTCATAAACACCCCCCCTCCCCCCCACCCCCAAACACACACACACACACACACACACACACACACACACACACACACACAGCAAGAAACAATCAAATGTGATGTGCGTGTTTGAGTTTTAGTCAGTGTGGATGTGTGATAATGTGTGTGTGAGGGATTGAAAGAGATTATATTTTCACTAAGACTTTGGAAGGGTCGTCATGATTACTATGTGCACTTTTTTGTTTGAATTATTCATATGGTGATATTTACTTTTTGTTTGATTGTATGTCTTATTTGCCATCCTCAAGAGAGGCATGAACACAATACCATCATGTTTATATGTGTGTCTGTGATGACAAACTGCATAAAAATTACAGAAATTGAAATAATGGTGGATCTGGGTTGTGCTTTAATTGTTTGTTTTTTTTCTTTTATGATTTTGATATCCAGTTCATTGGATTGTTTTCCCATCAAGTTTGTCACACTACTTTTGTTCTGAGCCGGGTTGCATGAGGTGATCTTTGCAGCACTAAGTTTGCTTAGAGTTAAGAACGTTCGTAAGTATATGGAATTTACCACGGAGCAAAGAACATTCTTTGCGATAGCAAACTTTGCACTGGTATTTCACTCATGCAACCCACCCCTGGTCCTGTTCAGAGCAAACATGATGTTCACAGTAATTACATGGCCTCTTTGACTTATTCTGAATAAATAATTTGTAATTCTGGCTGGAAATAAAGTACTGAGTCAACAAACAGCATTGTTGTCTTTTTCTTCATTTGATTAATCCATTTTGAATCCAGGACTCAGAACATGACCAGTGTATCGTGCTTGTGTGTGTCACTGTTAAGATCATGATTTCCATATGGGGTTGCTACACATCTTTTCTGTTCTCCTTTTTAAGTTTCTGTCAAGTGAAACATAGTGAATAGTGTGGGCTATTGTTTGACTGCAGGGTCCACCCAAAAGCCAGTGGTGCTGACATCTCCACCGGAGGAGATAACACAGGCTGTGGTGAGACCCAAACCCTTTGTGGTCGTCCCTCCCCTGCCTGCTGAACCCACCGCCAACACCTTCGCCAGGTGGGTCACCAGCTTGAGTTTGATTCCTTTTGTGGTTAGGGCTGGAAGAGCTGTTAGAAAAAAGACTATCTTATAGACAGTGTTTGTACAGTACCTGGGGAAAAAAGAGACAGAGAGATAGAGAATAAGTCTGCTTGTGCATGCTTTCTGGTTAAGTCATGTACGATGTGTTTGGAATGACTATAAACAGTGCTGAGAGAGAGAAAAAGTGAATGTTTGTGTACATTCAGGTCATTACAAAACCAACAATATCACTAATGTCACCGGTGATGTTAAAATCAGTGGATCTAAAGCAAACACATCCTTGGAACTGAAGCAGCTCATAACTGTGAATGTGCTCAGAGTTGATGTGAACAGAGGCATCATCCTGACCAGGAAATAAACGTATGTAAGCACTGACCCATTTTGTGCAGAGCGAAAGTGAACTCCCCCATGGAGGTGGCGTACAAACAGAACCAGCAGCTCATGGCTGCCTACAAAGCTCGCCTGAAGCGCATGAATAAAAGAGATCCCGGTGCTTTTAACCTGGTGGGTGATGTTCACTGTATTGTTTCCCCTTCTCTTCCTGTCTGTCCACTGTCTCTTTGGACTAGAACACTGGACTTCAGTCCTGTTGGTCCTCAGGTCTGTGGTTCAAGTCCTAGTATGGTCAGTTTGGTTAACAGCCCCTTGAGTGCCCCAGGATGGAAATTTCTGCTCCTTCCGGTGTGCAAAAAAGTGCCCCAGGACCGAAATTTTATCCACATCATTGTAGAAATTTTCCTAACACAAAATCATTAAATTCATTAGAAATTGTCATGACTGGATTATGTTTCAGTTTTTCTCATGGAGAAGTGTAGGTTATTTACACTTACTTTTAGTAGCTTGATCACTCAATTTTTTTTGTATTATTACCTTCCATGACCAAAACATAGTTGGCACATAGTTTTTGCTGAGCATAAAATAGGCTTGGCACTGAAAGGGTTTAAGGGAGATAATTTCTCCAGATTATATGTAATAGTTTACATACTTGCAGAAAATAAAACGTCCATGTTATAGAACCCCAGGTCAGTGTCACTTGCTCAGAGGTCATGGAAATATGAGCATACCCAGCATGCATCCGTTCCCCAAACAGGACTGGCTGTCTGAAATGGTAGATCAGAATGAATAAGACACGTATGGCAAAAAATGAACAGACTCTGCATGTGTTTGGTGGCTTCCTTTCTTGTGCCAGGCTGAGTCAGGCAGTATAGCCCTGGGTTTTTTCCTGACATGTAGGCATGTTTGTTATGTCTTTATGTTAACTCGTTTCCTATCGTTTGCCTTTCAGAGTTTGACCATACAGAGGAAAATGGCTGAAAACCTTGCCATTGCCAAAAGGATGGAAATGGCGGTAAGTTGTTGAGTTCTGAGAATCATTTCCACTCCCTGTTCCCTAAAGTTTGCAGAGCATGCATGAAAGTGGTTACTGCATTTCTGAAAATGGAAGTAATAACCTTGTAAATGGAAGACAGTAGGATCCTATGAAAGGGATGGACCAAGGCAGACATTTCAAGCATAGCTCTTCATTTTTGGTGTGGATGGAAAGCAGGGTTACAAATTGAAAGATGCAGTGTCTGTGATGACAGTACACTGTTCAGGTGAAGAAGTGAAGACAGGGATAGAAGGAAATATGTTTTCACCTGGGTTAGGAGAAAGGTGAGTACAGGTTGTAGATGGCTAGGGCCTGGGGAACGGTGGAGAGACACCCACCTACAGAAACAACAAGTTAAAAGGCTTAAGGTCCCATAGCTCTCTATGGCCATCGGAGCAGTGAATTCACATCTGCTGTGTCAAGGCTCAGCATAGGAAGGAAGGGCCCAGTCCTTTCCCTCTGCTATTTTTAATCTTCCCATTTTCCAAAGTCAGGAACCCGTTCACACCTGGGAGGAGTGAGGAAAATATATGAATGAGAGTAAAATGCCTTTTTCAAGGACAACACCATGTGTGTGCATGCGCGCTCACTCACTCACTCTCTCTCTCACACACACACACACACACAGCACTTTCATAGCATTGACTCAACAAACACATCAATCCCTCTTCACATAAGAAGTGAATTTTTTTTTTATAATCTTTATCTTTATTCACCAGCCTGTAATTCTGATTTGGTCCTTTTTGATTTTGTCATTTTAATTAAAGTTTCTTCTTTGCTTGGTTTTGGTGGGGTTTTTTTCTTTATAACATGCTTTCAGTCCCCAAATGGCATTGACAGGTGGCTGGGTTGTGAACACCATGTAATTTGATTTGTTTTTTCATTGATTCGAATTGATTTGGTGGTTTTGCAGCTGGCAAAGAAGATGCAGGAAAGACAGGAAAGGCTGGAAGAGCAGGCTGCCAAGTGAGACAGCTTTTTCACTTGTTCTGTCAGATTCCTGTAGTTACAAACCTCTTATCGTCTGTACTGTCAGATTACTGCCATTCATATACCTGTGCTGTCAGATTACTGCCATTCATATATCTGTGCTGTCAGATTTCTGCATTTTACTCATCTGTTCTGTTTTAAGTTAGATTCCTGCAGTTTACACATGTCGTGTTCATACTGTCTTATTCTTGCAGTTTGTACATCTGTATTGTCCATGTCAGATTTCTGAAGTTTACACATTTTTCTTCTATTTGTACTGTCAGATTCCTGCACTTCTTGCATTTATCCTTTTTTCTATGCCATCAGATTTCTGAAGTTTACAAGAATAATTCAACCTTTCCAGGTTGGTACTAACCAATTTGACTGGTCAGAACAAAGAATATGTCAGCCTTTCTAGGTTGGTACTACAGTTTGACTGTCCAGAATATAGAATAAGTCAGACTTTCCAAGTTGGTACTACAGTTTGACTGGCCAGAATAAAGAGTAAGTCAGCTTTCCAAGTTGGTACTACAGTTTGACTGGCCAGAATAAAGAATAAGTCAGCCTTTCCATGTTGGTACTACAGTTTGACTGGCCGGTACTACAGTTTCATTGGCCAGAACAAAGGAACAATCAACTTTTCCAGGTTGGTACTTCAGTCTGACCAGCCAGAATAAAGAATAAACCAACCTTTCTAGGTTGGTACTGCAGTTTGACTGGTCAGACTAAAGGAACAGTCCGCCTTTCCAGATTCCTACCGCAGTGTGTACATTACTGCAAATGTAGGATTCAGGATATTTGGATGTCAGTTTAACTGATGTAGAAAGACAGTGACTGTGGTTTCTTGGTGGTGTTGCAGGAGGTTTGCCACGCCCATTGGCATGTCTCAGGAGGAGCAGGAACAACGGCAGATCTACAAAAAGATCCTGGAATATGAGCAAGATGCAGTGAGTGGTGGTTGTTTTTTGTGTGTGCTTTATCCCAGTGGCTGTCCGTCCTTTGATGGTTTCAGACATAAATGTTAACTAGCTGACGAGTTTATTTGCTGGAAGGTTTGTGATTAGATACCAATGTTCACTGGCGACATTTTTTCAGTTGGGGGGCAGGTAGGTGTGTATATGTGTGTGTTCTTCATTATAATACTTAATTTTGATTTTGATCATTTATGTTCTGTATGCATTAGCATATAGAGTTTGGTTTGTATTGAAGCATGTTTAAAACTGAAGGATATATTTTCTTTTTAAATTCCCCAATTTTTCTCTAAAAATGTAATAGCAACTCTGCAACCCACATCTTGCATCTTACATCGTTTAACAACAGCAAGTATGAAATAAATGTTTCAAGTCTTTTTATCTTTTGGAGGCTGGTTTTTCTTATCCCGCCCCACCCCTGAACCCCTGACGTGTTTTGTTGGAAATGGAGTGACTGGGAAGCCTCAGACATGCTGACCAAGATGTTTTTCTTTGCTCACAGAAATGGTTATTCTTATTACAAGCATGTTGTTTTCCTGTGTTCCCAGAAATGGCTACAAGCATGTTGTTTTCCTGTGTTCCCAGAAATGGCTACAAGCATGTTGTTTTCCTGTGTTCCCAGAAATGGCTACAAGCATGTTGTTTTCCTGTGTTCCCAGAAATGGCTACAAGCAAGTGTTTTCATGTTTTCACAGAAATGGCTACAGGCATGGCGGGGAAGGTTGGCGTCAAGTTCCCGGGAACCGGAACTGATCTGTCAGCTGATCCAGGAGATCCTGCGTTGCCGTGACCACCCGCTGACCGTGCTGCTCCGACAGTACCAGTACAGGATCTATGAGAAGATCTACCCCCTGGTGGTCAACAAGAGGCAGCGCCTGGAGGGCATTACCGTGCCCCTGCCCCAGTCGCTGTGGCCCCCAGAGATGTGCCCTGCTGCGGGGAAGGACAGGTCGTGGAGTGGTGGTGGTAGTGGAGGGGAGGGGAGGGAGGAGGAGGACGAAGGCTTCCAGACGGACCAGGACACGGTGTCCCGTTCCTCCAGCACACAGGAAGAGGACGCTGCACGTGCAGACCGCGAAGACAACCAGGAAGTGTTGGCCGCTGTGCAGGAAGAGGTGGTAAACCAAGGTGGTGTTGTGTCGGGTGACCTTGACCCCTTCCCTGGAGAGAAAGGAACAGGCGGTGCCTGTGTGGAAAGAGGCGATTTGAACTGTGGTGATTCTATGTCTGACTCTGACAAGAGCATGGTGGATGACGGCACTGTTGCCGATGATCACAGTCAGGTCTTCGCTCACACAGGGCATCAGGAAGAAAGGAATGTGTCTGAAAAGCCTGCAGAGGATGTATCAACCGATCAGCCTGTGAGTGAAGTTGATGCAAACAATGTGACTGGTGTCATCAGTGACAACAACTCAGAAAGTGTCAAGTCTACAGCTGATTCTCTGGATGGGCAAAACAGGTCACCGGAAAGCAGTGATAAAACAAGTTCAAAAACAGCTGAAGAAACAGACAAAGAAAATACAGTCGCTCCTGAATGTGCTGCGGGAAGCTCCATGAGTCAGGTGATTGAAGACACAAAGGACAAGTTGTCAAGTGCTATCTCCAAAGGGCAACACCTTCAGACGCAGCTGATGTCACAGCAGGAACGAGCCGCTGGAATCCTCCGCCAAATATCGCAGGACTATGAGAAGTACAATGAAGAAAATATGGACGATTTGTTCGATGAAGAAGAAGAAGAGGAAGAAAAACCTGTCAGTCACCCTGAGGATCAGCCCACAATTGAACAGCCCCACCGACCCTCAGAACTCCACCAGCCTTCTCTGTCTTTTTCTGTCTCTTCCCAGTCCTCCTTGGGAGACCCAGATGCTCTGGACTCTGGATGTGGTTCTGTCAGCTCTGCCTCAGACTTCCCCAGCCTGCCCCCAGTGGAGGAGGACCGGTCAGAAATCCAACGGATGTCGAAGGAAGCCTACCAGAGACACTTGAAAAATATCTCTGCTGATGTGCACCAGTACATGGAGAAGCTGCTGATCCTGTTCACCATCGCCTATGAGCAGCTGGACTCCCCCCAGGGCAGGGACCAGTGCTATGCCTCATTGGAGGAGACCTTTTTCAAGCCTTTGTGGAAGTTCCTCATCATGTTGTTCAGGTGATCGCTTTTATCAAATCGTTCTCCATGCGTGTAAGCTCGTGGATACACATGCGCGCACACAAACACACACACAGACACACCACTAATAAATCTGCCCAAAAGTGAGTATCCTCTTGGAAATGTTAATCCTTAGTTCACACATTTACTCAAAAGTAAGCCGTTCCTATGCAAGTAAGTTACCATCTTTAGAGTATTAAGGTACTTGTGCTGTCATTGCATACCTTCCCCCTTGTGCTCAGTATTCATGTTGTTCTGTGTGTCAAGATAATTTACAGTTCTGCATTATTTTCAAGATAGATTACAGTTCTGCATTATTTTAAAACAATACTAATAACTACCATCCTTAGAAATCAGTTTGCTTGTTGTGCGTTTCAAGATAGATAACATTTCTGAATTATTTTAAAACAATAATTGCAACCCCCTCCCTTTGAAACCAACTCTTGTTGTTCAGTGTTTCCTGATAGATTACAGACCTGCATTATTGTATGATAGTGTGATAGTCAGTTGTAATAATAATAATAATTATTATTATTATTATAGTCAGTTGTGTCCGACTGTGACTCCTCAGAACAGCACAGGAGGCAACTGCTGTCCTGACTATTTGGGCTAGAAATTGATTATAGCGGAGAGTGTCTTGCCCAAGTTAATCTCCACTCTCTCGGCCAAGAGGGGGCTTTAGGACAGTTGGCGTTGGGATGGATGGTTCCCAAAGGCCAACGAACCCCCAAGGCTGCAGCACTGAGAGCCAGTGCAATTTTGCCTCCTAGTTTGAAAGTTATAGTCCTTCACAAAAGACTAAGCTGTAAATGATTTCCCATTGCAATGGAGAAACCATTGGTAATACAGCCCTCACTTTGCTGTTGGTCCAACTGTAAACTTACGTCATTCTGTGATATAAGCTGAGCTATTGTAAAACAATACTAATAACAGTTATTTTTAACTACCTTTATTTCCCCAGACTGGCCAACTACCAAGAGGAGGTGTTGGTGGCCTGCAAGATGACCCAGAAATGCGGGGCAGGGCCCAGAGACATGGGCGTGACGGACAAGCTGTGTCTGGTGCCCCTGGACAGAAAGGACCCCTCCCCCTCGTCACCACCAGGTGAGGGCCAGGTGCAGCCCTACGCCCAGGCCATCAGCCACCTGACCTGCATCCAGAACCACTACACCATGCTCAGCAAACTGGAGTGTGTGGGTGAGTGGGGTCAGATGTTACAGGGGTGTGGACAGCTGGTGTTCTGTTGTTGTTGTTGTTTGTTTTTCCTAACTTCTTTTAATTCATTGTTTGTGTTTATATTGTTTTTGTTTTTTTGTGTTTTTTGTTTATAACTTTTTATTTTCTAAGACATGTATACAATATACAGAAAACAGTATAAACAAACAGTGATATCTGATGAGCATTAAAAAAAAAAAAGGAGAAAAAATGAAACAAGTAGAAAGGAAAAAAGATCCTTTAACCAGCTACTTGTCCAGTCATTCAATCCAATCAATCAATGCTGACATTAGTGACTGTAGTAGTGGTGATGGTTTTCAATAACTATGACACTTGTAATATCAGTAAAGTAAATAATAGGATAATATTGATAATAATGAAACCAGGTGTGTTTACATTGTTCATATGAATATGGAAAAAATATACAGAAAAAGTAAATATGCATCAGCCATTGTTTCTCCTCAGCAAGCGAAGCAAGCTTCACACTGTGTGTGTCCGCATATGACTGGTAAGTCCAGCCCGGGCTCTGAAGTGATGGTGGCTCTGCAGAGAGGGTTGTAGCCAGTGCTGTCCAGGTGTAGGTGGGTTAGGTGCCCTCTGTGGAGAACAAACTGTGAGCTGGTTGAAGGTAGTCCCCACCCTACTAGACAGAGTAGAAGTCATTCAAAACAATTGACCCAGATCCAGTGTGGGACACAGTATGGGCAGTTTTCTTTTCTTTTCTCCCCAACCCCACCCAGACTGGAATGAATTGTCTGAAATAATTGTGGCTGCTGGCACCTTTGACACCTCCAAGTATGCTATACAATTGTTGATTCAACTCCAAATGGCTCAGAGTAAACAGCTTAGAGCAGAGTTGTTTCGTTTTGTTTTTCACAATTGGATTTTGTAAATTCATTTTTTGGCCTGGGTCTGTGCTGGGCTCAGAGCCTTCTTGAATCAGCTAGGCACCTGGTGAAAGACGAAAAGTAACCTACAGAGCAATATCATGTGGTATGCATTTTGTTCACATCTGTTTTCATCTCTTTCCATGGATTTTTCTTCACTGTTTTTTTTGTTTCAGTGCTATTTTATTTCAAAATGTCACGATAGAAATACAGTGAACAGGACTGGACAACAGAAGAATGTTCTGTAAAGAACTGCCATAATTTACATCATAAATGCTCTGAAAGTAGAAGTGTGTACATTGTGGGTGTATTTTCATTATACAAGCTTCCTACAGATTAAACACTATGTTTATTGTAGCTGTTTTGAGGATGATAATGGAGAGGAACTATTCAGACAGTGGTAACGTGAAGTATATGACTGTTAGTCTCCTGTGAAAGTGTGTATGGCTTGGTAAATCAGGTTTACACATGACAGTATTTACCTCTGCTATATATGTTTACATATACCTCTGTTAGTTGTTCAGCATGGCTCAGCAATCTTATTTTTGTAAACATGTTGAGCCTGTACAGTTGCCCAGTTTAGTTTTAGTTATGTGATGTAATGATTAAGACGTGTAGGATGTAGCTTTTTTTTTTTTTTTTTTTTTTGCTTGCGGATAGTTTGCTTGTGTGTGTGTGTGTGTGTGTGTATCATTCATTGTGTGTGTGTGTGTGTGTGTGTGTTTACTGGTTTCAGTGAAGGTAGTTCACCTGATATTTGACAGCATCAAGGAGTTCTACATCAGCCAGGGGTGTGCGCCATCAGATGTGCCCAATGTGTGAGTTCCCTCTGCTCTCTGTTCACTGGTTAAAGTCCAACTGGACATGTACAGGCACACACTGACACTCTCACCATGACAGTCTTATTGATAGGTAACTGTTACTTTGTCCTGCCAAGGAAAAAGATCTGTGTTTGTGTGTGTGTGCATGTGCGTGCGTGTGTGTGTGTGTGTGTGTGTGTGTGTGCACGAGTGTGGATAAGAGTGCACATACACATGCTTATTTGTATGGAAGGATTAAATTATGTGCTTGTTTAAGCATATTGTGTCATAAAACACTCTTTACAGTAATTACCACTCATAAAACACTCTTTACAGTAATCACTACTTTTTTTTCTTTTCTTTTTTTAGCATTTTCAACAGGAAATAATCTTTAAAAAAAAAAAAAAAAAAAAAATTGTGCATATTGTGTCATAAAACACTCATGACAGTGATCACTACTTTTTTTTAAATAGCATTTTCAACAGAAAATAATCCCCTTTTTATATAGATACTTGGGTTACAAGTTAAAATTGAACATTTGTTTTTTAAACTTCAGTGTGTCAAAACTGTCATGTGTACATACTTGTCATGAAGTGTTGACTGTTGAAAAGGAAACTGTATAGTTGGTTTTGCTCCTGAATGTCTTATATGTCTCATGTGATGGACTCCTTTTCATATCATGCATGCGGTTGGTACACAATTATACACACACGCGCGCGCGCGCGCGCGCACATGCACGCACACACAGTTATAGTTGGCATAAAATTCAATGTGAAGCATATCTAACTATCTATCTGTCTGTCTGTCTGTCTATCTGTGTCTGTATCTCTCTTTCTCTCTCTCTCTCTCACTCTATCTATCTATCTATTTCTCCATATATATATATATATATATATATATATATATATACACACATACACACACACACACACACACACACACACACACTACTTCTACTGCTGCTGCTGATGGTGGTGATACTACTACTGCCACTAAGGTACACTGCAGTGAGTGATGGTGGTGTGCAGGGGTGCGGACGATTTGCTGCCTGTGATGAGTTACGTGGTGATGCAGTCCCGACTCCCACAGTTGGTGTCTGAGTGTCAGGCCATGGCAGAGTTCATACATGAAGGGTACGGTGCCGTCCTCGTGTTGGCTGTCTAGACTTCTTTCTGTGTGGGACTGTGTGTGTGTGTGTGTTTGTATTACATGTGTGTTTGAGTATGCTCGATCGAGTGTGTAGGTGCTTAGCGAGGAGTATGATTGTATTCATGCATTAATATACATGTGTGTGTGTGTGCGTAGTGTGAGACAGATTAAAGAAGACAGTACTTGGCTAAACTGAATTTATTGCTTGTCTGTGCACAATGCTGAACACAATTTTGGTAGTCTTTTTTTCTTTTGTGAAACATTGCTTGGTTTATCTTTAGTTTGCTTAGTTTTCATCTTGTAGCTCAGGAAACATATCAAGGTTTATCACAGTTTTCTGTGGTCGTCAGTGTACCTGCAGAATGGACATGGACTTAATTGTTATCATACATGATGAGTCAGGAAGCATGTGTGTTACAGTTACTTGATGGGTCATGTGTTACAGTGTCATGCTGGTGGATCATGTGTTACAGTTACATTATGTGTCATACATGATGAATCTGTGTGTGTTACAGTTACATGATGGGTCATGTGTTACAGTGTCATGCTGGTGGATCATGTGTTAGTTACATTATGTGTCATACATGATGGATTCATGTGTGTTACAGTTACATGATGAGTCATGTGTTACAGTGTCATGCTGGTGGATCATGTGTTACAGTTACATTATGTGTCATACATGATCAATCTCTGTGTGTTACAGTTAAATGATGGACTGTGTGTTGGTTACATGATGGGTCATGTAATGTAACATGGTGGGTCATTTGTTACAGTTACATGTTGGGTCAGTGTATTTTACAGTTGCATGATGGGTCATGTGTTACAGTTACTTGATGGGTCATGTGTCACAGTTACGTGATGGGCCATGTGTTACAGTTACATAATGGGTCATATGTTACAGTTACATAATGGGTGGTGTGTTCAAGTGGCATAATGCATCATGTGCATGAGTCTTGTCACATGATGAGTCAGTGTCTGTTAAGTTACATGATGGAACATGTGGTCATGTATTACATTTCCTTGATGGATCATGTGTTACATGTTGGGTCATGTGTTAGTTACATGATGGGTCATGTGTTAGTTACATGTTGGGTCATGTGTTACATTTCCTTGATGGGTCATGTGTTACATGTTGGGTCATGTGTTACAGTTACATGTTGGGTCATGTGTTAGTTACATGTTGGGTCATGTGTTAGTTACATGTTGGGTCATGTGTTACAGTTGCATGATGGGTCATGTGTTACAGTTACATGATGGGTCATGTGTTAGTTACATGATGGGTCATGTGTTACAGTTACATGATGCGTCATGTGTCACAGTTACATGATGCGTCATGTGTCACAGTTACATGATGGGTCATGTCACAGTTACATGATGGGTCATGTGTTACAGTTACATGATGGGTCATATGTTACAGTTACATGTTGGGTCATGTGTTACAGTTACATGTTGGGTCATGTGTTACAGTTACATGTTGGGTCATGTGTTACAGTTACATGATGGGTCAGGAGGGTTACTGCCTCACCACCTTGGAAACGGCAGTGTCCTTCATTGTGACCTCTGACCTCAGCGAACCAATCTCCCCTACCTAACCTCTAGACTGTCTTCAGCAGGTAGTTATAAGGTGAGAGCATGTGCACTGTTATTCTGTGTTCGTGTGTGTGTGAGTGTCTGTCTGTGTCTAGGTGGATGGGTGGGTGGATGTGTGTGTACGTATGTGTGTGTGTGTGTGTGTGTGTGTGTATATATAGTGTTTGATTGAAAGATTTGAGTATTTTGCTGATTCCTATTCTTGAGTCAGTTTGTAGGTTTTTGGACTAAGTTTAAATGTAAGCTCTATAATTTGTAGCTTTATCAAGAACAAGTCTGAAAAATTATTAAGAATAAAAGGAAAAACTAAGACAGGATATCTCAGATTTTTTCACAATAAGATCATTTCTTGGTGTTAAAAACATCAGAGGACTTGATCTGGGTTCAGGTAAATTTTAAAAAATGTGTTGTGAGGAGGTATGGAGTGGGGGGCAGGGGAAAGAAGGACAGGTATGGAGGGAGCATGGAGAGGGTGTGCCTGTATCCACATGTTTGTGCATGGTTTTCAGGTGTGTGCGAATGTGCACATGGTTGTGAGTGTATATTGTGTATTGGCAAGCTGCACTTGCTTGCTTGAAATGTTTATTTTGAGCCATTGGAGGCAGTTTCATATCATCGTTGATGTTTGTTTGAATGTGCCTGTGTCTCTGTGCAGGAACATTCCTTGACTGTGAGAGACCAAGCTGAGGATGCACTGTGACGCTGTTAGTCATACCTCACACATTCTGGTCAAGTCACTTCTTGTTTAAAAAAAAAAAAAAATATATATATATACAGATATAGATATGAAAAATAGATAAATAAAAAAAAAAGTAAAAATGTTATCCTGTCAATGAATTGGGCTCTGATTCTGATAGGATTGAATTCTAAACTTTAAACTTTAACTCTTTCATTGCCATAGGCGCCTTTTTACGAGATCAAGGGGTCATGTTGACAAGACCATTTATCACATTGTAACAAAGCTCGACAGCTGCAGCCAGTTTCCCACCGTTAGAACAATGACTGACCTTTGCCTTCTGAGCGAGATTGAAGTGAACAACTCCATTGTGTTGTTTTGACATGAACTGAATGCTGTGACTGAGAGCAACTTTTCTAAAATATTTGGTCCTGGGGAATGTTTTTCACACAGAACCTTGGCAGTAAAAGAGTTAAACTGCAAGCTCAGCCACCTGCAAGCCTGCAGCAGACATGGACAACACACTTCCTGAATTTTTGTTTGTGAATCCAAGCCATGATTTATCTTGTGATGGGATGAAACTTTTTCGTTTTTAAACTGTGATGGAATTGGTTATAAATTTATAGTGTGGTGTAATTCAAACATTTCAGATGTTGGTGGTTAAAAGGTGTGATTGTGATTGCTTTAAATATTACATATGTTGGTGGTTATAAGGTGTGATTGTGACTGTTTTAAACATTGCATATGTTGGAAATGTGTCATTTATTGGGATAAGATTGCGTGAGCATTGGATTTTTTTTAATGATGGTTGTTAATTTGTGCTGAGATAAACAGTTACTTTATTTTTGAAATTATATTATTGTTACAGTTTGGGAGCATAGTGATGGTAAATGAATGAATGGGAAGTAAAAGGAGTGAATAAATGGCACTGAACTTTAGCAAATACAGTCCCTAGAGAGTGGCCAGATATCACTCATAGGGTGTTTATGATCAAAACAAATAACCAATATGAGATTTTGAAACTAACAGTCTGAGTTTATAAATGACTGTTAAGTTGTTATGTTAGGAGTTTGGTGAGTTTCTTGACATTAGTTCAGTCATGCAACATTTGTGTTGACTTGGCACAGACTCATATAAGAATTGAGACTGATGAGATTGTTACATGTTAAAAGCCACTCATTTTTGACTCGTTGTGATTAGAATATCCCTGTACTGAAGTGATATGATGAAATTTATTGTGTTTTTTGTTTTTGTATTTTGGTTGTTTTATAAATATTTCTTCATTTTTTTATGTGAATTCTTATTGTTATAGAAACTAGAGCAGTTGTGAATTGCATTGAGAGCTACATTAAGTTATGAGAGTATTGATTGTGATATGATTTCTTTGAATTTTAATGAATGCTGAGTATTCCATTCATTTGCACCAGTTTGTAAATTAGAAAATCATTCATCATGATATGACAGTGATGCAGATGTTGTTGAGACCATTTCCTCCCTGTGCTATAAACTCAGACCAACATTCTATCACTTAGTTCAGCAGTGTAATATAATAATAAAGCACAGAAAACCATAAATATATTATTATCACCATATCAGTTTGACAGAGAAAGGTTTAGAAAAAAATTTCCCTCTCTTTTTCTTCTTTATAACTTTAATAAAAAATTTTTGTAGTAGAACATTTTTCAAGAAATGCCCTGAAATCATAACTTTTTCAAAACATGAGGGATTTATTTTGGCACTGTACTGCCTTCCTGTGTTAAAGTGTACATTAATATCCTACCAAGCACACATTATGCTCAAAGCGTACACACCTCCTGTGGTTGTCATTTTTGTGTGTGTAGGGGATAATATGATAATACTGTGAGCATTTTTGTTTGTGGATATGAGAGAGGTTTAATGTGTGTTAGAGAGAGAGATTTTGTGTGTGTTAGAGAGAGAGAGAGAGATTTGATGTGTGCATATGAGAAAAGGAAGGAAGAGACTGGCTATCTTTAACAAATGCTCCAAATTCATACACAGAGATCACACTTTTTGTGGATGCATTCTCTTCTTCATTTTGGGTGTGATGGGCTTGTGTGATGGACAGCAAGTGTGTGTGTTGTGAAGAAGAGAGGGGCAGACACAGCACTGTGCCTTTCTCAATAGTTTGTTTGCTTCTTATTGGCTCACATTTGTGGAACAAGTGCAATTTTAAGACAAGACTGGAACATGTGCATTGCGAAACGTAAAAGACTGACGTTTTTGTTGTGATAAAAAACACACCAAAACTAATGCTTTTTAAAAACATATAAATGGTTGAAATTCTTGTTTTAATCATGTCCACCACCTTGGGTTGGCTGTTATGTACAGGGGAATGGTAACTGAGAGACTGAGTGCTCAGACTTTATTAGTAGGCAGTATGTGCTTAGTTTTTCTTGTATTTTTTGGTTTGTTTTTAGTTGTTGTTGTCTGCAACCTTTATTATTAGTTCATTTTACTTTGGAATACATCTTCATAAGTTTTTGCTCAGTTTCCTCAACCAGAACTACAAGTATTTGTATGTCACAGAGCTTGCTGGTGCTAAGTGGTGTGAATGGTAGCACATGGTGCAGTTCCACAGTGCAACCTTAAGAGCACATTGCAACCTCCATTCTGTCATTGTATTGTTTTCAGCCTCACAAATCACCATAAAATGCAAGAAAGCGTCAAATTCATGGCTCTTCATGCCCTGCTTTCATGATGACTTAATTTTCTTTGTCACCCCCAATGATGTGTCTGAGACATGGATTTGTTGAAGATCTCTGTGTTAACAGACTCACCATGTCATTTGTTGGAGGATAGTGGTGACGCTACGCACTTTTGAGGGGATATTGTACACATACATTGTCTGGCACTGTGATTAATCAGCGTTTGTTTATGACTGGTGGTGTCCTGTGTTGGATTGCAACAGGCACACCGAAACAGCCCCCCTAAATGATTTGCAATTTGACTGGTTCAGGAGCTTAGTGGTTAAAGCACAGAATCCCAGTCAGGATGCCCGGTTGGGTTAAGGATGGAGGTTTTTTCCAATCACGCAGATAAACAGGTATACAGACCTGCTGGTGCCTGGACCCCTTTCATCTGTACAAGCATACAAAAGACCAAATACACATATTAAAGATACTGTATTCTATGTCAACATTTGCTAGGTTATGTAAACATGGACCTTCCCAGTATGCACATCCCTGAAAACAGACTATGGTTGCCTACATTGTATAGTAAAAACAGTCATACATGTATAAACCCACTCATATGTACGAGTGCACATGGGTGGTGCAGCCCATGAGCACAGGAGATGATCTGCAGTTTGTGTAGGGTCTCTTCTGTTTGAATGACCACCTGACATTACAGCTCCCTGAAGACTGAAGAACAAGTCTGGGTCAGTCTGAGAGCAGTACAAACAGCATGGGAGTCATGCCACATGGAGGAGGTGGACCATGAGAAGAAAATCAACAGTTAAATGCAACAGGAGAGCATAGTTATTGACAACTGCTCAGTTTTCTTCACACATCTTTTTTCTCCAGAATTGGAACATTGAATGCCATACTGGGCACTTTCACAAATTGATCAATCACTTTGATATGAATAAGTTTGATGTGAATCTATCATATCAATATCAAGGCATGCAGGCCTGACAAGACCTTTTGCCCGCTTGAAGTGGGGAAGAAAAAGAGTCCCCACATATGATAGATGCATTTTTCAATATTGAGTGCGCAATGCTTGAAAAATCAAGAAATATGTAGATGTGTTTTGTATTTAAAATTCTGCAAATGAATGTCAAGATAATTTTTAAATGTATTCACTGTTCCTGAGGAAACAACATCTTGTGATAAATTATTCCAGTGTATGTATGTATTCATCATCGCAAAATTCTGTTAATCTGTAATTTGTTACAAGAAAGCAGATTTGGGATTTTTGTTGTTGATTAATGTGTGTTGTGAGTGGCTCTGCAGATTTTATGTTGATTTTTTTTTCTTCTTTTTTTTCAGGTTGAGAGCAGTTCTGTTGCAAATCAGATTGTGTAGATTGTTATCTGTTCACTTTTTGTGTGAAATTATTAACTCCAGTGATGGTCAAACAGCATTGGTTTTGGTTTTGTAGAAGCCTGGTATATACCGGAGTATCTTTTGCCATGTGATTTGTTTAATTTGTTTATTATTAATTGTTATTACTTTGCTTTTAATTTGTACAATTTTCTGTTATTTTCAGGTACACTGAAGGGATTTTTAAAATTTACTGGGCACATATTGTTAGTTTTTACAGTATTTCCACCAGCTTTCTTTTGTGTTTGATTGTACTTTGTTTTAAGAAAATGAATGTTACTTGTAGTAACAAGAATAACAATGTAATGAAATATCCCGCAATCCTGTGCATTAACTGGTTGTCAATGAGGGAACTGTTTCAAAATTAAATTGAATTTTTTGAATGTATCATTTTAGTGTGTGTGTGCTGTTTATATATATGTGTGTGTGTGTGTGTTCGAGGGGGAAATAGTTCTGATTTTGTGTGGTCAAAGCAACAAAAACGACAATATTGATGAACCTGCTTCAAACCACAATCAGTGTTTTGGAATCAGAAATTCTGTCAAGCTGAGTATTTGTTCAGTAAGGCACAGCATGGAGTAGAAACCATAATTTATTTCATAAAGCACAAACATATCATGGCAATCACAATCTCAGCAATAATGCTGAGCAAAAAAATATAATTGTTTACAAACAGCAAAACAAGCTGGACACACAACACAATGAAATGTGCAATGTATGAGCTTTCCCACAGTAAGAAAGAGAAAAAATAAACTCGCCAAGTTTTCGTTGCACACACACACACACACACACACAAGCATGCATGCTCACACAAACACACATACATAAACTTAAGCTCTTTAACACCACCAACTCTTCCCTTTTAATTGTGTAAACGGTATTGTGTTGCTTGAAAAGTATCTAATTGGTTGTTTGCTGACTTAGTAATCTTCGTGTGATATTTTATTGTGATCTCTCTCTCTCTCTCTCTGTCTCAGATTCTTAGACAAATGGAACCAACCTCAAATTTGTTTTGTGACATTTAACATAACAACAATGATGACGGTGGGATGAATTGATACGACAGTTCATTTTTTTTTTATGGCAAAGCATGCATATCATATCTTCAGCAGGAAGTCGTTTTCAATTGTTCATTCAGTCTTGGTTGCTGTAATCAGTAGCTCTGGTTTGTTGAAGTCGGCAATCTTCTTGTTGCATCAGCTCGAGTTCTTGAACTACATTGTGTGTGTGTGAGTGTGTGTTTGTGTGTGTGTGTGTGTGTGTGTGTTTACTTTTTGTGTATGTGAGTGTGTGCTTGTGAGAGGTAGTGTGTGCACATTTGGCGTGTACATGCATGTGTGTGGAACCTGGGCTCATAAGTTGTGTACAATTGTTAAAAAATCTGATCACTAAAGTTTCAGAAGTGTACTGGCATCAATGCTCACATTGCCAGTCAGTGTAGTCCTGAAACTGAAGGTATCTGATATATGATGCCTGGAGCACAGCAGTCTCACATTCATGCCTTCCGAATCTGCATAATTCTGTGGTGATTTTCAGTGCTTGTGATGTTTTTGACTGGAATTGTGAGACTGACCATTTGGAACTCTCAATGTTTGTCAGCGTGGTGCTCATGGTCGATATCAGTCACACCCCAGCTTTCCCTCGCTTGTTGACTGGAGTCGTGGAACTCGACTGACACCCTGGTCATTGCAGTTGGAGCGATACAACCAGGCATTTATAAACCCCCACGCACCCAGCCTCCACACTCCTCCCCCCCAAAAAGTTTGCATCTCCACAATCGAACGAGTCCTCAACCACGAGATATTCCACTTTTTCTTTCAGTTAAAGTGTTGTCATGGGCTTTCATAGTGCACTCAGTATCTTCTGAACTGCACATGTCACATGTATTCCGATTCGTTCATCACCAATATTTAGAAACTGTCAGTTGGTTTTTTGTTTTTTGTTTTTTTGTTTGTTTTTGTTTTTCAAAATTGCAGTTATATTTTGGCAGACCGAAAACTGGCAATCTCATATCCTTGTCAGTTCTGTGAGTCCAGTTGCGGTAGCACTTTCAGAGTTGAGTTTAAAAACCTCTTAGCTTTCATTCTAAAGGTCACTATTTTCTCTCTCACTCGTTGCTGGGGGTCCACAGTGTTCGTTGGTGTAGCTCTTTGATTTTTTATATTCTGATGTTTCAGAGTCATAATGTCTGGCACTGCTGATTACATCCCCAGCAGCCCTACTCCTCCAGGTTCGCCCCCTCCCCTCCTCCACTCATCCACCCTTCCCCCCATATTCCCCCCCCCAACCCCCCCAATATCCCTGCGGCCGGCTCATGACCTGGAGCTGTGGAACTGTTTGGTCAGCGTGACCAGCTGGTCCATGGCCTCATAAATGCCCTGCCCGCTGTTTGCGCATGTGCCCTGCACGAACCACTTCCGGTCGGTCATGTCGGTCAGGCCCAGCTTGGAAGCCACCTCTGCGGTCCCACAGGCATCTGTAATGTAGACACAGTCGTCAGGACATCTGTCATATGGACACAGTCGTCAGGACATCTGTGATATGGGGACAAAACGTCAGGACATTTGTGATATGGACACAATCGTCAGGACATCTGTAATATGGGGACAAAACGTCAGGACATCTGTGATATGGACACAGTCGTCAGGACATCTGTAATATGGTGACAGACGTGAGGACATCTGTGATATGGACACAGTCGTCAGGAAATCTGTAATATGGACACAGTGTTCAGGACATCTGTAATGTGGACACAATCGTCAGGACATCTGTAATATGGTGACAGACGTCAGGACATCTGTGATGTGGACACACAGTCGTCAGGACATCTGTTATATGGTGACAGACGTCAGGACATCTGTGATGTGGACACACAGTCGTCAGGACATCTGTTATATGGTGACAGACGTCAGGACATCTGTAATGTGGACACAGTGTTCAGGACATCTGTAATGTGGACACAGTCGTCAGGACATCTGTAATGTGGACACAGTCGTCAGGACATCTGAAATGTGGACACAGTGTTCAGGACATCTGTAATATGAACACAGTCGTCAGGACATCTGTAATATGGACACAGTCTTTAGGACATATGTAATAGTAGCCAGGACATACGTATTATGGACACAGTCGTCAGGACATATGTAGTATGGACACAGTCGTTGGGGCATCTGTTACACACACACACACACACACGCACACACACACACACACACACACACACACACACACACACACACACACAGAGCACATCTGTAATATGGACAATTCGGGCACAGTCGTCAGGGCATCTGTGATATGGATACAGATGTCGGGGCATCTGTTATATGGACACACACACACACACACACACACACACACTTACTGGGCAGGTCCTGCTTGTTGGCCAGCACCACCACAGGGACGCCCGCCATGTCAGGACTCTGGCAAACGTGTTGGAGCTCCTCTCGGGACTCCTGCAGGCGCTCCCTGTCCGCACTGTCCACCACGTACAGCACTCCTGTCCCGTCACACACACACCCAGCTTAGAAACCACACAAAAGCTTTCATGTTTATGTGCATATTATGTATGTATAGGTACGATAGTCGTGTTCGACTATGACCATCAGAACAGCAGAGGAGGCATCTGCTGTCCAGACTATCTGGGCTAGAATTTGATTGTTGTGAATAGTGTCTTGCCCAAGTTACATCCCCACTCTATCGGCCAACAGGGTTTTAAGACAATCGCCGTTCGGATGGTTCCCGAAGGCCAAGTTTGAGAGTCATAGTCCTTCACGAAAGATTCATGGTTATAAACCTTGATATTGTCCCCGGCATGCCAACACTCAGCATACATCACAGGTTGACATAGGCTTACAGCTGGGTCAACAGCAAAGTGAGAGCTGTATGATCAATCGTTTCTGTATGATCAATGGGAAGTCATTTACAGCATAGTCTTTTGTGAAGGACTATGACTCTGAAAGTAGGAGTCAAGATCGCACTGGCTCTTAGTACTGAAGTGTTGGGGGCTAGTTGGCCTTTGGGAACCATCCCAACGCCGCCTGTCCAAAACCCCTCTTGGCCGAGAGAGTGGGGGTGTAACTTGAGCAAGACACCGGTGTACACTATAATCAAATTCTTGCCAAGATAGTCGGGACAGCAGTTGGCGCATCTACTGTTCTGATGGTCATAGTCGGATTCGACTGACTATCATACATCTACATTGTTCCTGGTGCCGTATCGGAATCAGTAAATTTCAATTTCATTTTCTGAAAGAGGCGTCACTGCGTTTGGAGAAATCCCTATAAGCTACACTACATCTGCCAGGCAGACGTCTGACCAGCAGCGTAAACCAACGCCCTTAAATCGACAGAATAGGTAAAGGCGTTGGACTTCTGATCCAGTCTTCACCATTGGTTAGGGTTCGATCCTCCTGTATCAGCCTGGTGTTGTGTCATTGGGAAGGGCTCTTTACTCTGATTTTCTTCACTCCACCCAGGTGTGGATGGGTACCTGACTTGGTTGAAATGATAAAAGGTGGTGTAAAATCAAAGGTACCTTAAGATGAAAATAGTAGTACATTCGGCATAATTATCTACTCATCAGAGCAGTTTTCATCGTAGTATATACCTTCAGAATACACCAGAGCAGTTGTCATATTAGTACCTTCAGCATAATTGTCTTCTCACCAGAGCAGTTTTCATAATAGTACCTTCAGCATAATTATCTACTCACATGAGCAGTTTTCATAGTAGTACCTTCAGCATAATTATCTACTCACAAGAGCAGTTTTCATAGTAGTACCTTCAGCATAATGATCTACTCACCAGAGCTGTTTTCATAGTAGTGCCTCCACAGCTGGCGGAGGGCCTTCTGACCGCCCACGTCCCACACTGTGAAAGTCACACCTTTGACAGGTGACACCGTCTCCACGTTAAAGCCCAATGTGGGGATGGTGACCACGTCATCGTTTAGCTTCACCTTGTAAAGGATCGTCGTCTTTCCTGCAACACACGTGGCGAATGCATGAGTGAGTGACTGAGTGAGTGAATCTCTCTCTCTCTCTCTCTCTCTCTCTCTCTCTCTGTGTGTGTGTGTGTGTGTGTAAGAAACTTACGGGCTTTGCTGTCAAATACTGAACGTTTAAATCTAATTTTATTGGGGTTGTTCGCTTGATGATTGTTGATAAGTATGAGTCTTTTCTTTCTCCATTCATGACACAAGCAACAACCAATTTACGTGTAAATACAACAGTAAGAGATTGTTGATAAGTATGAGTCTTTTCTTTCTCCATT